>NW_028270155.1:81984244-82294601 GCF_037043375.1 Chiloscyllium plagiosum
ATGTTCAGCCTATAGATACCAGTGTTTTGCCTCACTCCTTTTTTTGAAAATGGTGCCACATTTTCTGATACTCTGGTACTTCTCCAGCAATCAAGGATTTTTGGAAAATTACAACTAAAGTGGCTGATTTCAATGTCGCTACTACTTTTAAGATTCTCAGGCACACAGCATTAGCTCATTACTTTGACTAATACTACTTCTTAACTGGTGGTATTGGTACTTAATTCCTCCCGCATATTCTTTAATATTAATGGCACGATCTAGTGTCTTTCAGTGTACAGACTGGTGAAAAATATCTGTTCAACTCCTCTGCTATTCCCTTATCCTCCATAACTGTATCACAGATTCATTTTCCAAGGGGCCCATGTTCACTTTGACCTTCTCGCTCTTCCTTTTTACAAATTGAAAGAAACTCTTTTTTTCAGTTTTTAAAGTCCTCACAAGTTTGCCCTCAGATATTATTTTCTTCAATTTTCTGCCGATTCAAACCACAACAAATGCCGGAGGAAAGATCACAGAAGCGCTTCACAGGAGGCTCCCAAGCACTGAGGATGTCACCTAGACAGGGGACGAAACGTCTGCAACACAAATTCCCAGCTCGGTGAACAGAACCATAACAACGAGCACCCGTGCTACAAATCTTCTCACAAGCATTAAGTACAAGAGTTGACAGGTCATGTTACATTTGTAGAAGACTTTGATTTGGCCACATTTGGAATACTGCGTACAGTTCTGGTTGCCACATTACGAAAAGGAGAGGGTACAGAGGAGGTTCACCAGGATGTTGCCTGGTCTGGAGGGTGCTAGCCATGAAGAAAGATTGAGTAGATTAGAATTATTTTCATTTGAATGATGGAGGTTGAGTGGGGACCTGATGAAGATCTACAAAATCATGAGAGATATAGACAGGGTGGACAGCAAGAAACTTTTTCCAAGAGTGTGGAACTCAATTACTAGTGGTCATGCATTCAAAGTGAGAGGGGAAATGTTCAGGGGCGATATACATGGAAACTTCTTTACGCAGAGGGCAGTGGATGCCTGGAATACATTGCCAATGGAGGTGGTAGAGGCAGGGCACAATAGCTTCATTGAAGATGTATCTAGACAGGTACATGAAAGGGCAGGGAGCAGAGGGATACAGTCCCTTAGAAAATAGGCAACAGGTTTAGACAGAGGATCTGGATCAGTGCAGGCTTAGAGGGCTGAAGGGCCTGTTCCTGTGCTGTAATTTTCTTTGTTCTTTGAAGCTGTCCATGTTCAAATGCAGCAAGTCCTGAACAATATCTAGACTTGAAATGAGAAGCAACATGTTACATGTGCACTACATAAATGTCAGGCAACATTTTCACCAAGACAGTATCTAACCATTGCCTTTTGTTGTTGAATGGCAACCATTACAGAATGCCACACTACAGGTCTTTCTGCTATAAAGCAGTAGTTGCATGTCTCTGCAGCCCTGTGCTATGGAAATTTGCGCGATGGAAAGCCAGTGTAGAAAATCACAATACCTTTTCAGTCGAAAATTCATGTTGTCCAAATATTTTCCACAATTCATCAATCATGTTATAACAATTCACGTTGACAAAGTTCATTATACCAGTCCAACCCGTATCAACAACCTGGGTCGTCACTGACCAAACACCGAACTGGATTGACCATATAAATATAATGGCTACGAGAACAGATTCGAGGCTAACAGTGATGCAATAAGTACTTCGCCCTCTGTCTCTCAAACAGCTTCTTCAAGGCACAAGTCAGGTGTGTGATAGAATGAGTGCAGCTCCATCAACATTCAAGAAACTTGACATTACCCAGGATGAAGCAGACTGCTTAGCTAGCCCCCCATCCACTATCTTCAATGTACAGCATCAATTCACAGTGATTAGCATTTACAAGATACTCTGTAGCAAGTCAACAAGGCTCTTTTGTCAGCAATTTTCAAACCGTCAAAATCTAACCACTGTGCCACCGTGGGCGTGGGTTTCCTCCGGGTGCTCCGGTTTCCACCCACAATCCAAAAAAAATGTGCAGGTTAGGTGAATTGACCATGCTAAATTGCCCGTAGTGTTAGCTGAAGGGGTAAATGAAATGGGTCTGGGTGGGTTACGCTTCGGCAGGTCGGTGTGGACTTGTTGGGCCGAAGGGCCTGTTTCCACACTGCAAGTAATCTAATTTAATCTAATCTAAAATCTAATCTAATCTTTCACCTCGAAGGACTAGTGTGCAGACACATCAAACACCATCGCCATTAGCAAGCACCCTTCCAAGCCATTCTCACTTGTAACTATATCAGCGACCCTTCATGGTCGCTGGGTCAAAGTCGTGGAACTTGCCCTTCTTAATAGTGCTGTAAATAAACCTACACTACATGGACAGCAGCAGTTTAAGACTGCAGCTCATTACCACCTTCTCCACAGCAACGAAAGCTGCAGACTAAATAATGGCCTATCCAGCTCTGCCCAAATCCCGTGAAAGAATTTGAAAGAAAACATCCCGGATCCAATTTGTTTCTTAAACCCCAACTCAGTCCATCCCAGTCCTGCACTCACTAACTCCACTGAAACCATTTCAGATATTTAAACAGCTGCCTCAACATGGCATCTGGTGTTGTAAAAAAGGTCTGTGTATTGCTCCTCTTTCCCATAGCTCTCTGTGCATAACTACACTGAGGTATTGCTGCTGTAAGTAGAATAAGGGGACATAAGAGTAAAGGCACATTAAGGTAACATAGTCAGCTGTGATACCTGTGGACCCTCAGTACTCCGTTCTGAGGAAAGGTGGCATCCACAGATGCTGCCAGACCTGCTGAGCTTTTCCAGCAATTTCTGTTTTTGTTTCTGATTCGCAGCTTCAAAGTTGTTTTGGATTTTATTTGGTATTTAACTCACTGCCACTTCTCTTGTTGGCATACCCATCTTGAAGAAGTTCTGCTCCTCTGTCTAACAGGATTTCCGTTCCAATCTTTTCTCTTGTTCAGGTAGGAGAAAGTGAGGACAGCAGATGCTGGAGATCAGAGTCGAGAGTGTGGTGCTGGAAAAGCAGAGCAGGTCAGGCAGCATTAAAGGAGCAGGAGAATCGGCGTTTCGGGCGTCAACCGTTCATCAGGAATCAAATGTCGATTTTCCTGCTTCTCGGATGCTGCCAGACCTGCTGTGCTTTTCCAGCACCACATTCTCAACTGTTTTCTTGTTTACCATAATTAACTTCACTGTTGCTCCTGGTGTTTAATCAGGTATTTGCTAAAACTCATTTCCACAGCCACATCATTTTCCTCGGTAACTGCCTCTAGCTCAGACTCACCCCATGTAGATTCCAACTCTAGTTTCATTCTTTATGCTTTGAATCCACCCAGGACCATGGGTATCTCCGCAATGTTCAACATTTCACAGACAGCTGCACTCACCATATCCTGAGATCCACACTCAGTGCCATGTGTCATCATATGCACACACTTGACAGCTCTGTTAAACAGCATCACATCACACTGGCTCAGGGCTGTACCACTCCCCAGATCCACTTCATCCTCCATCTCACTCAACATGCTAACAAGGAACTTTTTCCTTTCCTTTTTGGCATCAAAGCATAAAAGATGCAACAAGTCAGAGATATCCACAGCCCTACAGAACCTTCCTCACCTCCCTTTCATCTCACTCCATCCCCTCTCCTAACTGCACCTCCTGTCACGTATTCTCCATCCCTCCTGACTGATGCTGAGTTCTGAGGAAAGGTCACTCGACCTGATACATTAACTTGGATTTGTCTCCACAGGTGCTTCCAGACCTGCTGAGCTTTTCCAGCCATTCCTGTTTGTGCTTTGTATAAAGCAGCTGTAGGTAGTTCTCAGTTGACATAAAATGGCTAGCGAAGATATTTTAAGCTGAAACAATAGATTCCATAATCTGATGTTTGAAGATAAACTATAAGCTAAAGTAATTGTAGCCTTCATAAAAGGATTATATGTAAGGTAACAAGATTAAAGTAACACACAAAGGGTCTAGTGAATTGCATACAAGTGACTCTGTTGGGATAGAAGTCAATGCAGCTGCTTGTTCAGAGACAGTTTGATTATGAACATCTTTGAGAATGCTGATAGAAGCCTCTGTACCAGGCTGGTCCAAAATTTGATATTCATCATGGGATAGAAAGGAAGGACCTGACCCACATCATTTAAGACTCCCAATTCATTGTAGCGACACGTCACATATCAAAATGGAGTTTTAAGTCTTCAGTCATTGGGAGACTTAACTGCATTCTTGTTGATATCATGTCCAAAGCAGATAAAGAAAGCCTCGTTCCTGTTAGAGTTGACAGTAAATATTGGCACAACCAGCTATGCTCCAAATGCCATGAAAGAAAATTGAAGGCGTACTGAATAACTGGAGCAGGGGCTAATGTCTGGAATGTGGTTTAATAAGGTGTATTAGGAAAACCTAAGGATAATGGATAAGGTCATCTGGTAAACATCATGAGATAATGGGACGTCCATGGAC
This sequence comes from Chiloscyllium plagiosum, assembly GCF_037043375.1. Classification (NCBI taxonomy): domain Eukaryota; kingdom Metazoa; phylum Chordata; class Chondrichthyes; order Orectolobiformes; family Hemiscylliidae; genus Chiloscyllium; species Chiloscyllium plagiosum. Next base: position 81,988,735 of record NW_028270155.1, read on the forward strand.
TGATCACAGTCATACGATAAACCTGATTGGATGTGTATGTAACTAATTAATCGTACTAATTATTATGAATAATTAATGATGGTTTGTGACAGCTAAAGACAGGGTAAAAGCAAATGTATAAAAAGTGTATGTTTCCCTTTATTCAGGGGAGAAGTCCCTGGATTACCAGAGGCTCTCTCCTCACTAGTGCAAAACAATAAACTCTTTGATGATTAAACTGAACCTGGGGTCAAGTGTTTCAATTAGTTATTCTGCCCTAACACCAGCAACATAAAAAAATTCTGAGATTTCACACCCCTCTCATGTGATTGTGAGTAAGGCTGAATTTGATCGAAAAGTTGTATTTCTCAGTGTTTTAATGAGGATTGTCATGTCTGCAGATTACTAACCATAACAGGACAAGTTAATAATATGGTTAAGAAAACATGTTCACTTTTGTGCTACCACAAAACTCATTAGTAATCTTAATAACATCATCTAACTTCACCCCATCTCAACCCATCTGCTGCTGAAACCCTTACCCATGCCTTTGTTACCTCTAGACTTGCCTTTTCTGACCAGGTCTGGTCAGATCTCCCACACTTTACACTCGACAAACTTGAGGCCAGTCAAAACTCTGCTGCCCATGGCTTGACTCCACTGCGTTTCTGTGTGCTCAGACCCGCACTGGCTCCCAGGAAAACAATGTCCTCGTTTTAAGGTTCTCATCCTTCTTCCCAAATCTCTCCATGACCTCAACCCTTCCCATTTCTGTAATCTCATCCAATTCATAACCATCTGAGATATCTGTACTCCTCTTTTAGTGCCTCATCTGTACATTTAATCGTTGCATCTTCGGTGACTGTTCCTCTGGTAACCTCGGCCCCGATATCTGGAATTCCCTCTTTGAAATTTTCTGCGTCTCTAGCATATTTCCTTTCTTTAAGGCATTCCTCTTTGACATAGTTCTGGTCATCTGACATAAAATTTACCTTTGTGCCTTGGTTTCACACATTGTTTTATAAGATTCCTGTGACATACATTAGGATGGTTTATGGTGCCACATGACTACAACTATATTGTAATATAGGATCATTGGATTTATAAGTAGAAACATTTAACATGAAAACAAGGATATAATGCAAATTCTTTAGGAATTTCTGGTTAGGTCTGCTGAGTTACTCTGACCAAATCTTTAGAAAAATTGACAAGGCTTGGAGGGGACAACAGAGAAAGGTTATTAGGATTGTGCTAAAAAGGAGAAAATTCATGTTAAGTGGGGAAGCTGAATTTTTCTCCTTGTGTGAGAAGGTTATAAGGAGAAATTTATTCACAATTTTGATTCACCATGAGAAAGTGACTGACCTTTCCTTTGTCAAGTGAGTTGGCAGCTGAAAATGTGTTGCTGGAAAAGCGCAGCAGGTCAGGCAGCATCCAGGGAACAGGAGAATCGATGTTTCGGGCATAAGCCCTTCTTCAGGAAGGGCTTATGCCCGAAACGTCGAATATCCCTGTTCCCTGGCTGCTGCCTGATCTGCTGCGCTTTTCCAGCAACACATTTTCAGCTCTGATCTCCAGCATCTGTAGACCTCACTTTCTCCTCAAGTGAGTTGGCAACCAGAGCTCATAGGACAAAAATAATCAGCAAAAGAATGGAGTAATAAGGATAAACTTCTTCACACTGAGAAAAGTTAAGAAGTGACCCGGGCGGCACGGTGGCACAGTGGTTAGCACTGCTGCCTCACAGCGCCAGAGACCCGGGTTCAATTCCTGCCTCAGGCGACTGACTGTGTGGAGTTTGCATGTTCTCCCCGTGTCAGCGTGGGTTTCCTCCGGATGCTCCGGTTTCCTCCCACAGTCCAAAGATGTGCAAGTCAGGTGAATTGGCCATGCTAAATTGCCCGTAGTGTTAGGTAAGGGGTAAATGTAGGGGTATGGGTGGGTTGCGCTTCGGCAGGTCGATGTGGACTTGTTGGGCCGAAGGGCCTGTTTCCACACTGTAATGTAATCTAATCTGAACACACCAGCTCAAATTATAGTGGTCAGATTCTGTAGGGTCTTTGAAGTGGAAATTCAATTCAACATGTGCTCAATGTGCCATTTGAAGGCTTATAGAGAAATCATTTCTTATGATCTGAGGCTGTATAGGACATTGGTTAGGCCAGTGTTGGAATATTGCATGCAATTCTGGTCTCCTTCCTATCGGAAAGATGTTGTGAAACTTGAAAAGATTTACAAGGATGTTGCCAGGGTTAGAGGATTTGAGCTAAAGAGAGAGGCTGAACAGTCTGGGGCTGTTTTCCCTGGAGCATCAGAGGCTGAGGGGTGACCTTATAGAGGTTTACAAATTTATGAGGGCATGGATAGGATAAATAGACAAAGTCTTTTCCCTGGGGTGCGGGAGTCCAGAACTGGAGGGCATAGGTTTAGGGTGAGAGGGGAAAGATTTAAAAGGGACCTAAGGGGCAACATTTTCACACAGAGGGTGGTACGTGTATGGAATGAGCTGCCAGAGGATGTGGTGGAGGCTGGTACAATTGCAACATTTAAAAGGCATTTGGATGGGTATATGAATAGGAAGGGTTTGGAGGGATATGGGCCGGGTGCTGGCAAGTGAGACTAGATTGGGTTGGGATATCTGGTCGGCATGGACGGGTTGTACCGAAGGGTCTGTTTCCATGCTGTCCATCTCTATGACTCTCTGGTTGATCATCCAACTCTTGTACTCTATTCCCACGTTCTCCACATTGCTTTTGATCCATTTAGCTTGAATAACTATAACTCCTTCTTGAAAACATTTAATGTTTTGGACTCCACTGGTTTATGTTGTTAATGAGAATTCCACAGGCTCACCACTCTCTGAAGAACAGTGAAGAAATTTCTCCTCATCTTAGTCCTACCCTGCATCCTCTGACTGTGTACCCTGATTCTCGATTCTCCTGTCAGGAGGAGCAACCTTCTTGTGTTTACCCTGCTTCGTCCTGTTAGAATTTTATAGGTTTCTATGAGATACCTCTTCATTCTTCTCAACTACAGTAAATATCATTCTGACTGATCTTGTCTCTTCATATGCCAGTTCTGCTATTTCAGGAATCAGTGTGGGTCATTGCATTCCCTCCATGGCCAGAGCTTCCTTCCTCAGATTAGGAGACCAAAACTGAACAGAATACTCCAGGTATCGTTTCAGCAAGGCCCTGTACAAATACAGCAAGATATTCCTGCTCATGTACTCAAATCCTGTTGCTCTGAAAGGTAACATAACCATTTACCCTCTTCACCACCTTCTGCACTTGTATACTTACTTTCAGCCTGAGTTCTGACTTTCCAGGATCCAACAAAGCCTTGATATCCAATCTGACCATTTCTCTGTTCAGAAATGTTGATTCCAGGAGTGAGCAGAATGTGAGGAATTGAAAGGGGAGTGAGAGGCTGTGGAGAGTGAGGAAATGACATGGATTAGATGATGGACTGGCAATGTGGGACTGAATGAGAAAGTTTGTCTGCAGGAACAACATGAGCAACAGCAGCTAACGGAATAATGCCACATTAAATTGGCTTACCAACCAAAATAGTTTTACAGAAGTGAATGTACTGCACCTGCCTGCAAGAAGTGGTGAAACCCCTTGAGACAGTGAGATGCAATAATTTTGGAAATGTTCTGGCAGTGTGATTATCACTTTCCTGTTTTCATTTGAATTTAGTGATCAATGACAGATTTCTTCAGAATGTGGTTCTGATACCAAGAGGCAAATAGGAGTAGGTGAGTTATAGGCTGTGTGCTGACAACAGGGGGCAGTGTTGCAACATGTTAGAAACCAGTAGTTCCATTTTGGTAAAGTGCTACCAATAAACAGGAAGCTTTTGTTTAATCAAACTAAATGACCCTCATTTAACAGAAATCAAACGGAAGGCATACAAGTCTCTCAATGTCGAGTCTCTATCCTTGCTCTGTTCTATAAGATCTTGAATTTTAAGGAAATTTTCACATTTAAAATTAAATTTTCCTTTCTCCTTTGTGGGCACTTTTCATTCCCTAGACCGAGGAAGAAGAATCTTGTGTCAGAATACTGCAGACATTTCAGCCGCTGCTGGAGAAGCTCCTAAGACTTAATATTTATCAGCAAATCATCTCATACTCCCCTTCAACCATGCAAAAGTACACACAAACATACAAACCGAAAGAACAATGGATGATGTAAACCAGAAACAAAAATAAAAATTGATGGGTAAGCTCAGAAATCTGGCAGCATCTGTGGACAGAAATCAGACTTAAAGTTTCGGGTCAGAACACAAACGCATTCTTGGGGAGGCGTAGCGTGGTGGTAATGTCACTAGATTTGTAATCCAAAACCCCAGGCTAATATTCTGGGTGTATGAATTTATATTTCACGCAAGCAGGTGGTGAAATTTAAATTCAATAAAAATATGAGACAAAATTTGATCTGGTTATCACCATGTGACCGCTGATGATTGTCATAAAAACTTCTGGATCACTAATGTTCTTCCAGCTGCCACTCTTAAAAACATGTGACTAATACAGTTAAATACAGTTACATGCAACCCCCACACACCAAACGCAGAAATCTGGCTGATTTTCACATATTCCGAGGCCCTGATGCCAATCATCCTGCCTGACTTGAGATCAACTAATTGAATATAGTCCAAAGACTTCGGCAAATTCTAGACTGTGAGGGTGAAAATGGTGTTGGTTTTGGGTAAGGTGGGTGTGTTTAAGGTCAGTGTGAATAAAAAGATCTCTATCAACGCTTCATTCCTTAACAAGAAATGAGAGTGTGAAAATCAAATCCTGAAATTCCATCAGTTCCCTTTATCATTCGTAAATGGAACTGAGATACATTTTCCTATTACACAGTAATGAGAATCTGAGGGATTTTCAGTTCCTTTGGAGGATACAATTTGCGGGGTACTCCAACAAGGCAGTAGATGCGTTGGCTGGAATAAACAATGGCACATTGGTCTAAAAGCCTCAAAAAGGCTCAACAAATATTTCAAACCAGGTGAAGGAAGTACCCAATTTGAGAGACGGTGGAACCAGAGCATTACCAGTAGAGCAGCGGATGCTGATTGTATCTAAAGGGAAAAAAACTCTCTTGTAACTGTGTCAATTGGACCCTGATAAAAAAAAGTGTGTCTAGGGCCTTGGGATTGAGACTGAGGCCTAGTCATTATGGATCTAGCTCTGGGGCCTAGAGACTGTAGGTCTAGAGCCTAGGGACTGGCAGCTGAAGCCCAGTTACCCTTGTCTTCTATCCTGATCCTTTTTGAGATTGGTTTCACTCTAGTACCTCACACACTCTTCAGGCCATTTTTTCAGACATGAACTGAAACAATAAATCTCCTCAGAGCTTCGATATGATTCTGTTACTGGTTGAATAGTCTAGAGAACTGAGATCAAGTCAATCATGGATTGATCAGCCTTCTTGTGTGTTGCAACAATTCTGCAATGACGAATTAAGGATGTAAATTTTGATAATTTCTTAGTGGAATTTTAAAAAACGCATTCGTAAATGTGTTCATAAAGCTTTCAGATATCCTTGAAGGAAGGAAGCTGGCTGTCCCTCACCTGCTCTGGTCTATATGTGATCCCAATTCAGTACCAATTTTGTTGATCTTAATTGCCTTCCAAATTACCTTTGCATCAGGGTAACTAAGGATTGGAAATAAACACCCTGGCAAACACATTCTGAGAATGAATTTAAAAAGTTCTTCAGCCAGAAAAACTATTCTAAGGTTAAACTGAATGCCAGCAACAAACTGTGGATACTGGGAATACTCAGTCCATTTGGCAACCTTTGACTCTGAGCCTGTCCTGGTTCAACTCGGACCATCCTTTTGCCAATGTCATTGGGCAGCTACAGCAATGGGAGATTAGATTAGATTACTTACAGTGTGGAAACAGGCCCTTCGGCCCAACAAGTCCACACCGACCTGCCGAAGCGCAACCCACCCGTACCCCTACATTTACCCCTTTAACCTAACACTATGGGCAATTTAGCATGGCCAATTCACCTGACCCGAGGAAACCGGAGCACCCGGAGGAAACCCACGCAGACACGGGAGAATGTGCAAACTCCACACAGTCAGTCGCCTGAGTCGGGAATTGAACCCGGGTCTCTGGCGCTGTGAGGCAGCAGTGCTAACCACTGTGCCACCGTGCCGCCCACCATAATCTGGATGATTATGATAAGAGACTAATGTTTAAATGTCTTTCTTTATATTGGTTAAGTGGTAGAAGGTCTTGGGGTCAAGTCCAACTCAAAGAAACTTGAGTAACACGTCTCGGATGAAAGTTAATGAATTGCTGAGGGAGTGTAGAACTGTTGGGTTGTGTCATAGAACATAGAATAGTACAGCACAAGAACAGGCCCACGATGTTGTGCTGAACATGATACCAAATTAAACTAATCCCTACTCCCTGCTTGTAGTCCATATCCCTCCATTCCTTGCTTTTCCATGTGCCTATCTAAAAGCCCCTTAAACACCCCTATCATGTCAGACTTCACCACTTTCCCTGTGCAGTGCATTCTAGGCACCTGTCTCTCTCTGTGTAAAACACATGCCCCTCACATCTTTCCCCCTTTTACCTTAAATATATGCCATCTAGTGTTAGACATTTCAACTCTGGGAAAATGATTCTGACTGTGAACTCTATCTATGCCTCTCATAATTGTGTAAACTTCTATCAGGAAAAAGTGAGGTCTGCAGATGCTGGAGATCAGAGCTGAAAATGTGTTGCTGGAAAAGCGCAGCAGGTCAGGCAGCATCCAAGGAACAGGAGAATCGACGTTTCGGGCATAAGCTCTTCTTCAGGAATAAACTTCTATCAGGTCTCCCCTCAGCCTTCACCACTCCAGAGAACACAACCCTTGTTTGTCCAGCCTCTCCTTCCAGCTCATACCCTCCAATCCAGGCAGCATCCTGGGAAACCTTTCCATTCTTCCTGCAATGTGGTGGCCTGAATTGAGTGCAATTCTCTAAGTGCAGCCTAACTAAAGTTTTATGAAGCTGCAACATCAGTTCCTGATTTTATTCTCAGTGCCCCAACCAACAAAGGCAAGATTCCCATATGCCTTCTCTATCACCCTATCTACTTGTGGGTATACCTTTGGGATGAGTATTTTAGAAAAGAGCCAAAGATGAGCAGATGAGTCCTCTCCACGGTCAATATTTATCCCTCAATCCAAGTCACGAAGATAAATGATCAATTTGAGGAATTGACTGTCTGTAGACTGGCTGTGGTGTTTCATGCATCTATTCATGCAACACTATTTCATGGGTTGTGAGAATTACACATCTCGAGATTGCAAAAGACCCTATATAAAGGCAAGATCTTTCTTTCTTTCTGTTTGCCTATGCCTGAATCTAATGCCATTCAATTGATTAAGCGATAGATAATAATTTAATGTTGTCATCAAAAAATTGGAAATAAACCCTCATGTGGGCTTTGTTACACAATTGGACTTTAGCCGCAGTAATTTCTGGGGTAATGTGTAAATTATAATCAAGCAATCAGACAAAATATTATCTCTGTTCACAGTGTCAGCTCCAGATGCATAGCCTGGCTAAGCTCATGGGTCTAAATAAGGTCTGGTGTTGGCAGCTTGCGAGGATGATAATGGACAGTTTTAAAGTGTGTGGTCACCTAAAACAGGAAGTGACCAAACATAAGGATGAAATACAGGTACTGATGAGGCACTACAGAATCTGCCTTTTAATTAAATGTTTAATTCAACCTTTTCCAAGGTTGTCTCAGAGAAAAAGGAAGTCCTTGCAGCTGGGAATATCGCTCAGTGATTAGCTTGCTGCCTCACAGAGACCTGGATTGATTCCAGCCTTGGGCGACTGTCTGTGTGGAGTTTGCATGTTCTCCCTGTGTGTGCGTGGGTGTCTTCCAGGTGCTCCAGTTTCTTCCCACAGTCTATGATGTGCAGGCTAGTTGCATTGGCCATGCTCAATTACCCATAGTCTCCAGAGATGCGCAGGCTAGGTGGATTAGCTATGGGAAATGCAGGGTTACAGGGATGGAGAGGAGGGATGGGTCTAGGTGGGATGCTCTTTGAAAGGTTAGTGTGAATCAATGGGATGAGTAGCCTGCTTCCTCCATGTAAGCATTCAATGGTTCTTTGAATAGATGTGGATAACTGAAACTAAGATAATGTCTTATTCATGGACGGAAACTAAGCTCCTATCTCCAAGGTGACACTGAGCTAAATAAGGTCTGGCAAAGCAAGTAGATCATTGACTGCTGGAGGGCAGACTTCTCTTTGATGGACTCTGTAGTGAGCCAAAAAGGAGGAGTGAGGAGACACTGAGGACACATTTGGTAGTTACTATTGTTGGGTAGTGCCCATCCCATGTTGAATGGGAGCTGCTCTTCTTGAAGTGATGACTTATGAATTTTTAAAGTATCCCAATTCCAGGAAATGGGTCTATACCAGTACAAAATAATGATCTGTGAAAGTCCAGGGATTGGGAAACTGGGCTTTGATGGGAATTATTCAGCCCAGGAGTTCACTCTTTGCATCGGGATATCTGAATGAGGGAGTTTGGTAGCCCAATGCTTTCAGTGACCACATGAAGGCCTACTGCTTTAGCAGGCTGTCTCCAGGCAGAAAGGCAAGGGAAGGTGGATGGGTCGTAATCATTGAGAAAGGAACTGGAATAAAATTGGTGAAGCTTTTCAGATACAATGTGCCTTTTATTTACTAATTTTCGAATTGGGTTGATGGTACTGTGAGATTATAATGAACCTATTTTTATTTATTTTCAGCTTCGTGCCATCATCCAGCTGTGCCTCTGCCTCAACATAGCTGTTTCTGTCATCCTCATCTAGCCTTTCCATGACCTGATATAAACTTGATCTTATCCAAAAGTCTCTTCCCCACATCTTTCACTTTGTCCCATTTACCAGTCACTCACTACTCACTGAATTAAACCAGCTGCACATTTGGTGACACTGTAATATAAATTCTCATTTTAGTTTAAAAATTCCTCCTTGTGACCAATTGTCCCGATCACTCTAATCTCTCCCACCTGTATGAACCTCTAAGAGCAGTAGGCTCCTGCAGTATGGGTCTGTATGATCCTCTGAGAGCAGTGGACTCCTGCAGGATTATTAAATTAGATTACTTACAGTGTGGAAACAGGCCCTTCAGCCCAACAAGTCCACACCGCCCTGCCGAAGCGCAACCCACCAATACCCCTACATTTTACCCCTTACCTAACACTATGGGCAATTTAGCATTGCCAATTCACCTGATCTGTACATTTTTGGACCGTGGGAGGAAACCGGAGCACCCGGAGGAAACCCACGCAGACACGGGGAGAACATGCAAACTCCACACAGTCAGTCGCCTGAGGCGGGAATTGAACCCGGGCCTCTGGCGCTGTGAGGCAGCAGTGCTAACCACTGTGACACCGTGCCACCCAATACAGATGGATATGTATGAACCTGTATCTGTATGAACCTCTGAGAGCAGTGGGCTCCTGCAGTATGGATCTGTATGAACCTGAGAGCAGTGGGCTCCGGCAGGATGGATCTGTATGAAGCTCTGAGAGCAGTGGGCTCCTGCAGGATGGATCTGTATGAACCTCTGAGAGCAGTGGGCTCCTGCAGGATGGATCTGTTTGTTGTTTTCTCTTTTGCCCCAAGCTGACAAGGTCCTGAAGTCTCCAATTGTTGCCCTCGATCTCTCCACCTTTGGATGATCATTGAAGAGGCTCCTTGAAATCCAAATGTGTCACCAGACTTGTGGTGACCTGACCGAATACATTGGTTAGTGTCAAAATTTGTACAATTGTCCTTGGTGAAGTCTTTTGGTATGATATGTGAATGGTGCTACACTTGTTAAATGTTGACAGTCATTTGGGAAGCAGTCGGCTGATACTGGAAACTGCTCGGGTTAGCTCTTTGTTTTTCTTAAATACGTTAAAATAATAATTGAAACCCGACCATGTGAAAGCTGGCCATTTGGCCCACTGAATCCATATCGACCTTCCAAACAACATCTCCACCAGGCCCACCCACTACCCTATCCCTGTAATCCTGCATTTCCTGTGGCTAATCCACCTCGCCCGCACATCCGTGGACACTATGAGCAATTTAACATCCACCAAAGATCCACTGTTTGGAATGTGGGAGGAAACAGAAGCACCCAGAAGACAATCCACACAGACACAGGGAACCCGGTTCCTTGGCACTGTGAGGTAGCACTGCTAACCACTGAGTGCTAACGGCTTCATCAAGAACCCTTTTTAATATTTACTTTCAGATATATTCCCCAAGAAGGTGATCTTGTGGTTTCTCCTTTATGTTGAATTGGTCTAACTGAGTAGCTTGCTGAACCACATCAGAGAGCAATTTGGAGTGACAATATTGACCTGGGGATTGACATCACTATCAGCACAGACTAGGTAAACGTGGCAGGTGTCCTCCCCGATAGACATTCATTAACCAGCCAGATTTTTACATCAGCTTCATCTACCTTTTCCTACCAATAGCTTTCCTAATTTTCCAATTTCTTTTTAAAACCTGGGGCAAAGATTTGATTTGATTTATTATTGACACATGGGCCACAGTACAGTGAAAAGTATTGTCGTACATCCTTTAGAGGCAGATTGTACCAACATGTCTGATCTGTTTTGCAAAAGAAGCAACTGCAAGGTGAGAAAAAACTTTTTCACACCCTATCTGGACTGCACTACCTGGAAATGTTGTGGAGTCTGGTTCAATTGAGTATTATGGACCAGACAAAACCCCCTTAAAATATATCAAGAAGATAGCCTCGACCCCAACTTCTCTTATTTTTAAATGCAAGTTTTGTGTTTCCAATGCAATTTGATTGGTCAAACTACCAGGCCTGAAGCAAAACACACTTTATTCTTAAACTATAGTGGAAATACAAACAAAAGGAAGAAGACTTGGAATAATTTAACTCTATTAGAAAATTTAACAGAATCATGGATTATTTAATTACCAGACAGCAACTGTTCCAATATAATAACATCCCATGAACATAGCCTTGGCAATGGCAAATTTAGTAAAATAGATTGCCTCACATGCAATTCTGGCAGCGGGAAGAGAACTCAAGCTTTTAGCTATAACAGAGACAGGAATAACAACTTCCATTTACAGCTTCAAGATCCAAGCAATTACTGAAAGTTAACTTAAAATCCTGGATCTGTGGGAGCTTGACCCCACTCTTTCATGCAGCATCTATTGTTCCAACTTAAGAAAAAACAAGGCATCACAAGCTCTCTACTTTATTGGCTTGGAACATACCACCTGGCATGTCCATCTCAAACTCTCTTCAGAGAAAAAGGACAAAGTACACCTCTTAAAGCCATAGTGTTGTCACATGAGGCACTGAAGAGGACATTGAATGATGACTGAAATACAGACAATGCGTGAGGTCATGGAGAAAACGCAGGAGATAGACACAACGTTTAAATGCTGGTCAGACACAATGGGCCAAATTGCCTTCCTCTGTGATTCTTTGAAAATTCAAGTTTTCAAATTGTCAGTGTGGTAAGGGCGAATTTGCTCAGTCTCTCTGGATTATTAATTCAGAGTTTGATTGGATTGGTTTAATCACTCAGGGCCAGAACACAGTGAAGTAGCAATCATTGGAGTTTTGGATACAAAGGGATATCATAGAATCCCTACAATGCAGAAAGGGACCATTCACCTATCAAATCTGCACCAATATTCTGAAGAGCATACCTTCCGGACCCAACCCCCAATCCCTGTAACCCCACATTTACCATGGCTAACCCATCCAGCCTGTACAGCTTTGGACTGTAGGAGGAACCCAGAGTATCTGGCAAAAACCCATGCAGATGCGGGGAGAACGTGCAAACCCCACCCAGACAATCATCTCAGGCTGGAATTAAGCCTGTGTTTCTCGCACTGTGAGGGTGCAGTGCTAACCATTGTGCCACCATGTCACCCAGCTGGGTACAAAGACAGTGGGGAAAATGTAATTGATGGAGATGATCTGCCATGTTCATATAAAAATGGCTGAATTATCCTCCTGTTCCTGATGTCAAATATTCAGATGGTCACCTCAAAATCAAATCGGACATGAAGGTTTTGAAGGCTCTCACTCAACCTTCACCTGTCTCCAGAGTTCAGCCTGGAGTCAGTGATGAGAAGGATCAGGCTAGTGACTGGGGATCAAAGGCAAGAACTTCAGTCTCCCATTAGAATATTTCAGAGCTTTATGAAAATAACAGATAATAGAGGAACGGAAGAGTGAGGAAGTCGATCTGGCCTTGTCACCACATACACATTGTCGCTGTTGTTGTGACCACAAACTGGTTCTAATTGCAAGTAAATTAGTCATCTGACCCAGAAAGGCTACAGCATGTCTGCTGTGAGAAATGAAGATTGCACTGAAACTGCACAGTGTGTGGTTCAGAGGTTGGAACAAAGTAGGATAGGAACAGGCTTTACTTCATATAGAACCAAGACTCTTTCATAGAACTGTGGATGATGAGCTTGATGCTCCTTTGAGCCCTGTTCTGTCCCTAAGCTGAAAGTGTTTGATTGGGACAGTGCAGAGCTCGCTACACTTTCAGTTTGAAAGAGTAGAGGAAAATCTTTAATTCCATTATATAAGAGTTGGGGAAGTTTTACACTGTATTTAACCCCATGCCTTGGCAATGTTTGTAACAGATAGTGGAGAAAGAACTTGACTTTCCATTTAAAAGAGTGCAGCTCACTTTACTCTGCTGCAGTCAGAATTCGGAGCTGTTGGTAATAGAACATAGAACATTTCAGCACAGAGACAGCCCCTTCAGCCCACCATGTCTGTGCTGACCATGATGCTATTCTAAACTAACCTCAAATACCTGCATCTCATCTCCATTCCTCTATTCCCTGCCTGTTCAGGTATCTGTGTAAATGCCTCCCAAATAGAGTCATAGAGTCAGAGAGATGTACAGCACGGAAACAGACCCTTCGGTCTAACTCGTCCATGTTGACCAGATATCCCAACCCAATCTAGTCCCACATTCCAGCACCCGGCCCATATCCTTCCAAACCCTTCCTATTCATATACCCAGCCAGGTGCCTTTTAAATGTTGCAATTGTACAAGCCTCCACCACTTCCTCTGGCAGCTCAATCCATACTTGTATCATTCTCTGCATTGAAAATATCGACCCTTAGGTCTCTTTTATATCTTTCCCCTCTCACCCTAAATCCCTGCGCTCTAGTTCTGGACTCCCCTACCCCAGGGAATAGACTTTGTCTATTTATCCTATCCATGCCTCTCATAATTTTATAAATCTTGATAAGGTCACAAATCAGCCTCCAACGCTCCAAGGAAAACAGCCCTAACTTCTTCAACCTCTCCCTATAGCTCAAATCCTCCAAACCTGGCAACGTCCTTGTAAAACTTTTCTGAACTCTTTCAAGTTTCAAAACATCCTTCCAATGGGAAGGAGACCAGAATTGTATGCAATATTCCAAAAGTGGCCTAACCAATGTCCTGTACAGACACAGCACTAAATGTTGCTATTGTATCTGTTTCTACCATGTCTGCTGGCAGTGTTCCAGGCCCCTCCCATTCTCTATGGAAAAAATGTTTCCCTACACATCACCTTTAAACTTTCCATCTCTCACCCTAAATCCATGCCCCCAGTACTTGACAACTCCATCCTTGTAAAAAGACTCTGACGATCCCCTCCATCCATGTCTCTCATAGTTCTGTATACTTCCATCAGGTCACCCTCCTCAGCAACTGATGTTTTAAAGAAAACAATCCAAGTTCATACAATCTCTCCAATTCAGAAAACTTACAGGGGCCTGGATTCTCTACTGCTGCTGCTGACTGGGACCTGGATTCTCTACTGCTGCTGCTGACTGGGACCTGGATTCTCTACTGCTGCTGCTGACAGGGACCTGGATTCTCTACTGCTGCTGCTGACTGGGTCCTGGATTCTCTAATGCTGCTGCTGACTGGGACCTGGATTCTCTACTGCTGCTGCTGACAGGGACCTGGATTCTCTACTGCTGCTGCTGACTGGGACCTGGATTCTCTACTGCTGCTGCTGACAGGGACCTGGATTCTCTACTGCTGCTGCTGACTGGGGCCTTGATTCTCTACTGCTGCTGCTGAATGGGGCCTGGATTCTCTACTGCTGCTGCTGACTGGGACCTGGATTCTCTACTGCTGCTGCTGACAGGGACCTGGATTCTCTACTGCTGCTGCTGACTGGGACCTGGATTCTCTACTGCTGCTGCTGACTGGGACCTGGATTCTCTACTGCTGCTGCTGACTGGGGCCTTGATTCTCTACTGCTGCTGCTGACTGGGGCCTGGATTCTCTACTGCTGCTGACTGGGGCCTGGATTCTCTACTGCTGTTGCTGACTGGGGCCTGGATTCTCTACTGCTGCTGCTGACTGGGTCCTGGATTCTCTAATGCTGCTGCTGACTGTGCCCTTGATTCTCTACTGCTGCTGTTAAGAGTGTATTGCTGGAAAAGAGCAGCAGGGCAGGCAGCATCCGAGGAGCAAGAGAATCACGTTTCAGGCTGGCGTCCTTCATCAGGAATGAGGCCTGAAACGTTGATTCTCCTGCTCCTTGGATGCTGCCCGACCTGCTGCGCTTTTCCAGCAACACACTCTCGGCTCTGATCTCCAGAGTCTGCAGATCTCACTTTCTCATCTGCTGCTGCTGATTGGGGCCTGGATTCTCCACTGCAGCTGCCTGGGACTTGGATTCTTTACAAGGTGTTCGACAAGGTTCCCCATAGGAGACTGATTAGCTAGGTTAGATCTCATGGAATACAGGGGGAAGTTGCCATTTGGATACAGAACTGGCTCAAAGGTAGAAGACAGACGTTGGTGCAGAAGGGTTGTTTTTCAGACTGGAGGCCTGTGACCAGTGGAGTACCACAAGGATCGGTGTTAGGTCCTCTACTTTTTGTCATTTACACAAATGATTTGGATGCGAGCGTAAGAGGTAGAGTTAGTAAGTTTGCAGAGGACACCAAAATTGGAGGTGTAGTGGACAGCGAAGAGGGTTACCTCAGATTACAGTAGGATCTGGACCAGATGGGCCAATGGGCTGAGAAGTGGCAGATGGAGTTTAATTCAGATAAATGTGAGGTGCTGCATTTTGGAAAGCAAATCTTAGCATGACTTATACACTAATTGGTAAGGTCCGAGGGAGTGTTGCTGAACAAAGAGACTTGGGAGTGTATGTTCATAGCTCCTTGAAAGTGGAGTCACAGGTAGATAGGATAGTGAAGAAGACATTTAGTATGCTTTCCTTTATTGGTCAGAGTATTGAGTACAGGAGTTGGGAGGTCATGTTGCGGCTGTACAGGACATTGGTTAGGCCACTGTTGGAATATTGCGTGCAATTCTGTCTCCTTCCTATCGGAAAGATGTTGTGAAGCTTGAACGGGTTCAGTAAAGATTTACAAGGATGTTGCCAGGGTTGGAGGATTTGAGCGATAGGTAGAGGCTGAACAGGCTGGGGTTGTTTTCCCTGGAGCGTCGGAGGCTGAGGGGTGACCTTATAGAGGTTTACAAAATTATGAGGGGCATGGATAGGATAAATAGACAAAGTCTTTTCCTTGGCGTCGGGGAGTCCAGAACTAGAGGTTTAGGGTGAGAGGGGAAAGATATAAAAGAGACCTACGGGGCATCTTCTTCATGCAGAATGAGCTGCCAGAGGCTGTGGTGGAGGCTGGTACAATTGAAACATTTAAAAGGCATTTGGATGGGTATATGAATAGGAAGGGTTTGGAGGGATATGGGCCGGGAGCTGGCAGATGGGACTCGATTGGGTTGCGATATCTGGTCGGTATGGACATGTTGGACCGAAGGGTCTGTTTCCATGCTGTACATCTCTATGATTCTATAATTGCTGCTGACTGGGGCCTGGATTCTCCACTGCTGCTGTTGATTGGGGCCTGGATTCTCTACTACTGCTGTTGATTGGGCTCTGGATTCTCTACTGCTGCTGCTGACTGAGGCCTGGATTCTCTAATGCTCCTGCTGATTGTGGCCTGGTTACTCTTCTGCTGCTGCTGTCTTGGCCCTGGACTCTCTACTGCTGTTGTTGCTGACTGGGATCTGGATCCTCTACTGCTGCTGCTGACTGGGCCCTTGATTCTCCACTGCTGCTGTGTTGCTGGAAAAGCGCAGCAGGTCGGGCAGCATCAGAGGAGCAGGAGAATCACGTTTATAGCTGGACTCCTTCATCAGGAATGAGGCCCGAAATGTCAATTCTCCTGTTTTACGGATGCTGCCCAACCTACTGCGGTTTTCCAACAACACACTATCGACTCTGATCTCCAACATCTGCAGATCTCACTTTCTCATCTGCTGCTGCTGCTGCCTGGTGCCTGGATTCTCTGCTGCTGCTGCTGACTGAGCCCTGGATTCTCTTCTACTATTCTGAGTGGGCTCTGGGTTCTCTAATGCTGCTGTGTGGGGCCTGGATTCTGTACTGCTGCTGCAGACTGAGCCCTGGATTCTCTACTACTACTCTGAGTGGGCTCTGGGTTCTCTAATGCTGCTGACTTGGGCCTGGATTCTCTACTGCAACTGCTGACTGGTGCCTTGATTCTCTCCTGCTACTGCTGACTTGGGCCTGGATTCTCTACTGCTGCTGTTGACTGGGGCCTTGATTCTCTACTGCTTCTGCTAACTGGGACCTGGATTCTCTTCTGCTGCTGCTGACTGTGTACTGGATTCTCTACTGCTGCTGTCGAGAGCGTGTTGCTGGAAACGTGCAGCAGGTCGGGCAGCATCCGAGGAGCAGGAGAATCACGTTTCAGGCTGGGGCCCTTCACAGGAATGAGGCCCAAAACGTCGATTCTTCAGCTCCTTGGATGCTGCCCGGCCTGCTGCGCTTTTCCAGCAACAGCCTCTCAATTCTTATCTCCAGCATCTACAGATATCACTTTCTCATCTGCTGCTGCTGACTGTGGCCTCGATTCTCTACTGCTTAAGCTGTATGGGGCCTGTATTCTCTATGGCTTCTGCTATGTGGGGCCTGTATTCTCTACTGCTGCTACTGACTGGGGCCTGTATTCTCTACGGCTGCTGCTGACGGGGGCCTGGATTCTCTTCTATTGCTGCTGATTGGGACCTGGATTCTCCACTGCTGTTGGTTACTGAGGCCTGGATTCCTTACTGCTACTGCTGACTGCGGCCTGGATTCTCTACTACTGCTGCTGACTGGTAACTAGATTCTCTACTGCTGCTGCTGACTGGGGCCTGGATTCTCTACTGCTGCTGCTGATTGGGACCTGGATTCTCGATGGCTGCTGCTGACTCTGGCCTGGATTCTCTTCAGCTGCTGCTGACAGGGGACTAGATTCTCTACTACTACTGCTGACTGGGACCTGGATTCTCGACTGCTGCTGCTGGTTGGGGCCTGGATCCTCTACTGCTGCTGCTGACTGTGACCTGGATTCTCCACTGCTGCTGCTGACTGGGGACTAGATTCTCTCCTGCTGCTGATGACTGGGGCTGGATTTTCTACAGCTGCCGCTGTCTGGGACCCGGATTCTCTACCACTGCTACTGACTGGGGCCTAGATTCTCTACTGCTACTGCTGACTGAGGTCTAGATTGTTACCATTGCTGCTGCTCACTGGGGCCTTGACTCTCTACTGCTGCTGCTGACTGATACCTGGATACTCTACTGCTGCTGCTAACTGGGGCCTTGATTCTCTACTGCTGCTGCTGACTGGGAACTGGATTTTCTATTGCTGTAGCAGACTGTATACTGGATTCTCTACTGCGGCTGTCAAGAGTATATTGCTGGAAACGCACAGTAGGTCAGGCAGCATCCGAGGAGCAGGAGAATCATGTTTCGGGCTGGGGCCCTTCATCAGGAATGTGGCCCAAAATGTCCATTCTCCAGCTCCTCGGATGCTGACCGACCTGCTGCACTTTTCCAGCAACACCCTCTCGATTGTGATCTCCTGAATCTGCAGATCTCACTGTCTCATCTGCTGCTACTGACTGTGGCCTGGATTCTCTACTGCTTAGGCTGTATGGGGCCTGTATTCTCTGCTGCTGCTGCTGTGTGGGGCCTCTACTCTCTATTGCTGCTGCTGACTGAGGCCTGGATTCTCTACTACTACTCTGACTGGGCTCTGGGTTATCTACTGCTGATGTGTGGGGCCTGGATTCTCTATTGCTGCTGTTGACTGGGACCTGGATTCTCTAGTGCTGCTGCTGACTGGGACCTGGATTCTCTACTGCTACTGTTGACTGGGACCTGGATTCTCTACTGCTGCTGCTGACTGGGGACTAGATTATTACCACTACTGCTGCTGACTGGGGCCCTGATTCTCTACCACTGCTGCTGCCTGTGACCTAGATTCTCTATTGATGCTGCTCTCTGGGCCCTGGAATCTGTATTGCTGTTGTTGCTGACTGTGGCCTGGATTCTCTGCTGCTGCTGCTGACTGGAGCCTTTATTCTCTACTGCTGTTGCTGACTGGGACCTGGATTCTCTACTGCTGCTGCTGACTGGAGCCTTTATTCTCTACTGCTGTTGCTGACTGGGACCTGGATTCTCTACTGCTGCTGCAGACTGGGACCTGGATTCTCGACTGCTGCTGTGTGTTGCTGGAAAAGCGCAGCATGCCGGGCAGCATCCGAGAAGCAGGAGAATCACGTTTCGGGCTGGAGTCCTTCATCAGGAATGAGGCCCGAAACCTCGATTCTTTAGCTCCTTGGATGCTGCCTGACCTGCTGCAGTTTTCCAGCAATACACTCTCAATTCTGATCTCCAGCATCTGCAGATCTCACTTTTTCATTTGCTGCTGCTGACTGGGCCCTGGATTCTGTATGGCTACTGCTCTCTGGGCGCTGGACTCTCTACTGCTGTTGTTGCTGACTGTGGCCTGGACTCTCTACCACTGCTGCTGACTTGGGCCTAGATTCTCCACTGCTTCTGCTGACAGGGACCCGGATTCTCTACTGCTGCTGCTCTCTGGGCCCTGGACTCTTTACTGCTGTTGCTGCTGACTGGGGCCTGGGTTCTCTACTGTTGCTGCTGACTTGGGCCTAGATTCTCCTCTGCCGCTGCTGAGTTGGGCATAGATACTCCACTGCTGCTGCTGACTCGGGTCTGGATTCTCTACTGCTGCTGTGTGGGGCCTGGATCTCCACTGCAGTTGCTGACTGGGGCCTTCATTCTCTACTGCTGCTGCTGACTGGGGCCTTGCTCCTCTACTGCTGCTGATGACTGGGGCCTTGATTCTCTACTGCTGCTGCTGACTGGGGCCTTGCTCCTCTACTGCTGCTGATGACTGGGGCCTTGATTCTCTACTGCTGCTGCTAACTTGGGCCTTGATTCTCTACTGCTGCTGCTGACTGGGGCCTGAATCCTCTTCTGCTGCTGCGGACTATGTACTGGATTCTCAACTGCTGCTGTCGAGAGTGTGTTGCTGGAAACGCGCAGCAGGTCGAGCAGCATCCGAGGAGCAGGAGAATCAAGTTTTGGGCTGCGACCCTTCAGCAGGACTGAGGCCCAAAATGTCTATTCTGCAGCTCCTCAGATGCTGCCCGAACTGCTGCGCTTTTCCAGCAACACACTCTCAATTCTGATCTCTAGCATCTACAGATATTACTTTCTTATCTGCTGCTACTGACTGTGGCCTGGATTCTCTACTGCTTAAGCTGTATGGGGCCTGTATTCTGTACGGCTGCTGCTGTGCGGGCCCTGTATTCTCTATTGCTGCTGCTGACTGGAGCCTGTATTCTCTACGGCTGCTGCTGACTGGGGCTTCTATTCTCTACTGTTGCTGCTTATTGGGACCTGGATTCTCTACTGCTGCTGCTGAATGGGGACAAGATTCTCTTCTACTGCTGCTGACTGGGTCCTGGATTCTCTACTGCTGCTGTTGACTGGGACCTGGAGTCTCTACTGCTGCTGCTGAGTGGGGACAAGATTCTCTTCTACTGCTACTGACTGGGTCCTGGATTCTCTACTGCTGCTACTGACTGGGGCCTGGATTCTCTACAGCTGCTGCTAACTCTGGCCTGGATTCTCTACTGCTCCTGCTGACTGTGGCCTGCATTCTCTACAGCTGCTGCTGACTGGGCCTGTATTCTCTACTCTGCTGTTGACTGGGACCTGGATTCTCTGCAGCTGCTGTTGACTGGGACCTGGATTCTCCACTGCTGCTGCTGAGTGGGGACAAGATTCTCTTCTACTGCTGCTGACTGGGGTCTGGATTCTCTACAGCTGCTGCTGTCTGGTGCCCGGATTCTCTACCACTGCTGCTGACTGGGTCCTGGAATATCTGCTACTGCTGCTGACTGGGGCTTGGATTCTCTACCACTGCTGCTGACTGGGTCCTGGATTCTCTGTTAAAGCTGCTGACTGGGGCTTGGATTCTCTAATGCTGCTGCTGACTGGGCCCTGGATTCTCTACTGCTGCTGCTGTCTGGGGCCTGGATTCTCTACCACTGCTGCTGACTGGGGCCTGGATTCTCTACTGCTGCTGCTGACAGGGAGCTGGATTCTCTACTGCTGCTGCTGACTGGGGCCTGGATTCTCCACTACTGCTGCTGACTTAGTCCTAGATGCTGTTTTGCAGCTGCAGACTTGGTCCTGGATTCTCTATGACTGGTGATGACTGGGGCCTAGATTCTCTACTGCTGCTGCTGACTGAGGCTTGGATTCTCTACTATTGCTGCTGACTGGGGCCTGGATTCTCTACTGCTGCTGCTGACTGGTGCCTTGATTCTCTACTGCTGCTGCTGACTGGGTCCTGGATTCTCCACTGCTGCTGCTGACTGGGGCCTTGATTCTCCACTGCTGCTGCAGTGTGGGGCCTATATTCTCTACTGCTGTTGTTGACAGTGGCCTGTATTCTCCACTGCTGCTGCTTACTGAGGCATGGATTCCCTACTATTGCTGCTGACTGGGGCCTGTATTCTCTACTGCTGCTGCTGATTGGGACCTGGATACTCTACTGCTGCTGCTGATTGGGACCTGGATACTCTAGATTAGATTTAGATTAGATTACAGTGTGGAAACAGGCCCTTCGGCCCAACAAGTCCACACCGACCAGCCGAAGCGAAACCCACCCATACCCTTACATTTACCCCTTACCTAACACTACGGGCAATTTAGTATGGCCAATTCACCTGACCCTGCATATCTTTGGACTGTGGGAGGAAACCGGAGCACCCGGAGGAAACCCACGCAGACATGGGGAGAATGTGCAAACTCCACACAGTCAGTCGCCTGAGTCGGGAATTGAACCCGGGCTCTGGCGCTGTGAGGCAGCAGTGCTAACCACTGTGCCACCGTGCCGCCCACAGCTCTACTGCTGCTGCTGACAGGGACCTGGATTCTCTACCACTGATGCTGACTGGGACCTGGATACTCTACTGCTGCTGCTGACTGGGACCTGGATACTCTACTGCTGCTGCTGACAGGGACCTGGATACTCTACTGCTGCTGCTGACAGGGACCTGGATACTCTACTGCTGCTGCTGACAGGGACCTGGATTCTCTACCACTGATGCTGACTGGTACCTAGATACTACACAGCTGCTGCTGACTGGGACCTGGATTCTCTACCATTACTGATGACTGGCACCAGGATTCTCTAGTACTGCTGACTGAGGCCTGGATTCTCTCCGGCTGCTGCTGACTGGGACCTGGATTCTCCACTGCTGCTGTGTGTTGCTGGAAAGTGCAGCAGGTCGGGCTACATCAGAGGAGCAGGAGAATCACGTTTCGGGCTGGAGTCCTTCGTCAGGAATGAGGCCCGAAAAATTGATTCTCCTGCTTTTCGGATGCTGCCGAACCTGCTGCGCTTTTCCAACAAAACGCTCTCAACTCTTACCTCCAAAATCTGCAGATCTCACTATTTCATCTGCTGCTGCTGCCTGGTGCCTGAATTCTCTACTGCTGCTGCTGATAGGGACCTGGATTCTCTACTGCTGCTGATGACTGGGGCCTTGATTCTCTACTGCTGCTGCTGATAGGGACCTGGATTCTCTACTGCTGCTGCTAACTGGGGCCTGGATTCTCTACTGCTGCTGCTGACTGGGGCCTGGATTCTCTACTGCTACTACTGACTGGTGCCTTGATTCTCCACTGCTGCTGCTGTGTGGGGCCTGGATTCTCTACTGCTGCTGCTGACAGGGACCTGGATTCTCTACCACTGATGCTGACTGGTACCTAGATACTCTACTGCTGCTGCTGACTGGGACCTGGATTCTCTACTGCTGCTGCTGACAGCGACCTGGATACTCTACTGCTGCTGCTGACAGGGACCTGGATTCTCTACCACTGATGCTGACTGGTACCTAGATACTCTACTGCTGCTGCTGACTGGGACCTGGATACTCTACTGCTGCTGCTGACAGGGAACAGGATTCTCTACCACTGATGCTGACTGGTACCTAGATATTCTACTGCTGCTGCTGACTGGGACCTGGATTCTCTACTGCTGCTGCTGACAGGGACCTGGATTCTCTACTGCTGCTGCTGACAGCGACCTGGATACTCTACTGCTGCTGCTGACAGGGACCTGGATTCTCTACCACTGATGCTGACTGGTACCTAGATACTCTACTGCTGCTGCTGACTGGGACCTGGATACTCTACTGCTGCTGCTGACAGGGACCTGGATTCTCTACCACTGATGCTGACTGGTACCTAGATACTCTACTGCTGCTGCTGACTGGGACCTGGATTCTCTACTGCTGCAGCAGACTGCACTAGATTCTCTACTGCTGCGTCGAGAGTGAGTTGCTGAAAACGCGCAGCAGGTCGGGCAGCATCCGAGGAGCAGGAGAATCCCGTTTCGGGCTGGTGCCCTTCAGCAGGAATGAGGCCCAAAACGTCGATTCTTGGATGCTGCCCGACCTGCTGCGCTTTTCCAGCAACAGCCTCTCGATTCTGATCTCCAGCATCTACAAATATCACTTTCTCATCTGCTGCTGCTGACTGTGGCCTGGAATCTCTACTGCTTTGGCTGTATAGGGCCTGTATTCTCTACTGCTTCTGCTGTGTGGGGCCTGTATACTCTACTGCTGCCGCTGACTGGGGCCTGGATTCTCTTCTTCTGCTGCTGACTGGGAACTAGATTCTCTACTGCTGCTGCTGACTGGGACCTGGATTCTCCACTGCTGCTGCTGACTGGGGCCTGGATTCTCTCCTGCTGCTGACTGGGGCCTGGATTCTCTCCTGTTGCTGCTGTCTGAGACCTGAATTCTCTTCTACTACTCTGACTGGGCTCTGGGTTCTCCACTGCTGCTGTGTGGGGCCTGGATTCTCTATTGCTACTGCTGACTGGGGCCCTGATTCTGTACTGCTGCTGCTGACTGGGACCTGGATTCTCTACTGCTGCAGCAGACTGCACTAGATTCTCTACTGCTGCTGTCGAGAGTGAGTCGCTGAAAACGCGCAGCAGGTCGGGCAGCATCCGAGGAGCAGGAGAATCCCGTTTCGGGCTGGTGCCCTTCAGCAGGAATGAGTCCCAAAACGTCGATTCTTTAGCTCTTCAGATGCTGCCCGACCTGCTGCGCTTTTCCAGCAACACACTCTTGATTCTGATCTCCAGCATCTACAGATATCACTTTCTCATCTGCTGCTGCTGACTGTGGCCTGGATTCTCTACTGCTGCTGCTGACTGGGACCTGCATTCTCTTTTGCTGCTGCAGACTTGGTCCTGGATTCTCTACTATTGCTGATGACTGGGGCCTGGATTCTCTTCTACTGCTGCTGACTGGGAACTAGTTTCTCTACTGCTGCTGTGACTGGGGCCTGGATTCCCTAATGCTGCTGCTGACTGGTGCCTTGATTCTCTCCTGCTGCTGCTGACTGAGCCCTGGATTCTCTTCTACTACTCTGACTGGGCTCTGGGTTCTCTACTGCTGCTGCTGACAGGGACCTGGATTCTCTTCTGCTGCTGCTGACAGGGACCTGGATACTATACTGCTGCTGCTATCTGGGGCCTGGATTCTCTAATGCTGCTGGGACTGGAACGCCATGCTGGCTGAGAGCTCTGGGACTGGGAGGCGTTGCTGGCTGAGGGCCCTGGGACTTTGAGGCAGCGCTGCCTGAGGGCCCTGGGACTGGGAGGCAGTGCTGCCTGAGGGCCCTGGGACTGGGCGGCGGTGCTGCCTGAGTGACCTGGGACTGGGAGGCGGTGCTGCTTGAGTCCCAGGGGCTGGAAGGCAGTTCTGCCTGAAGGCCTGTGAACTGGAAGGCAGTTCTGCCTAAAGGCCTGTGAACTGGGAGTCAGTGCTGCCTGACGGCCTGTGAACTGGGAGGCAGTGCTGCCTGAAGGCCTGTGGACTGGGAGGCGGTGCTGCCTGAGGGCCCGGGGACTTGGAGGCAGTGCTGCCTGAGGGTCCGGGGGCTGGGAGGCAGTGTTGCCTGAGTGACCTGGGACTGGAAGGCGGTGCTGCTTGAGTCCCAGGGGCTGGAAGGCAGTTCTGCCTGAAGGCCTGTGAACTGGGAGGCGGTGCTGCCTGAAGGCCTGTGGACTGGGAGGCAGTGCTTTCTGAGAGCCCGGGGACTTGGAGGCAGTGCTGCCTGAGGGTCCGGGGGCTGGGAGGCAGTGCTGATTGAGGGTCCGGGGGCTGGGAGGCAGTGCTGCCTGAAGGCCTGTAACTGGGAGGCAGTGCTTTCTGAGGGCCCGGGGACTTGGAGGCAGTGCTACCTGAGGGTCCGGGGGCTGGGAGGCAGTGCTCCCTGAGGGCCCGGGGACTGGGAGGCAGTGCTGCCTGAGGGCCCAGGGGCTGGGAGGCAGTGCTGTCTGAAGGCCTGCTGACTGGAAGGCAGTGCTGCCTGAGGGCCCGGGGACCGGGAGGCAGTGCTCCCTGAGGGCCCGGGGACCGGGAGGTGGTGCTGCCTGAGGGCCTGGGCACTGGAAGATTGATGGGATTCCCAACTGATCTTGGTCCTGTCTGTCCAATGGCTAAAAGCAGCCACGGGAGTGGACAGGAACATACGTTGGCAGTGCCTTCAGACTCTGCAGCGATACCTTAATGTCAAGCCTTCTCCAAGGTGTGCCCTGATGATGTATTATATCCATCTGGTACACAGTCTCCATTGCAATACGCAGTTCCTGTTCATAGAGTGGTCCTGTCTTCAGATCTTCTTCCAGGAATTGCTGTCTTGTACTTGGACCCGATTTGTTTTAAAGAATCCAGGAAGAATTATTTTCAGTTTACTTTACGTTTTAAAAGAGTAGAAGTGATTCACTTTCACTTTCTAACACTGAGGGAACTTTATCCTGTATCTAACCTTGTGCTGTAGCTATCCTGGGAAGGTTTGATGGGAATAGTGTTGAGGGAGCTTTACTTTCAGTTTATTTTCAGTTTAAAAGAGGAGAGGGTGTTTTAATTTGTTTCTAACCCCATCTTGAACCTGTGCAGGAAGTCATTAATCAAGATGACGTAGAAGAAGTCTTACCCTGTGTGTAACCCTGAGGTTTACCTGCCCTGGGAGTATTTGATGGGAATGATTACTCTGTACTGTTTTGTGTTCTGTGGGTTTTCACTCTGATGTGCAGTTAAGTTTGGTTCAAATGAAGACAGAAGGACTTCAGCTCCCATCCCCAAAACACTTCTCTTCACAGTACAGACCAGGCTAGCTGCAGGAAGTGGTCTGTACTTCCTGCATCTGAAGTTGTTTTGCTCACTCACACTTGATGCTGAACGATTTATGAACTGAAATTCTGGATAACTTTATTTTTCACAATGGATGGTTGACCTTGGATTGCGAAGAGCATTCCTAATTGTTACTCTTAATCTGCACCTCATTCCCCTTGTGGCAATTACAGGTCAGATAAATTTCAAATTGGAATGAGGGCTTGTTTTTGATGTCAAATTTATGAATATTGTTCAATAAAGGGAACCACCCATCCTGCACTGTGGGTAAAGGCAGTGTGATAATGGAGAATTTCTGTAGTGTCTGACCAGAGTCATGTAGTTGAGAGTTCATGGGCCAACGGGCCAACAAGTCCACACCGACCCGCCGAAGCGAAACCCACCCATACCCCTACATTTACCCCTTACCTAACACTACAGGCAATTTAGCATGGCCAATTCACCTGACCTGCACATCTTTGGACTGTGGGAGGAAACCTGAGCACCCGGAGGAAACCCATGCAGACACGGGGAGAACGTGCAAACTCCACACAGTCAGTCGCCTGTGCTGTGGATCTGTATGACCCTATGGACTTTGAGAAGTCTGGAAATAAAACAGCTAGTCTCTATAAAAGTTAACCTGAAGTTGTTGGAATGTTGCACAAACTCACGGTGGCTCAGTGGTTCACACTGCTGCCTCCCAGTACCAGTGGCCCAGGTTTGATTCCTGCCGTATGCCACTGTGTGGAGGTTGCATGTTCTCCCCCTGTCTGTGTGGGTTTCCTCCAGATGGTTCAATTTCCTCCCACAGTCCAAAGATGTGTAGGTTAGGTGGGTTGGCCATGCTAAATTGCGCAGAAGGATGTGTAGGTTAGGCTTGTTAGCCATGGGAAATGCAGGGTTACAGGTATAGTGTAGGGGGATGGGTCTGGCTGGGTCTTTAAAGAATTGATGTGGACTTGTTGGGCTGAATGGCCTGTTTTCACACTGTAGGGATTAGAAGTATTTTAAATTCAACATATGTCTATGATGGCCTACATCCTCAAAGACAGAGTTGCAGAGATAGTCATATGCGGTTTTGTGAAGGGTAGGTTGTGCCTCACAAACTTTATTGAGTTCTTTGAGATGGTGATCAAACAGTTGGATGAGGGTAAAGCGGTTGATGTGGTGTGTATCCATTTCAGTAAGATGTTAGATAAGGTTCCCCATGGTAGGTTATTGCACAAAATACAGGGGTATGGGACTGAGGGTGATTTAACGTATAAAATCAGAAGTTGGCGGCTGAAAGAAGTCAGAGGATGGTGTTGATCGGAGCTGTTCATCCTGGAGTTCAATTCCTAGTGGTGTACCACAAGGATCTATTTTGGGGACACTGCTGTTTGTCATTTTAATAAATGACCTGGATGAGGGTGTAGAGGATGGGTAATTAAACCTGTGGATGACACTAAGGTCGGTGGACTTGTGGATAGTACTGAAGGATGTTGCAGGTTACAGAGGGACATAGATAAGCTGCAGAGCTGGGCTGAGAGGTGGCAAATGGAGTTTAATGTGGAAAAGTGTGAGGTGATTCACTTTTGAAAGAGCAATATGACTGCAGAGTACTGGGCAAATGGTGAGATTCTTGGTAGTGTAGATGAGCTGAGAGATCTCAGTGTCCAGGTACATAGATCCCTGAAAGTTGCCACCCAGGTTGATTGCATTGTTGAGAAGGCATATGGGTGTTAGCTTTTATTGGTAGAGGAATTGAGTTTCAGAGCCACAAGGTCATACTGCAGCTATACAAAACTCTGGTGCAGCCGTGCTTGAAGTATTGCGTACAGTTTTGGATACCACATTGTAGGTGAACTTTTGATAAGGGTTCAGAGGAGATTTGTAGGATGTTGCCTGGTTTGGAGGAAAGGTCTAATGCGGAAAGGCTGATAGACTTGAAGCTGTTTTCATTAGAGAGAAGGCTAAGAAGTGACTTAATTGAAACATATAAGATAATCAGACAGGGTGAACATTGAGAGCCATTTTCCTCGGGTGATGATGGCTAGCATGAGGGAACATAGATTTAAATTGAGGGGTAAAAGATATAGGATAGATGTCAGAGGGATTGTTTTTCCACAGAGAGTAGTAAGTGTGTGCAGCGCACAGACTGCAATAGTGGTAGACTTGCCAGCTTTAAGGGCATTTAAATGGATATTGGAAAGTCATATGGATGAGAATGGAATACTGTAGGATGGATGGGCTTCAGATTGTTTCCAAGGTCGACGCAACATCGAGGGCCGAAGGGCCTGTACTGTGCTGTAATGTTTTATTTTCTCTGCTGAATATGAATTTCCAACGTTTGATAGGTTCTGGAACAATCTTAGCAGAATAAAGTTGGGAAATGTAAAACTGCTACCCAGAAAAGGAGAGAGAGTAAATAATAAGCTGCAGGGCAATGAGCCTGATATTAAAGACTGGGGACATGCTGCAACCTATTCTTAACCAAGTCTTAGTAATGCAATTTGAAAAGCATAGTATGATTAGAATATCCAAGTCTCTGTTCTGAGGTAGGGTCATCGGACCCGAAACTTTAATCCTGATTTCTCTCCACAGATGCTGCCAGATCTGCTAAGCTTTTCGAGCAACTTCTGTTTTTTGTTTCTGATTTATAGTTCTTTCAGTTTTTATTGAAGTCAACATAGTTTAGAGAAAGGGACATCCTGTTTGATTAAAAATGTGATTAGAGATTTTTTGATTCCCAAAATAAAATCGATAAGATACCATACAAATGGTCAATACCCAAGATAAGCATACTTGTACTTGTATTTGATGAGGCAATGCTGGCTCCTGCAACATAAGAAGTCAACGTAGACAACCTAATACTGAAAGATTCTGTAGATTTTTTTTGCAGCTCCAATCATCGGCACTTCAATGTCTGGACTAACATTGAGCAATTTGGTTACCAATAGAAGCTTTCTTCAATCATCAGGTCATGCTTCAAGTGGACCCAGTTAAGATCGAAAAGGAGAAAGATGGAGACTGAAACCTTTATAAACCTCATACTTTGATATGATTATTATGTCATGGATGAGCCTTATAAAAGTATGTTGCGTGCAAGCCAAGAGACATAAGAACAGGCTGTTTGAATTGATCTCTATTTGTGATTTAGTTGGAGGTAGAAAGTGGTGTGACCAATTTTGTGGACAGTATGAAGATTGGTGCAAATATAAGCTGTGAGAAATACAGCTAGTTTATTATTTCTACATTAATTAATGCTATCATGTTGCTCACACTTTTTCTGAATATTATCCAGTTCTCTCTCTCTGGCTAACTGACATAGAGTCAGAGAGTCAAAGAAATGTACAGCATAGAAATGGACCCTTTGCAAGGTTTATGAAGGTTTGTAGGTCAGGTTGAGATTTAGGGTGTAGGTTTGCTCGCTGAGCTGTAGGTGTGATATCCAGACATTTCGTTACCTGGCTAGGAAACATCATCAGTGGCGACCTACAAGTGAAGCGAAGCTGTTGTCTCCTGCTTTCGATTTATATCTTCGGGCACATATAAATATAAAGATATGAATATGAAGCAGGAGACAACAGCTTTGCTTCACTTGGAGGTCGCCACTGATGATGTTACCTAGCCAGGTAATGAAACGTCTGGATAGCAAACGGACAGCTCAGCGAGCAAACCTACACCCCAAATGGACCCTTTGGTCTAACTCATCCATGCCGACCATGTTTCCTAAATTAATCTAGTCTCATTTGCCAGCACTTAGCCTGATTCTCTCTAAAGTCTTCCTATTCATATAGCCATCCAGATGCCTTTTATACATTGTAATAGCACCAGTCTCCTCCATTTCATCTGGCAATTAATTCTGACATGAACTATCAGCTGCGTGAAAAAGTTGTTCCTTAGGGTCCTTTTAGATCTTTCCCTCTCACCCTAAACCTATGCCCTCTAGTTCTGCGCTTCCCCCACCCCAGGGAAAAAAATCTTTGTCTCTTCACCCCATCCATTCCCTCATGATTTTATAAACCTCTGTCAGGCTCACCGGCCAATAGTTCCTTGGCTTTTCCTTCCCACTTTTCTGAAATAACAGCACCACATTCGCCAACCTCCAGTTTTCCGGCACTTCACCCGTGACTATTGATGATGTAAATCTCACAACAAGGGGCCTAGCAATCACTTCACTAGCTTCCCACAGATTTCCATGTACACCTGGGAATTTATCAGTTTAATTTATTTTAAGGCAATCAGCACCACCTCCTCTGTAATATGGACATTTTTGAAGATGTCACCATCTATTCCCCCACATTCTATGGCTTCCTAATAGTTCTCCACAGTAATCACTGATGCAATATATTCATTTAGTATCTCCTATAGTTCCATACATCGGTTGCCTTACTGATCTTTGAGGGGCCCTATTCTATCCCTAGTTACCCTTTGTCTTTAATGTATTTATAAAATCCCTCCTGATTCTCCTTAATGCTATTTGCCAAAGCTCCCTCAGGTACCTTTTTCACTCTCTTGATTTCCAATTTCAGTATACTCCTGCTGCCTTTATAGCCTTCTAAGGATTCACTTGATCTATGCAATCCACACCTGACACATGCTTCCTGCTTTTTCTTGACCAAAGTATCCATTTTCTCATCATCCAGCACTCCATACACTGACCAGCCTTACCTTTCACCCTAACAGGAACATACTCTCTCTGGATTCTTGTTATCTCATTTTTGAAAGCTTCACATTTTCCAGCCATCCCTTTACCTGTGAACATCTACATCCAATAATTCTTCCCTAATACTGTCAAAATTGGCCTTCCTCCAATTTACAACTTTAACTTTTAGATCCAGTCTACCTTTTGCATTACTATTTTAAAAACTAAAATATTAACCTTCACTGGCCCCAAAGTGCTCCCCCATTGACATCTCGTCACTTGCCCTGCCTTGTTTCCCAAGAGTAGGTCACGTTTTGCAAGTTCTCCACTAGATACATCCACATACTGAATCAGAAAATTTTTCTGTACATACTTAACAAATTCCCCTCCATGTAAATCCTTAACACTTTGGCATTCACTGTCTATGTTTGGAAAGTGTTTAAAATCCCCCACAATAACCACTGTATTATCCTTAGAGATAACGCAGATCTCCCTACAAATTTGTTTCTCAATTTCCTGCTGACGACAGGGGGGTCTATAATACAAGCCCAATAAGATGATCATCCCTTTCATATTTCTCAGTTCCACCCAAATAACTTCCCTGGACATATTTGCAGGAATATCATCCCTAAGAACTGCCATGATGTTATCTCTCATCAAAACATAGACAGAGAACACTACAGCGCAGTACCAGTCCTTCGGCCCTCGATGTCGCACCGACCTGTGGAACCAGTCTGAAGCCATCTAACCCACACTGTTCCATTCTCGTCCATATGCCTATCCAATGACCATTTAAATGCTCTTAAAGTTGGCAAGACTATTACTGTTGCAGGCAGTGCATTTCACGCCCGTACTCCTCTCCGGGTAAAGAAACTACCTCTAACATCTGTCCAATATCTATCACCCCTCAATTGAAAGCTATGTCCCCTCATGCTAGCCATCGCCATCTGAAGCAAAAGGCTCTCACTGTCCAAACTATCTAACCTGCTGATGAATTGAATTTATTGTCTTATCTTACATGTCTCAATTGATGTCTTAATTGATTATCTTATAAGTCTCAATTAAGTCTCCTCTTTCTCCTCTTTAATGAAAACAGCCTCAAGTCCCTCAGCCTCTCCTCATAAAACCTTCCCTCCATACCAGGCAACATCCTGGTAAATCTCCTCTGAACCCTTTCCAAAGCTTCCATATCCTTCCTATAATACGGTGACCAGAACTGTATGCAATACTCCAAATGTGGCCACACCAGTTTTGTACAGCTGCAGCATGAGCTCATAGTTCTGAAACTGAATCCCTCTACCGTATGCCTTCTTAACAACCGTAGGTTGAAATCTTTGAGGAGAAAGTGAGGTCTGCAGATGCTGGAGATCAGAGATGGAAATGTGTTGCTGGAAAAGCGCAGCAGGTCAGGCAGCATCTAGGGAACAGGATTCCTGAAGAAGGGCTAATGCCCGAAATGTCGATTCTCCTGTTCCCTAGATGCTGCCTGACCTACTGCGCTTTTCCAGCAACACATTTCCATCTCTTCTTAACAACCGTATCAACCTGAGTGGCAACTTTCAGGGATCTACATACATGGACACCGAGATCTCTCTACTAATCTACACTACCAAGAACCTTACCATTAGCCCAGTAATCTGCATTCCTGTTACTCCTTCCAAAGTGAATCACCTCACACTTTTCCACATTAAACTCCACATTTGCCTCCTCTCAGCCCAGCTTTGCGGCTTATCTATGTCTCTGTGTAACCTCTGTCTCCTTTGTCACTATTCACAACTCTACCGACCTTCGTGTCATCCGCAAATTTATTAATCTATCCTTCTATGCTGTCATGCAGGTCATTTCTAAAAATGACAAACAACGGTGGACCCAAAACAGATCCTTGCGTTGCCCCACGAGTAACTGAACTCCAGGATGAATATTTCCCATCAACCACCACTCTCTGTCACTAGCCAATTTCTAATCCAAACCACTAAATCCCCTACTGTTTCCTTCCCCACCCTATGCATCCTAAAGCTTGTTTCATCGCGTTGTATTTTCTTTTCCGCAGCTATAACTCTTGCCCTGCGGTATATATACCTATCCTTTCCATCACTAAAGTTAACATAACCCAATTGTGGTCACTATCACCAAAGTGCTCACCTACCTCCAAATCTAACACCTGGCTGGGTTCATTACCCAATACCAAATCTAATGTGGCCTCGCCCCTTGTTGGCCTGTGTCAGGAAACCCTCCTGCACACGTCAGACAAAAACTGTCCCATCTAAAGTACTTGAACTATAGTATTCCCAGTCATTATTTGAAAGTTATAGTTCCCCCATAACAACTACCCTGTCACTCTTGCTCCTATAGAGGATCATATTTGCTATCTGATCCTCTATATCTCTGTAATTATTTGGAGGACTATAGAAAACTCCCAACAGGGTAAATGCTTCTTTCCTGTTTCTAATCTCAGCCCATACTACCTCAGTAGAGGAGTCCTCAAATGTCCTTTCTGCAACTGTAATACTATCCTTGACTCACAGTGTCACACCACCTACTCTTTTACCATTTTTTCTGTTCTTGCTGAAACATCTAAATCCCGGAATCTACAAAACTATTCCTGTCCCTGCTCTACGTGTGTCTCCGAAACGGCCACAACATCAAAATCCCAGGTACCAATCCATTCTTCAAGTTCACCCACCTTATTCTGGATGCTTCTGGCGTTGATGCAGACAGACTCAAAACATCTTCTTGCTTGCTGTCATGTCAAAGGTTTGGAGGTGAGAGTTATGGAGATGGTTGGATCAGAATTAGGGAGATAAGAAGGTGGAAGATGAGAATTGGAAATTGGGAAACTGAGAGGGATGTGACATGGAAGTTTCAGAATGGGAGGTGCATTCATGTGTATTTGGGAACTGAAGATGAAGAGAGAATTGTCTTGCATATGAGTGATAGGCTGTGAGCAGTGAGTAGAAAAAGGTGAGGAAATTAGAAGTGGTGAGAATGTAAGAGGCGGCTTAGAAATTAGGCTGGGGACTTGCTACTCAATGCCTCATTGGCCAAGGAGATTTTCCCCTTCATTCAACTGGAAACTTAACAATGTTGCATTAAAATGAATTTCTTAAATGGAACATCAGTAAGATACAACCATATGGAAAACCATACATCATTAATTAGTCATTTAGTATAGCAGGATGTTTGAATACTCTGTGAATTTATGAAATTGGAACAGAGTCTTCAGTCCACATTGGCCTTTATCGTATTCAGCCATCTTGCTCCGATGTTGTCCCTTTTAATCCACGTTCACTCAGCCAGCTGACAAATCCAACATTAAATGGTATTTGCCATGACTAGTGACTCAGTGGTGAGTCCTGCTGCCTCAACACCAGGAAACGGGGTTTTAGATTAGATTAGATTAGATTAGATTAGATTACAGTGTGGAAACAGGCCCTTCGGCCCAACAAGTCCACACCGACCCGCCGAAGCGAAACCCACCCATACCCCTACATTTACCCCTTACCTAACACTACGGGCAATTTAGTATGGCCAATTCACCTAACCTGAACATCTTTGGACTGTGGGAGGAAACCGGAGCACCCGGAGGAAACCCACGAAGACACGGGGAGAACGTGCAAACTCCACACAGTCAGTCGCCTGAGTCGGGAATTGAACTTCAGGCAACTGTCTATGTGGAGTTTGCACAGTCTCCCCTTGTCAGCGTGGGTTTCCTGCGGGTGCTCTGCTTTCCTCCCGCAGTCCAATGATGTGCAGGTTAAGTAGATTGGCCATGCTAAATTGTCCATAGTGTCCAGGGATGTGTAGGTTAGATGGATTAGCTATTAGAAATGCAGGTATAAAGTGTGTGTGTGTGTATGTGGGTGTTTTATATATATATATATGATGGGGTGCAGGGTGAGTCTGGTGGAATGCTCTTTGGAGAGTTGGTGTGGACTTGGGCTGAATGACCTGTTGCCACACTGGAGAGATTCTATAAAAGTAAATCACTAACTCGAACAGTGATCAAAAGCATCTCAATTTGCCATGTAAATACATTTTCTTCTACTCTTTGCAGGAGATTCTGTTGGGTCTGTTTTTGAAGCTCAAATCACAATCCCTCATCCCCTGACACCATTGGTTGTCTGCCATTTCAATCATCAGGGAGTTCCACCTTCTCAGACCAGGGGCAAAGCAGATGATTCTTCACAACCTGATTGGATGTTGCAGCTGTCAATCAAATAGGCCTCCCACTTTTGTTCAACTTTAGAACTCATAACCAATACTTTCAAACAAAATTTGAAAACCTGTTATGTTTTAATTGTCCAAAGATTAGTACTTGGGCTACAGCTGTTCACAATATAAATCATTAACTTGGAAGTGGGGGCCAACTGTAACTTTTCCAGATTAGCAGATGCTGCAAATCTGAACGGGAATGTGTATGTGGAGGACGACATAAGCTTCAGAAGGAGTTGTAAAGACTTATTGAGTGCGCAAGAACATGGCAGGTGTAATGTAATGTGGACACTGTCAGCCTATCCATTTTTATGGAAAGGAAACGTGCACAGAATATTTCCTAAGTGGTAACTGGTTGAAAATTACCAAGGTGGTTATTTTCAATAAATCACTGAAAGTTAACATTTGGTTCTCGCAAACGATTTTGCATCGAATGGGTGTGGTGGCCATATCTGTTAGAATGCTTTCAATCTAAGCTCAGCCGATAATGAGCCTGCAGGCCTATCCTCACAGGCAAATAAAACTTGTTTAGTCTGTTCTTTTCATTTGACACAACTTATCCCAAAATCTACTAGTCTTTTCCAGATTCGGAGATGCCGGTGTTGGAGTGGGGTGTACCAAGTTAAAAATCACACAACACCATGTTGTAGTCCAACAGGTTTAATTGTAAGCACACTAGCTTTCGGAGTGACGCTCTGACTATCACCTGATGAAGGAGCGTCGCTCCGAAAGCTAGTGTGCTTACAATTAAACCTGTTGGACTACAACATGGTGTTGTGTGATTTTTAACTTTAGTCTTTTCCAGCTCATTGTTCAAAACTGATAAAGGAATGAAATCAAAAATAATGAAAAATCAACAATGGTACTAATAAAACATAAATGATAGAATAGATGCAGGTAAAGTGTTTCGTCTCGTTAGAGTGTCTCTGGTTAGAAATAGGGAAAAGTTTTAAAATACAGGATGCCAATTAGAATTGAGCTAAGGAGCGCTGTGGAAGGTCAGTCTTTGAAAATGTTTCGGGATTGTCAGACATTTGCTTACCAATACTATTAAGGATCATGGGCAAAATGCATTGAAGTATTTGAATAGCCATGATTGAATAAAATGATGGGCCTGGCTTGACAGGCTGAATGGCCCACTCCTGTTCCTATTTTCCTACCCTGGTTTTTTTTTCCGGCTGTTTCCAGTTGTGTCCTGGAGATCAATCTTTAATTCCTGAAAACTTGTTTATTCCAGTGAGCTCCCAGTATCTGTGAATTTTTTTCTCATGTCTTCCTAACATTAATATTCTTCTCTTTTCTAATGAAAACATTCCAATTACATTGTTGCCTGTGGACAGTTAAATTCAGGTTTAAAAATTGTAAGAGGTCTTATGTGTGACAGATAATTATGTAATGCTTTGATCCACTGCACTTTAATGTTGCTTAATGTCGATGTGTTTCTGAATGTCGTCAGTTGATTTTACTTCCATTAATTTATGCCATTATTCTTTTCACAAGCTCTCTGATCAAATTCACAGTTCTGATCCCTCACATCTTGCCCTTTAACCTTGGCTGACTGCTGCAGGCCTCAGTCACAGACACTGTGAAGGAATGTGAAAGCTTTAGAATGAGCAGAATTATTAAAATGCATCCAGGACAGCCTTTTAAGTTAGCACATGGAAGGCCCCAGGAGCGAGCACAGCCCAAGATTTATTTTTGGGTGACCAATCTGGGCAATTATCAGTGGAAGAGGGTCTTGCAGACAGCAATCATAACTCCATTACAGTAAACATTGTTATGGAAAAAGATAAGGATGGGTGTGAAGTCAATGTTCTAAAATGGGGGCAGGCTGACTTTAATAAGATCAAATGTTGTTTGGCCAGACTGGACTGGGAGAAGGTCAATCAGTCTCAGAACAGTGGTATGTATTCAGGAAGGAAACATGGAGAGGACATGGAGAAGACAGGGCTAACATGTTCCAATGAAGAAAAGGGGTGGGACCACCAAGTCCAGTGACACCTGGATATCGAGGGATGTACCGTATTGGATTAAGGAAAAAAGGGAGGCTTATGTCAGGTACCAAGAGCTGAAAGCAGCAGAAGCCCGAAAGGAACATAGAATGTGCAAGAGAGAACTTTGAAAGAAGATTAGGCTGGCCCAAGGGGCATTAAAGAATACTGGCAAGTAAAATCAAGGAAAATCCAAAGTTTTTTTTTCTAGGTGTATGAAGGTCAAAAGGATAGATTACTTACAGTGTGGAAGCAGGCCGTTCGGCCCAACACATCCACACCGACCTGCCAAAGCGCACCCAACCAGACCCATTCCCCTACATTTACCCCTGCACCTAACACTACTGGCAATTTAGCATGGCCAATTCACCTAACCTGCACATTCTTTGACTATGGGAGGAAACCGGAGCACCCGGAAGAAACCCATGCACACACGTGGCGAATGTGCAAACTCCACACAGTCAGTCGCCTGAGGTGGGAATTGATCCCAGGTCTCTGGCGCTGTGAGGCAACAGTGCTAACCACTGAGCCACCGTGCTGCCCACAAATAAGGGAAAGAATAGGGACCACTAAAGACCACAGCAGTAACTTGTGTGTCGAGGGTGTAGGCAGAGATCAAAATGAATACTTTGTGTCTGTGTTAATGAATGAGAGGGACAATATATCGCAATCAGAGAGAAATCTGTGATATAATTAAATACATGTGCATAGACAGGAGGTTCTGAGTGGTCTGACTGGCATAACAGTTGCTTTATTGGCCAGAATGGGATGAATAGAAAAGTCTTTCACCTCTCCAGGAGAGGTGCTGGAGGTCTGGAGAGTAGCCCATTATTCAAGAAGGGAGCGAGGAATATGACAAAATAATTACGGACCAGTTACAACCTAACTTCGGCGGTATAAAACTGTTATAAGCAATTCTGGCATACAGAACTAATCTGCATTTGGAGAAACAGGGATTAATCAAGAACAGTCAGCATGATTTTGCCAATGAGAGATCATGTCTGACCAACTTGGTTGATTTTTTGTGTAGATGAGGGCAAAGTTTTTTATGTAGTCGACTAGGACTTTAGCAATGCTTTAGATAGTGTCCCATATGGGATACTAATAGCAAAGGTAAGAGCCTGTGGGATCGAAGAACATTTGTCAAACTGGATCCACAGTCATCCGAATTGCTGAAAGCAGAGGCTGAAAGCAGAGGGAGGGTCTTTTTCCGATTGGAAGTCTGTGTTGAGTAGGGGTACACAGGAATCAGTGTTATGCCATTTGTAATTTATATAAACAGTTTAAACTTGAATTATAGGAGGGCTGATCAGTAAGTTCGCAGATGATATAAAAATTGATGAGGTGGTAAATGGTAAGGAGGATAACCTTAGATACATGAGGATAAAGACAAGGCTGGTCAAAGAGTGTGATCAGGAGCAAATGGAATTCAGTCTGGATTAATGTGAGCCAATGCCCTTTGATAGGATAAACAAGGCAAGGGAATGCATAATGAACTTGGGAGGCACTGAGGATCAGAACAATCTTGGTGTGCATGTCCACTGGTCCCGTAAGGTATTGGGACAGGTGGATAAAGTGGTTAAGATGGCATCTGGGATACTTGCCTTTATTAGCTGAGGCAAGGAGTTTAAGAGCAGGGCAATGATGCTAAAACTGTTTTTTGAATGATTACCCCATAGTTAGAGTAATATGTGCAGTTCTGGAATCCACATTATAGGAGAGATGTAGTAGCATTGGAAAGGCAGATTCACCATGATATTGCCTGGGCTGAAGGATTTCAGTTATGAAGAGATTGGACAGTAGAGTTGTTTTCTGTAGAGTAGGGGAGATTAAGAGGGGACAAATTATGAGAGACATACGCAGGGTAGACAGGAAGAAATGTTTCCCCTTCATGGAGGGATCAATGGCGAGGGGGACACAAATTTAAAATAAAGAGCAGAAGGTTTTGAGGACGAATGAATGAATGAATTAGTTTTGTTATCACAAATTCAAATCAGTGAAAAGTTTATAAGTAGCCACTTACGCGCCATCTTAGGTACAATCCTTAGTTACCGATAGAGAAATGAAGAAAAAAGAAGTTACATCAC
This sequence comes from Chiloscyllium plagiosum, assembly GCF_037043375.1. Classification (NCBI taxonomy): domain Eukaryota; kingdom Metazoa; phylum Chordata; class Chondrichthyes; order Orectolobiformes; family Hemiscylliidae; genus Chiloscyllium; species Chiloscyllium plagiosum. The sequence continues at coordinate 82,027,253 of NW_028270155.1, forward strand.
AGCTAAACACAATACAGTCATAGGTCAGAAAAAAAAACAAGAAGCCAAGTTAAAAAGACAAACATCACAATCTCTCCCCAAAGGAGATGTGAGAAAAAGCTTTTTCATTCAGACAGTGGTGGGAATCTGAAATTCACTGTTTGTAAGGGTGGGAGAGACAAAAACTTTCAGAATCTTTAAAAAATATTTAGATGCACACTTCTGATGCCAAGGAATACAGGCGATGAACCAAGTGCTGGGAATGAGATTAGACTAGTTCGGTTGGTGTTTTTTAACTGGCATGAATGTGATGGTCTAAGTCCTTTATCCCTGCTGCATATCTTTCACATCCTTTAGGTGTGATGGCTGCAGTGGGTTAGTACCCCATAATGAACTCCTGGGAATTTCCCATCAATTGCATGTGGGGACAAACAGCAGCTGGCATTGGGAGGTTGAGTGCAGATGTGGCAAAGAGCAGTATTCACAGTCAAGAGGCGAGAGGTTGTGGATCTGGGGCAAAGGGAGTGTGGGAGGGTGAGAAATGAGGGATGGAAGGTTGGTGCAGAGAGGTGAAGCTGTGAAATATGTGCAGTGAGAATGTGAGCTGTGAGAGATGAGAATGTGAGTTGTGACTGAGCAACCAGGAGAGGTGTTGGGTGATATGGAGATAGAAGAGTGAGCTGCCTGCTCTGAGAGGTGTCAAGCGAGAATGGACTTTTGAAGATGGTAGAAGGAGTGGACAAAGTGTCAGAGGTAGAAATATTATTTATCTGAAATGTTCAATGGAAGAGAGAGATTGAATAGTGGATAAGATTACTTACAGTGAGGAAACAGGCCCTCTGGCCCAACAAGTCCACACCGACCCGCCGAAGCGCAACCCACGCCCTTACATTTATCCCTTCACCTAACACTACGGGAAATTTAACATGGCTAATTCACCAAACCTGCACCTTTTTGGACTGTGGGAGGAAACCCACACGGGGAGAATATGCAAACTCCACAAAGTCAGTCGCCTGAGCGGGAATTGAACCCAGGTCTCTGGCGCTGTGAGGCAGCAGTGCTAACCACTGTGCCACCGTGCCGCCCATGAAGGGACTGAGTTCAGGTCATTAAGGGAGAGAGACATGCATGTGAAAGATATACTGAGAGAGAATAAGGAAGAGAAATAGTGGAAGATGGTCCCTGTCTGGGCGTTAATGTCCATTGTTATTTATAAACTGCCTGAGCAATATAACCACCTAGTATTGTCTCAATACCATTCTCTCTGAAATAGAGGGGCAGTTTCATTATGGCACTGAAGACACTTTCAGTATGAGAGGATTATGACCACTATCAATATTGTGACCAGGTACATTGCAAACTGTCTTACACTCAGAAGACTGTGACTAAACATGGGTTAGCCACACCACTGATCAAATTTCTCAATTTAGCTGCCAGTCTTTAAGGTGTCGAAGGTCAGTCATGCTGACTCATGTAGTGAGCTACTATCTCTTGTTCAGGCTCTGTCACACTGCAGCTACTGTCTAAGACAGAAGAAACACAAAGTCAAGCAACTTGAGAGACTCTTTCCAAACACAGGGAGATCGAGAAAGGTCTACTGTTACCATGAAAGAGATAATAGTCACAGGACCAGCCTCCCAATGTCAACTCCCTCTTCACTGACTTCCATCACCATCAATATCTACTCACCACATTGACTTCTCATCCTTCTTCCTGAACCCCCTCATTTATCCTCTTACTCATATTCTTCTGTTAAATATAAGAACATAAGAAATAAGAGGGCCATCTGTCCCCTCAAGCCTACTCCACCATTCAGGAAGATAATGGCTAATCTTTCTGTGGACTCAGCTCCACTTAATCACCTTAACCCTTAATTCCTTTACTGTTCAAAAATCTACCTGTCTATGCCTTAAAAGCGGTCAATGAGGTAACCTCAACTGCCTCACTAGGCAGGGAATTCTACAGATTCACAACCCTTTGGGTGAAGCAGTTCCTCCTCAACTCAGCCCTAAAGCTATTCCCCCTTATTTTGAGGCTATGCCCCCTTGTTCTACTTTCACCTACCAGTGGAATAACACCCCTGCTTCTATCTTATCTATTCCCTTCATAATTTTCTATATTTCTACAAGATCACCCTCATTCTTCTAAATGTGAAAGAGTATAATCCCAGTGTCCTCAATCTCTAATCCTAAAACAACCTTTTCAACTCAGGAATCAAGTTAGTGATCCTACTCTGCACCCCCTCCAGTGCCAGTGCATCCTTTCTCAAGTAAGGAGACTGTTCCTCATATGAACAGATGTGTAGTGCCATATCTTAATACAAGTATTGTTTTATATATATGATATATTGAAACATTTTCCCCAAAAAATGATAACTGTGACACATAACCTTTCATTTAATTCATAAGAGATCTAGATCTATGCTGTAGGACCCCACTGAAAGTGAAAAGAGTAGGATTGGTGATGAGATCAACAAATGATAGTTGGGTAATTGAGTTTCAGTTCGGAAAAGTAAATTGGACCAGGGAGTTGGGAAACAAGTGGAACAGTCACGGTACCCAGGTTTGCTTCCAGTTCCTCGGGCTAGTGTGGCCAGAAACAGGGAGATAATGGACTTGAACGTGTGGTTGGGGAACTGGTGCAGGAAGCAAGGATTTAAGTTCTTGGATCACTGGGGTATATTTTGTGGTAAGCATAAATTCTACAAGAGAGACGGCTTGCACCTTAATAGGTTAGGGACCAGTATTCTGGCAGGCAGGTTTTCTACTGCAACACTGCTACATTTAAACTAAGTAGCGGAGGGAAGGGGACAAGCTGGATGTTTAAAAAGGAAATTGAAGAGAAAGTTAGAACAAGAGAAGTCAAAGACAAATGTATCAATGAGGCAGAAAACTCGGAAAGGCATCATGCTGTAAGGTTGAGTGAAATAAGGGTTGATGGGAAGGGTGAGAGCAGTAACAAATTAAAAATACTATACATGAATGCACAAAGCATTAGACATAAGATGGATGAGCTTGAGGCTCTTTTGGAAATTGGCAGATGGTGCTGGAGCAGCTGGTGCTGGAGTCGACCAGGGAGAAGGCAATTCTGGATCTGGTATTGTGTAACGAACCAGAATTGGTCAGAGACCTCGAAGTGAAGGAGCCATTGGGAAGTAGTGACCATAATACAATAAGCTTCAATCTGCAATTTGAGAGGGAGAGGGTACAGTCGGAAGTGACAGTATTTCTGTTGAATAAAGGGAACTATGGAGCAATGAGGGAGGAGCTGGCCAAAGTTCAATGGTGCAATACCTTAGCAGGGATGACCGTGGAGGAACAATGGCGGATATTTCTGTGTATAATGCAGAAGTTGCAGGATCAGTTCATTCCTAAAAGGAAGGAAGATCCCAGGAGGAGGCATGGGCGGCCGTGGCTGACGAGGGAAGTAAAGAAACATATAAAGTTAAAAGAGAAAAAGTATAACATCGCAAAGATAAGTGGGAAAACTGAGGACTGGGAAGCTTTTAAAGAGCAACAGAGGATTATTAAGAAGAAAATACGCAGAGGAAAAATGAGGTACGAAGGAAAACTGGCCAAGAATATTAAGGAGGATAGTAAAAGCTTTTTTAGGGATGTGCAAGGCAAAAAAATGGTTAGGACAAAAATTGGGCCCTTGAAGACCCAATATTAAGGGGGGGTAGATATAGGACTGATGTTAGGGGTAGGTTCTTCACTCAGCGAGTCGTTAGTTCATGGAATGCCCTGCCAGTAACAGTGGTGGACTCTCCCTCTTTATGGGCATTTAAGAGGGCATTGGATAGGTATATGGAGGATAGTGGGTTAGTGTAGTTTAGGTGGGCTTGGATCGGCGCAACATCGAGGGCCCAAGGGCCTGTACTGCGCTGTATTCTTCTATGTTCTATGTTCTATGTTCTATGTTCTAAGACAGAAACAGGGGAATATATTACTAGGAACAAAGAAATGGCAGAGGAATTAAATGGGTACTTCAGATCTGGGGAAGACACAAGCAATCTCCCTGAGGTAACAGTGGCTGAAGGACCTGAACTTAAGGGAATTTATATTTGCCAGGATTTGGTGTTGGAGAGACTGTTAGGTCTGAAGGTTGATAAGTCTCCGGGGCCTGATGGTCTGCATCCCAGGGTACTGAGGAGGTGGCTCGGGAAATCGTGGATGCGTTGGTGATATTTTCCAGAGTTCAATAGGTTCGGGGTCGGTTCCTGAGGATTGGAGGGTGGCTAATGTTATACCACTTTTTAAGAAAGGTGGGCGAGAGAAAGCAGGAAATTATAGACCAGTAGTGGGAAAGATGCTGGAGCCTATTATAAAGGATGAAATTACTGCACATCTGGATAGTAGTAACAGGATAAGACAGAGTCAGCATGGATTTATAAAGGGGAAATCTTACTTGACTAATCTTCTTGAATTTTTTGAGGATGTAACTCTGAAGTTGGACGAGGGAAGTCCAGTAGATGTAGTGTACCTGGACTTTCAGAAAGCTTTTGATAAAGTCCCACACAAGAGGTTAGTGAGTAAAATTAGGGCGCATGGTATTGGGGGCAAAGTACTAGATTGGATTGAAAATTGGTTGGCAAATAGGAAACAAAGGGTAGTGATAAACGGCTCCATTTCAGAATGGCAGGCAGTGACCAGTGGGGTACCGCAGGGATCCGTGCTGGGACCGCAGCTTTTTACAATATATGTTAATGATATAGAAGATGGTATCAGCAATAACATTAGCAAATTTGCTGATGATACAAAGCTGGGTGGCAGGGTGAAATGTGATGAGGATGTTAGGAGATTACAGGGTGACCTGGACAAGTTAAGTGAGTGGGCAGATGTCTGGCAGATGCAGTTTAATGTGGATAAATGTATGGTTATCCACTTTGGTGGCAAGAACAGGAAGGCAGACTACTACCTCAATGGAATCAATTTATGTAAAGGGGCAGTATAGAGAGATCTGGGTGTTCTTGTACACCAGTCAATGAAGGTAAGCATGCAGGTACAGCAGGTATTGAAAAGGCTAATAGCATGCTGGCCTTCATAACAAGAGGAATTGAGTATAGAAGCAAAGAGGTGCTTCTGCAGCTGTACAGGGCCCTGGTGAGAGCATACCTGGAGTACTGTGTGCAGTTCTGGTCTCCAAATTTAAGAAAAGACATTCTGGCTATTGAGGGAGTGCAGCGTAGATTCACGAGGTCAATTCCTGGAATGGCAGGATTACCTTACATTGAAAGACTTGTATACCCTTGAGTTTCGAAGATTGAGAGGGGATCTGATTGAGACGTATAAGATTACGAAAGGATTGGACGCTCTGGCAGTAGGAAACATATTTCCACTGATGGGTGAGTGCCGAACCAGAGGACACAGCTTAAAAATACGGGGTAGACCATTTAGGACAGAGCTCAGGAGAAACTTCTTCACCCAGAGAGTGGTGGCTGTGTGGAATGCTCTGCCCCAGAGGGCAGTGGAGGCCCACTCTCTGGATTCATTTAAGAAAGAGTTGGATAGAGCTCTCAAAGATAGTGGAATCAAGGGTTATGGAGATAAGGCAGGAACAGGATACTGATTAGGAATGATCAACCATGATTATATTGAATGGCGGTGCAGGCTCGAAGAGCTGAATGGCCTACTCCTGCACCTATTGTCTATTGTCTATTGTCTATGAAGACATAGCAGATCGTGCAATGTGTTTTAACTTGAGCAGTGACAGGGCAGAGAGGAGGAGGAGGATGTGGCAGTTCAACTGGAATTTAATGAGAATAAAAGTTTTACTGACTGAAACGGTGATCAAAGTTACATTGACAAAACATGATCCGAATGCTTCAGGGGGGGGGAGAGACGAGTTAAAGGGAATTTAATTAATAGAGTTGCATGCAATTAACCAGCTCAGAAACAGGCTAGCAGCAGTAGACACTTGTGCTGGTGTTTATGCTGTTATTGCTCTACTACACCTTGATAAATCCTTCTTTTCTCTTTCATTTATCAAACTAACATCCCTTTGGAGTTTAATATATTTCAGGATCCATTAAGCCATATTCTTGGTTGAAGTTTATCACCAACTGCACTCACCAGCTTGAGGATGAAAGACTTTTTTTGTTTATGCAGTGAGGAGTGTTTTTGCAAACAGTCACCAGCCAAGAAGAGAATGGAAAGTTTTTAATTAGAAATGACAGGTTTTATCAATAAAACAGATCTAACTGCAATTAGTAAGGCCACAAATAAATAACTAATTTCTATTGAATCTACAAGGCTGCGGTTGCCCAGGCAGAGCTCAGCATGCTGTCACAGCTGCTTTTGAAGTGCTCTGTGCAAGTTAGCTGGCTCACAGTGTGAGGGTATTACTTTATAAGAACCTTGTCAAACTTAAATGCAGCACGTGTCCAGTTCAATGGAAACATTTGTGGTTTGCAAAGCAAATTGCATCATATATTTATGACACAAATTATGCCCCAGCTATTTGCAAATAATTTTCAAGTAACCAAAGAAATGTGGTCAGGTTCGCCGATGATTCATAGAGTTACAGAATCATACAGCACAGAAACAGACCCATTAGTCCAACTCGTCCAATCTGACCATGTTTCCCAAACTAAACTAGCCCCACATGCCTGCATTTGGCCCCTATCTCTCTGAACTTTTCCTATTCACATTCCTATCCTAATGTCTTTGAAATGTTGCAACTGTATCTGCATCTACCACTTCCTCTGAAATTCAGTCCAATATGAACCAACCCGTGTGAAAAGTTGGATTCGTTTTAAATCTTTCTCCTCTCACCTTAAAAATATGCTCTCCAACCTAGGGAAAACACCTTTGACAATCATCTTATCTAGAACCGTCATGATTTTATAAACCTCTGTAAGGTTTATAAAACTGCCTATGATCCAATGGAAAACGTCCGAGCCTATCCAGTCTACCCTTATAACTCAAACCCTCCAGTCATGACAACATCACGGTAAATCTTTTCTGAATCACCTCTAATTTAATAATATCTTTCTTATAGCAGGGCCAGAACTGTACACAGTACTCCAAAAGTGGCCTTACCAACATCCTGTGCAATCTTAACATGACGTCCCAACTCTGACACTCAATGGTCTGAGCAATGAAGGCAAGTGTGCTAAACGCCTTCTTAACCACCCAGTCTACCTGTGGAGAATGTTAACTGAGACTAGATACAAAGAGTCTGCAATAGTCTACAGACACCTTAACTCAGTGGGCAAGAAAATTTATTTTGGAAGAAAGAATTGGAAAACAGTTTATACTTTTAAACAGTGAACTGTAAAATGTTTATGTTTAGAGTGATTTGGATGACCTTGTATGGAAAGCGCAAGAAGTTGAAAATGCTGATGCAGCATGTAGTCATAAAAAGAAAACATGAAAATAAGGCTGGAGTAAATGACAAAGTGCCACTTGCTGCAAATTTTGATGCCACCATATCTGACTTTCTGTGTTAAGTTGTGATCTGTAGCTAAGGAAGTACATACTTACCTTACAGAAAGTGCAAAAAGGATTTCATTAAACTGATTCCAGGGATGAGAGATCTGACTTGAAATGCGAGGCTGATGAAAGTAGGATTAAGATGTCTGTCGTTTAGAAGAGTAAAATGTGATTTCTTTTGTTAAATGGTTTTATGTCCACATCCATAATTTATTTTCAAGACAGTTGAGTTAAGGAGAAAACAAGAACAGCACACTGCAGGTTCCACACGCCAGTATCAGTAATCTCCTATCAGATTAATGAGTTGCTTCTGTCTGAGTGTTTAATCAAAACTCAATGTGTAATCTGATCTCCAAAAGTTATCAATCTCTTGAAAGCTTGTAAATCACCATAAACATCAACGGACCTCCCCCTCCCAGAACACGTCATGTGAAGCTGACAGATTGTTTCTGGCATTGGTTGTGGGATGCTGTGTTTGTTAACACAGGAAATCTCATCACAGCAAACAGTTGGTGAAACAGACTGCCCATGGTATCCACACATAAGATCTAAAGAGGTATGTGGGATATCAATGAATTAATGTTATTTCTGCAAGTATAAATTCTGATACAGAACAGGAATGAGAAAATACATATTCAGCAAAAAGAAAGGATATGTTAGCATGAGACATGAATACAGAACAATGGTGGATATATGGGCAAACAGGAAAACATCTGTTCTCCTCGCTTGTACAGAGACACAGGAACAAACCCTAATTAAAGAGGTCAAAGTGGCCTCTGGATGGAAATAGATGCTGATAGAAGAAAAGATATGCCTAATCAATAATCTACAATAGACTGACGTCAAACACCCTTATGGGAGTCAGAGATAAGAGTTTACCACGGACAAGACAGGATAAACAGAAGTTGTGGGATAAGTCTTAAGGAAATGAGTGACGTAAGCGAAGCAGGGAACAGACAATGGAATAAGGAAAACATATGGTATAAATTGCGAGGGTTTTTTTTGATATAGTGTGCATTTTGTCATTACCTTACTAGGTAATTAGACAAAGCACCCACAAATAAATGGCTGATCAGAAATAAGTCTCGGACTGAAATTATTAAAGTGAGTGAGCTTTTGTTTCTCACAATTGGGGGCTCGTGTCCGGGATTTTCTTCCATCACCGGGGGGAGTGGCTGGCCTTGGACACTGGGAAGACGCGTCCCGTTCCCCATTGAGGAGCGATCTCGTGTCCCGGTTTGGTCTGCTCCCTTGGGTGACTGATGTGAATCCTATAAGAGAGACATCTGAATCAGACAGTGATAGGAGCTTGATAGAAAATACGGTGACAAAAGGGGCCAGGCAATTCTGTGCACAGACCAAGGTAAGAAAATTGACTTTTAAGTATTGCCTTGGTGGTCGGGATTGAGTTTTAGTAGTTAATAAGGGACTAACGAAGGAACTCAATATGGCTTGCGCTTTGGGTAAGAAAAAAGCCTCCGGGGAAACAAAGTAAGGACACGGCAATGGAAATGGAGGCGGGGTCCCTTACAACATACCTCCAGAAAGTCCTTTGGGCAGGATGTTGTGGAAATTGGCAAAATAATACTTGTACAAGGGAGAAAGATGATTAAATATTGTTGCTTTGTATGGACTAAGGACTCCATTCTTCGCCCCGCTGTCTTCTGGCCAAAGTACAGATCGGACGAAGACTGGGTTTGTGAATATCTGAATTTATATGTCAATGTGCGAGAGACAGAGAGAGAATGTAAAGAGCTGTACAGCTGGTAGGAAGTTTAACCTTTTGTGATTTGGTTTGAGTGAACATTTGTTTGTTGGTGATTGAATGTTTGTGTTTTATTCCCTGGAGCTTGTGTTCCAGGACTGTTTTGAATCTGATTTTGTTATGGAAACTTAACATGATTTCTTTTAAGGTTAAGGATTCTATTGTGATTATGAAGAAAAAAAAAAGGAATGATAACTCCTGTTCTTTTTACAGATCATGACTGCCTTACTATCAGTTTCTTACTAATCTCTTTTATCTTTACATAACAGCGATTTATGGAGGACAGTTGAAGTTTCAGTTCAACATTAGATTGTAGTAAAAGCAAAATTCTATGGTTAATATCTGTGACCTTGGATTCAGCCATTGTTCATGCATTAGAAGTTTTTTTTAGAAAAAAACTTGAGTAGACAAATTCTTTTAAGGCAAGCTCTGATTATTTTACAACCTATAGTATTGTAATTGAGCAATGATTGGTCAGGACTATTTAAGGAAACTAATTCTGGATCTAAATTAAAGGACTAAAACTGGGTAATTACAGTGAATTGCAAAATTGGGAACTGTATGCATTTTGCATTTTAACTATTAAATACTGAAGAAATGAACGTAAATATATATAAATATATTTATAAGTTAGGAACAGGCTTTGAAGGTTAGTCAAGCATGAATTGATGAATTGGTGTTTGAAGTTATGGGGAGCTAGAAATATTGCAATATTTCTTTAAAAAAAAAGAAAAAGGGGAAAAACGTAACAACTTATCCCCTTTGGGAGGTACCCATAGGGGACAAAGAGATTGGATTTGTAAGTGCCCCCCTCACCAGTGGGGAGGTCAGAACATTTAAAAAGGAAATGGAGGTCCTGGTTGAGGATCCGGTGGGGTTGTCTGAACAAATTGATCAATTTTTGGGGCCCAGTCTGTATACCTGGGCTGAATTAATGTCTATTTTGAATATATTATTTACTGGGGAGGAAAGGGGACTTGTACGAGGAACTGCCATTAAAATATGGGACAGGGAACACCCGATTGGAGATGGGGATGCTGGACAGGGAGAGGTGAAGTTTCCCCTCAGAGACCCCTAGTGGGAAAACCAAAACCCGGAGCATAGAGAAGAAATGAGGGAATTGAAAGACCTGATTCTAAAAGGAATAAGAGAGGCAGTTCCGAAGTCACAGAATTTGATTAAAGCCTTTGAAATTAGACAGGAGAAAGATGAGACTCCCTCAGCTTTCTTGCAAAGATTAAGGGACTCAATGCGGAACTACTCTGGAATGAACCCTGAGGACCCAGTGGCACAGGGTCTTTTGAAAGTACATTTTGTGACAAGTGCATGGCCAGACATACAGAGAAAGATACAGCAGATAGAAGGATGGAGTGAAAAACCATTAGATGAATTGTTGAGAGAGGCACAGAAAGTGTTTGTAAAGAGGGAGAGGACAAGGGGGAACATTTGATAGAGGGTTTGAGCGACAGGGGCAGAGATGGAAGTCGCTACAGGCAGGATGCTATTATTGTGGAAAGATAGGGCATTTTAAGCGGGAGTATCCTGATCTACAAAGGGAAGAAAAGGCAATTCCGCTTATGAATTATGATGAAGAATGGGGGTGTCAGAGGTTCCTGCCCTCAGGGGCCCACCAGGAACCCTTGATAAACTTGAAGGTGGGACCGTGTAGGGAGGAGGTAATCTCCCTAGTAGATACGGGGCAGCACGGTCATCGCTGAATTTTAAACCAAAGAAAGTAGAAATGTTAACACGGGTCAATTACTGTTTCGGGGGTGAAAGGGGAAGGATTTACTGTTCCACTATTTGAACCTATGATGATAGAAGATCCTAAAGGTAGGGTTACAGGGGAACTGCTGTATATCCCTGATATAGGAAGTAACTTACTGGGGAGAGACCTCATTATCCTTTTAGGACTGGAGATTGAAATTCAGGAAAAAGAATTATTTGTACAACTGGCAATATTGACAGAGGATGCAGAGAGAGAGATACACCCTATAGTATGGGCTAGAGAAGGGAATCGTGGAAAACTACAGATCCCTCCCCTTTTAATAAATTTAAAACGAAAAGGAGACGTTATCTGTGAACGACAATATCCTATTTCCATAGAAGGTAAACGGGGACTGCAGCCAGTAATTGAGGGACTGATTAGAGATGGTTTGTTGGAGCCATGTATGTCTCCTTATAATACCCCAATTCTACCAGTGCGGAAATCTGATGGAACTTATCGATTGGTGCAGGATTTGAGAACTTTAAATCGAATAGTACAGGTCAGGCACCCAGTGGTGCCAAACCCCTACACGTTATTAAGTAAGATCCCTCATGATTACAGATGGTTTATTGTGATAGATTTAAAGGATGCCTTTTGGGCTTGTCCCTTGGCGGAGGAAAGATTTGGGACTATCCCCCTATGAAATTTTATTTGAATTACCTTATTTGGGAACGCAGGGAGAATTGCCAATTCCTGAAACTAAAGATTTGTTTTTAGAGAAGTATATACTGGGCTTGTCCTCCTCTTTATCTTTCCTCAGAAAACAGGGTCTATTGGCACAGACTCCGCCCCCTTGAATTTGCTGTTCATCCCATCCGGCCAGGAGATTGAGTCTTAAAATCATGGACAGAGACTAAGCTGCAGCCAGACTGGGAAGGGCCGTATCAGGCTCTTTTGACCACCGAAACGGCAATAAGGACGGTGGAGAAAGGCTGGACTCATTATACTCGGATCAAAGGGCCAGTGGACCCTCCAGTTGAGGAAGAAGTCTGGACAGCCGAATCAACGCAAGACCCGCTGAAACTCAGACTAAAGAGACTTTGAGTAATTGACTATACAGTGGCGACGCAAGTGCGGGATTATTTCTGTAAGATTGTATATTAAGCCTTTTTGTGTTTTAGCATAATGATCAGAATACTGGGAATGCTTAGAGTTATGATGCTAGCCCTCTTCGTATTAGGATTTTGTCACATATCATTTTCATATGTGTTATTAATGGTTCCTGAGTCTGATAATCCACAAGTAATAGACACTGATATATGTAGCTTAGTAAATTGTGGGAATGTAGCTAATCAGAGACAATACCGCAACTCAGAGATACATCTTAAGTCCTATGGGGATGGCCTCGGGGATGGTACCTGGTATAATGGTCTTGTCACAATACACCGGGCCCCCTTTCGACCAGCACCGATTGTCCCGATAAAAAGTGTAACCCCATATATTTAACGATAAGAAAAACCACATGACACGAAGCAGTTTTGGGAGGTGGCACTTATGAGGTACAATTAAATGAAACATTTGGGATTGAAATGAAAGCAAATGGGAAGGAGTTTTTGGGCTGTTGTTTTCGAATTAGCATAGGACAGGGAAAAATGGGTAGAATTACTGGGTAATGAGATACAACCTTTCACCCCTCCCAATGATCCTACAGTAGTAAAAATTATAGAGGTAAAGGATTTGAAACAGACCATCGAGATAGAGACTGGGTACGGGGATGCAAATGCCTGGGTTGAATGGGTAAAATATACTGTAAAAAGTCTGAACAAAAGCAATTGCTATGGATGTGCCTCCGGTCGGCCAGTGGCCCAGGTGGTTCCCTTTCCGCTCGGGTGGAAGCGAGACAGGAAGGGCATGAAATGTATGATAGCCCTGTACCAGGATGAGACTGCACGGAATGATAGGAATTGTACCTCCCTATCTCTGATGTTCCCTCCCTTGGAGGAGAAAGATGCAAAAGCTCCCCCCACATTTTCCGCCGCAGTTGGAAATCACACGTCATGTGTGCACAGGCGAGGTACGTGTCGGTCGAGACATTTGGGGGAGCTGAAATTATGTACAGAGATTAAGAATGTTACCGAAACGGAGAAGGGAGGGAACTACTCAGCATTAAAGGTTCCCTGAGCGGATCTGTGGTGGTACTGTGGAGGAAAAGTATTGAGACCCACCCTACCTCCGGATTGGAAAGGGATATGCGCAATTGTACAATTGGCAATTCCATTTACCTTGGCATTTGAGAAGGAAAAGATAGTAGGGAAAAAGGGAAGGGGTAAGAGATTACTGTTAGATACTTCTTTTGATGACAGGATTTATCTCGACTCGGTAGGAGTCCCTAGGGGAGTACCTGAATTCAAAGCTCGTAACCAGATTGCAGCAGGCTTTGAGTCAGCTCTCTTTTGGTGGGTAACAATTAATAAAAATGTAGACTGGATAAATTACATCTTTTATAATCAACAGCGATTTATAAATTATACAAGAGAGGCGGTTAAAGGAATATCAGAACAGCTTGATGCGACAAGTAGGATGGCATGGGAAAACAGAATAGCCCTTGATATGATTTTAGCAGAGAAAGGGGGTGGTGGTTTTTATCCTTACTTCCCTGATAGTAGTAGTCGGGATATTGGTGGCCATTGGCTGTTGTGTCATACCCTGTATATGAGGACTCACCCAGAGGCTGATTGAAACAGCCTTGATGAAACAAATGCCTCTGAGGGGAATCAGACAGAGGAACTTTATCAACTAAATAATAAGGAAATGAGTGAGACTAAGATGGATGAAATCTCTGAAATGATGCTTGCGAATTTTGGGAACAATGTTAAAAAAAAAAGGAGACAAAAATGCAGAAGATAACAGATAGTAATGAAAAGAAAAAGGGGAAATTGTGGGATATAAATGAATTAATGTTATTTCTGCAAGTATAAATTCTGATACAGAACAGGAATGAGAAAATACATATTCAGCAAAAAGAAAGGATATGTTAGCATGAGACATGAATACAGAACAATGGTGGATATATGGGCAAACAGGAAAACATCTGTTCTCCTCGCTTGTACAGAGATACAGGAACAAACCCTAATTAAAGAGGTCAAAGTGGCCTCTGGATGGAAATAGATGCTGATAGAAGAAAAGATATGCATAATCAATAATCTACAATAGACTGACGTCAAACACCCTTATGGGAGTCAGAGATAAGAGTTTGTCACGGACAAGACAGGATAAACAGAAGTTGTGGAATAAGTCTTAAAGAAATGAGTGACGTAAGCGAAGCAGGGAACAGACAATGGAATAAGGAAAACATATGGTATAAATTGCGAGGGTTTTTTTGATATAGTGTGCATTTTGTCATTACCTTACTAGGTAATTAGACAAAGCACCCATCTATAGGTGTACAAATAAATGGCTGATCAGAAATAAGTCTCGGACTGTAATTATTAAAGTGAGTGAGCTTTTGTTTCTCACAGGTAGGAGCAGAAATAGACCATTGGGTCTGTTCTGCCATTCAGTGAGATCATGGCTGATTGGATAATCCTCAACCCAATTTCCTGTCTTTCCCCATAACCCTGGATTCCCAAACACATCTGAAGATGGATTTGTTATGGAAAACTTATGTCTGGACATGTGGCAGAAGCAATTTTGTCTGGGCACATGCTTCCAAGCATAGAAGACTGTCACAGCAAAGTGGGTCACTGACACTATCTGGACATGTATCAGCAGCCATTTTAGTGGTCAGACTAATTACGCTGATTTGATAAACTCTACTGTCTAATGACAGTGGGTGTGCTGTACATGCTTCTCGAAATGTGTTTCTTTTTTTGTTTAACTCTGGCTATGCTGTGCTATTCCTACCCAGTGAAAAGCTGCACTGCAACATTATTGGACAGTTGCTTTCGGATCCTAAAGTCCTTGTAGAACCCTCGACTTTGGCTCTCCAGCTTCGGCAGTCTTCACTTTCTCCTCTATAGAACATGGTCACATTGAAACATACAAGTGTCATGGACAGCTTTAAGATATTTCCTCAGAGTTGCCTATGATCCACGTGGATGAATGCATTTCTTTCTCTTGGAGTGAGGGAGTCAATTTTAAATAACCCAGCATGAAGCTTTTCATATGTAACTGGAAAGGTTAGCTTATTTTGATGCTCTTACCTGGGAAGTTACTAAAATACTATGTTACAGTCAAACGTGCACACACAAAACTATGTTTCAATGCAAATATAGATTGTAAATATAAATCATTTATATTTATTTGTACAATTTATACGTTTATACAGCTCCATCTGTATTTAGATGCATGTGCGTTGTTCAAGGTAGAGATGTAAAATTGTTGGAAGTGAAGTCTTTGGAACTGTAGGTACATCTTAGCAACTGTGATGATTTCCCAGCATCGTAGTTGTTTTTGTGTCTAACCATGGTGATTTCCTCAGCTGATCTGCAGTTTGTGAACAGAACGAGTCTGGGGAGAGACTCTTGCACAGAACTGTTGGTGTGGACTTTGCCAGCCTGGTTGATGACAGCAGGTTTGTTGGCCCTGGTCTCCTTGTCGTCGTGTTTTACTTTCTTAGAGAATCTGTCAGCTTGTCACAATTTGGTATATTTTAATAGAGAGAAAGAATGGTCCTTGTATCCTGAGACTGAGTAACAGATGCCAAGTTTTGTACAAATTAAAACATTGTCATAATTTTACTTCACAGTTTGAAATGCTTTTTTTGTAGTGGTTGACCTTTCACATCTTAAAGCTTTTTGAGAATTGTGTTGAAGGAATAGAAATGAATGGAATCAGGTTATTGTCATGTACTCAAGTTACAAAAGAACAGGAGTACAGTGAAATGTACAATGCTGCCAACACACACTGGCCACTGTACCCACTCCACTCTGGGCTTGCTGCCCGCCGTACCCACTCCACTCTGGGCCCACTGGTCAACCTACCCACTCCACTCTGGGCCCGCTGGCCACTGTACCCACTCCACTCTGGGCTTGATGCCTGCCGTAACCACTTCACTCTGGGCCCGCTGGCCGCCGCACCCACTCTACTCTGAGCCTGCTGGTCAACCTACCCAGTCCAATCTGGGCCCGCGGGCCACCATACCCACTCCACTCTGGCCCGCCAGCCACCGTACTCACTCCACTCTAGGCCTGCTGGCCACTGTACCCACTCCACTCTGGGCCCGCTGGCCGCCATACCCACTCCACTCTGGGCCTGTTGGCCACCGCACCCACTCTACTCTGAGCCTGCTGGTCAACCTACCCAGTCCAATCTGGGCCCGCGGGCCACCATACCCACTCCACTCTGGCCCGCCAGCCACCGTACCCACTCCACTCTGGGCCCACTGGCCACCGTACCCACTGCACTCTGGGCCCGCTGGCCACTGTACCCACTCCACTCTGGGCCCACTGGCCACTGTACCCACTCCACTCTGGGCCCACTGGCCACCGTACCCACTGCACTCTGGGCCCGCTGGCCACTGTACCCACTCCACTCTGGGCCCGCTGGCCACCATACCCACTCCACTCTGGGCCCGCTGGCCACCGTACCCACTCCACTCTGAGCCCATTGGCCACTGTCCCCACTCCATTCCGGGCCCGCTGGCCGCTGGCCACTGTACCCACTCTACTCTAGGCCTGCTGGCCACCATACCCACTGCACTCTGGGCCCGCTGGCCACCGTACTTACTCCACTCTGGGTCTGCTGGCCGCCATACCCACTCCAGTCTGGGCTTGTTAACCATCTTCCCTGCTCTGAGCTGCTGTCCATCCCCACTTGGGGCTTGCTGGCCACCCCTGCTCTGCTCCAGGCATGATGGCTGCTGTTCCTGCTCCAGGTCGCTGACCACTCCCACTTCGGGGCCTGCGGGCCACCGTCTCTGCTCAGCTCCAGCCCATTGCTCAGTCCTACTCCAGCCAATGGCCACCGTCCCCACTCAGCTCCAGGCCACTGTTCATTCCTAGTCCAGCCACTGGGCACTGTCCCAGCTCAGCTCCAGCCCACTGCTCACTCCTAGTCCAACCACCGGTCAGCGTCCCCACTCAGCTCCAGCCCACTGCTCACTCCTACTCCAGCCACTGGCCACCGTCCCCACCTCCACTTCAGCCACTGATCACCCCCTCTCCACTTCAGGCCACTGACCACAGTCCCCACCCAATTCCAGGTCGCTGACCACAGTCCCCATCCCATTCTGGGCCACCGACCACAGTCCCCATCCCACTCTAGGTCCCTGACCACAGTCCCCATCCCACTCTGGGCCACTGACCACAGTCCCCACCCCATTCCAGGCCACTGACCACAGTTCCCACCCCATTCTGGGCCACTGACCACTGTCACTGCCTCATTTCAGGCCACTGACCTCCATTCCCGCTCTATTCTGGGTTGCTGGTCACCATCCCTGGTTCACTCTGGGCCATGACAGAACAGGAAAAAGACAAAAGAGAAAACAGCATGAGAGAGAAAAAAAGGAGTAAAAATAGAAAAGGAGCATCCTACTCCACCGCCATCTTCAAATGCACTATCAGACAGTGAAGTCTATCCACATTTGTGGACACATAAATTGTACAAAACTCTAGTGCGGCTGCACTTGTTCTGGTTACCGCATTATAGGAAGGACGGTGGCATAGTGGTTAGCACTGCTGCCTCACAGCACCAGAGACCTGGGTTCAATTCCCACTTCAGGCAACTGTCTGTGGAGTTTGCACATTCTCCCCGCGTCTGCGTGGGTTTCCTCCGGGTGCCCTGGTTTCCTCCCATGGTCACAAAGATGTGCAGGTCAGGTGAATTGGCCATGCTAAATTGCCCGTAGTGTTAGGTGAAGGGGTAAATGCAGGGAGAATGGGTCTGGGTGGGTTGCTCTTCGGAGGGTCGGTGTGGACTTGTTTCTACACTGTAAGTAATCTAAAAGGATGTGGAAGCATTGGAATGGGCGAAGAGGAGATTTACCAGGATGTTGCTTGGGATGGAGGGAAGGTCTGAAGAGGAAAGGCTGAGGGATTTAAAGCTGTTTTCACTAGAGACAAGGTTAAGAGGTGACTTTACAGAGGCATACAAACGATCAGAAGATGAGCTGGGGGGGACAGTGAGAGCCTTTTTCCTCAGATGTTGATGGCTAGCATGAGGACTCATAACTTTAAATTGAGGGGTAATAAATTTAGGAGAGATTTCAGAGGTAGGTTCTTTACTCGGAGAGTAGTAAGGGCGTGGAAAGCCCTGCCTGCAGCAGTAGTGGACTCTCAAACATTAGGGGCATTCAAATGATCATTGGATAAACATATGGATGATAATGGAATAGTGTAGGTTAGATGGGCTTTAGATTGGTTTCACAGGTCGGCGCAACATTGAGGGCCGGAGGGCCTGTGCTGCACTGTAATGTTCTATGTTCTATCGTCTATTTTCCATAAGCTGTCCTTCATATCTGGGAGTGTCTTCTGTTGTTTCCCCAAGACGTAATGGAGTGTGTGAATCCACAATTCCTGCTGACTGTTCTCGACGCCCTGTTTAAAGTCAGTCTCTTGTTTTCACAAAGGTGACCTTTGGAAATAGGTTTTCAAAAACGACAACTCTATTACAATAACACTGAAATGACATATGATTCAATAAGTTTTGATAGCACCGTGCTGAGAAATTGTACACCCTAATTGGACATTGTGGAATGGGAAAAGCACAGCCGGTCATCAGGAAGGGCTTTTGTCTGAAACATTGATTGTCCTGCTCCTCAGATGCTGCCTGACCTGCTGTGCTTTTCCAGCACCCACACTTTGACTCTAATCGCCAGCATCTGCAGTCCTCACTTTCTCCCACCGCAGCTGGAGAGTCTGGAACAAGAAACAGGACATTCATTTCGCAATGGGATGAAGAGCAATTCCTTCACTCAGAAGATTATAAACATATGGAATTCTCTTGTGATTGCTCAGTCTTTGTACAGTTTAATAAGTATCGAAAGCTTATTAAAACCTGAGGAAATAAAGGAATTTCTGGATTGAATAGAAACCTGGAAGTCAATGTTGAAGAATATTCATAATGTAATTGAACAGCATAAAAGGCTCAAGGAGCTCTTAATCCAAACACTTTTTTGCTATTATAGTGGCCAGCAAGTCCATACTTAATGAGTTCAGTTCTTTCTGGCAGTTTGCACAGCTTCCTGCAGCAAATGGATGCAATGGTTTGACAGAGTAAAACTGTTATTTCCAGCATGTTACAAGGGAACATAAAATACTAATTAAAGCAGAATGGAGTTTCAAACCCATTCTCTTTTATTAAAGAATGTTCAAGCATTATTATAACAAATAAGATAAAATGGTTCCTGTGATACTGAATCAGTTAAATAGGAAAGTTTTACCTTAAAACCAGTCTCAGTCACTGAGTTAATGATCTTTGAATAGCTGTGGCTACTGGACCATAAGGCTGCTCTTTCATTAGAGAGAGATGACTAGTGGTTGTTTAATCTGAGGGTTACCAAACTCAGGTAAGGAGAGAGACTGTGAAGAAGAGTCCTTCAGGGTAATCTCCACCAGTGATTGAACCCATGCTGTTGCTTTCTGTCTGTATCACAAACCAGCTGAGCTCATAGACTTCCCTATATGGAATACCAGACCCCAGCAGTGATCTGCAAGCTGCAATCAAATTGACATATTTGGCTGATTTCTGGACAGGATAATGAACACTTGGAGTGAGTTATGAGCTGAAATTGAGGAGATTGGGTTTGGCCCAAGCACCATTCATGATGAATGAGACAATACACTCTTTAATACCAGCTTGCTCTATTCAATGTGAGGATGGTATATTAATGCATACATTTCAATCTTTACTCATTATTCTGTCAAACATATAGAATCAGAGGGGGGACATCCATAGGATGAGACTGTATGAAATGTCACTCAGTTATCAGAGACTAATTACACTGTTAGGAAGGACCATGCTGAAAACTGAGGATTTGTGCTCCTTGATAAGTTTCGATTGATACACATGCTCCTCAAACCTCGGCTCCTAAATTTATTGTTGATTGATCTTTTTTCACAAGGTACATTCTGTAACCTTATGATCCTCTGTTCCTGTAGATTATGAGTTCAATTCTCACTCCAGAGAAAAAAGCTTAAAGTCCAATCAAACATTCTTGGTGCAGGACAGAGTGGCTGCTGCACTGTTGGTGGTGCTGTCATTTGATGAGATGGCCTCGTCTGACCTTGAAAATCGAAAAAGAAGATAGCAAGTCACTTTATCAAACAATAATAAACTATTCCCCCGATGTTCAAACTGGCAACTGTTCAATGACATTGAAGTGAAACTTACCTGATCAATTTTCCACTACTGTTTGGGAGAGCTTACTGTGTGCAAGTTAAAAATCACACAACACCAGGTTATAGTCTAACAGGTTTAATTGGAAGCACACTAGCTTTCGGGGTGCTGCTCCGACATCAGGAGAAGGAGCGGCGCTCCGAAAGCTAGAGTGCTTCCAATTAAACCTGTTGGACTATAACCTGATGTTGTGTGATTGTTAACTTTGTACACCCCAGTCCAACACCGGCATCTCCAAATCATGTGTGCAAGTTGACAGCTACATTAGTTACACTACTGACAGCTGCGTTTACTTTTTAACTTTTCTCTCTCTTTTAATTGAAAAACCAGAATAAGGTCATGACCCTACAATGCTAGCACCCCTGAGAGTGAAAATAATAGCAGATGAGGTGAGGAGCAGACAGTGTGACAATGATGAGATCAACAAATGATAGGCTGTGGTCAGTGAGTTTGAGTTTTAATTGTGTTATTTGTGAACAAACACAATGTCCCTGAGCATTGTGTGATGCTGTCTGAAGGTTATACCTCCTGTAAAGTTTGGTTGTTTAGGACACACAATTTTAGGCACCAGGTGAGCCATTGTGGATTTAAAATACCATCTGCAGCACACACGTGTATTTTTGCTGAGGGCCTTCCAAATGTTATTTCCGTGTGGAGTGCCGCAGAGTCAGTGTTGGGACCACAACTATTCATGATTTGGAGATGCCGGTGTTGGACTGGGGTGTACAAAGTTAAAAATCACACAACACCAGGTTATAGTCCAACAGGTTTAATTGGAAGCACTCTAGCTTTCGGAGCGCCGCTCCTTCTCCTGATGATGGAGCAGCACCCCGAAAGCTAGTGTGCTTCCAATTAAACCTGTTAGACTATAACCTGGTGTTGTGTGATTTTTAACTTTGTACAACTATTCATGTTAGGCAGAAATGATCTGGACCAAGGAACTGAGGACATTGTTGCTACGTTGGCATGTGACACAAATATTGGTGGAGGGACAGGTAGGCAAGTAGGCCACAAAAGGATTGGCTACGTGAGTGGACAAAATAAGTGGCAGATGGAACACAGTTTGGGAAGGTGTGACATTATGCATTTTGGCCAGAAGAATAAAGGCATTGACTATTTTCTAAATGGGGAAAGGCTTCTGAAATGTAAAACACAGAGGGGCTTAAGGGTCCTCGTTCAGGATTCTTGCATAATTAACATGCAGTTTCTGTTGTCAGTTAGGAAGGTAAATGCAATGCTATCATTCATTTGGAAGGAATTAGAATACAACAGTATAGGGATGCTGGACTGTGGAAGGTTCTGGTCAGACTGCATTTGAAATATTGTGAGCAGTTTGGGCCCTGAAAATGAGGAAGAATATTCAGGTTGTGGAGAGTCCAGAGCAGATTTACAAGAATGATCCTGGGGATGACGTGCTTATCATATGAGGAGCGGTTTCGGACTCTGGGTCTGTACTTGGTGGAGTTTAGAAGCTTGTGTTGGGCGGGGTGGGGGTATCTCACTGACACTTACGGAATACTGGGAAACCTGGATAGAGTGGATGTGGAATATATATTTCCAAAAGTAGGAGAGGCTAGGACTTGATAGCACAACCTTTGAGCGAAGGGATGACCATTTAGAACTGAGATGAGAAAGAATTTGTTCAGAGTTGAAACGTGTGGTGCTGGAAAAGCACAACAGGTCAGGTAGCACCCACGGAATGAGAGATTCAACATTTCAGGCAGGAGCCCTTCATCCCCTCCTGCTCCTCGGATGCTGCCTGACCTGCTTTTCCAATGTCACACTTTTCAACTCTCACTCTCCAGCAACTGCAGTCCTCACTTTTTCCGAGGAACTTGTTCAGCCAGTGAGTGGTGAGTCAGTGGAACTCATTGTCACAGAAGGCTGCAGAGGCCAAAACATTGAGTGGATTTAAGACTGAGATAGATAGGTTCTTGATTAGGAAGGGAATCAAAGGTTACAGGGAGAAGACAGGAGAATGGGGTTAGGGAACATATCAACCATGATCGAATAGCCAAATCATCAAACTCTGCTCCAATATCTTACGGCCTTATGATTATTAGCAAGGACTCCTGATTGATGACGACATTGACAGTTGAATTGTTGTATTGCAGTAAGCTCCTTCTCTGAAATCGTGCACAAGCTCAGCAGCAAGAAGCTGCCAGCAAAGCAATTTCAAGGATTACAAGCCACTTGCATGTTACTGGATTGTCAAAGGTTGTTCCTAGGTTTCTGGAGTTCTGTATTCATGGTACATAGTGTGACAGGTGCTAATGGACTTTTCCCTGACTTCAATTATTCTGCATGGAACAATCAGACATTGATGCAGTGGCATGAATTTCCCTTGACTTACAGTGTGACAGAGAAGACTAGGGGAATAATCAGAAGTGCTCCAGAATAGGAGCTGTTCGAGGGAGAAGCTAACTCAATAAAAGACTATATCCAGCTATGGTGTTCAGGAACAATACACCTGTCTGAAGTTTGTCGAGAAAAAAAATGCGTCAGACGCCTGCACTTTTCGAAATCTCATGAAAGTACAACCATAACTGCAAACGCAGAGTAGGACATGAACAGTTTTTTCCTGTGGCTTTGATTGTTATGAGTTTTCCAGACTGTAGCAGCAGATATTATAAACATCTCCCAGTTTCCCAACCACTATTCCAGTGAGGAGGATACTACTGCTCAGTACTCCAAGAGAAGTGTATATAGTTGAATTCTTGAAAAACAAAGCCCAAAGAACTGTTGATGCTGGAAAACAGAAACAAAAACAGAAATTGCTGGAAGAACTCAGCAAGTCTGCCAGCATCTGTGGAGAAAAAGCAAAATTACCATTTCAGGTCCAGTGACCCTACTTTAGAAATTTTAATTCTCTTTTGTGAGAGAGTAGCAGGCAGAATAAATACATAAATTCACAAAACTTTGGGGCTTCCCCATAGTGCTAGGTGCCATTGACTGCATACCCCTGAGGTATAATACAACCAAAAGTGATAATGTTCACTATTAACGTTCAGCGGGTGTATGACGAGGTATCTTATGACAATAGATGGAACAAGCTAAGGCTTGTTTTCACTGAATTTTCGAATCTTTTTCCCAGAGTTGAAATGTCTAATACTAGGGGGCATGCATTTAAGGTGGAGGGGGAAAGTTCAAAGGAGATGTTGTTTCCACTGAGAGTGGTAGGACTCTGGAACGTGCTACCAGGGGTGGTGGAGGAGGCAGGTATGATAGTGCATTTAAGGCACTTTTAGACAAGCACATGGATGTGCAAGGAAAGGAAGGATATGGACCAAGGGCAGGCAGAAGGCATTAGTTTAATTTGGCATCATGTTTGGCACAACATCCTGTGCTGTACTGTTCTTTGTCCTATGTTCTGGGAGTGACAGGTGACTTGACTGAAGTTTATAAGGTCCTTAAAAATCTTGACAAGGTGGAAGTAAAAAGCATATTTTGTGGATCAGTTCAGAGCTAAGGGCCACTGTTCTAAAATAAAGGGTCTCTCTTTTAGGAGAGAGATGAGGAAAATATTTTCACAAAATGTATTGTGCAACTTTAACACTCAGCTTCAGAAAGTAGTGGAGGTGGGATCATTAACTATTTTAAAAACAGAGATGGATAGATACTTGTTAAGTAGGGGGTGAAGGAGTACTGGGTGCAGATGAGGACATAGGATTCGAATAGATCAACCATTATCTTCGCATATGGTGGAGCAGGCTCAATGGGCTGAATAGCCTACTTCTAATTCATATGTCCCATGTTCTCAGTGAATAATGCAGGTGAGCACCCATTATCCAGGCAGTGAAACCTTAGAGTGTTTACTGGGTAACAAGGATGATCTGACAATAATGTGGCTTGTGGATATGGTGCACTACCTTGGCATAGAATACACAGTCAGAAAGCTATACCTGCTCACAGAGTATGACAGAGTGCTCCACTGGTATACTGCAGCAATGCTACCACTACGTGGGTCTTTCTGGAGGAACCTAGCAGTATTCAGGAGAGTGTCCATTGAGGTTTGGGATGATCTTATTTCCCTATTCACTTGTAGGACATGGGTGCCACTGGCTGACTAACATTATTACCCGTCCTTCATTGCTCTTGAGAAGGTGATAGTGAGATGCCTTCTTGAACTGCTGCAGTCAACAGATCAATGGACACTCCACGACAATCAGCAGGCTGGAGTGTTCCCTCCCAGTTGGAGAAAGCTTTAGCGCTCTGGAACATTCGGCCTCGGACTTTCGGGTGACCATCCTCCAAGGCGGACTTCGGGAGAAGCAATAACGCAAAGTGGCCGAGCAGAAGCTGATAGCCAAGTTCGGTACCCCTGGGGATGGCCTCAACTGGGAATTTGGGTTCATGTCACACTACAAATGACCCACTATACTATACACTCTCTCACACACAACACACACACTCCTACATACTCATACACACACAGAGCCTCTCTCATACACACGTTCTCTCTCATATGCACACACATGCACCGCCCACACTCACACCCATGCACGCACCCTCTCACAAGCCTATAGCCATCACACTCATACACCTACTTGAGCAAGCTTACCCACGCACATACACACACTCTTTCACATGCACTCACACCCACATGCACACACTCACTCTGTCTCTCCTGCACGCACACACGTGTAAGTTTTAGGGGTGAATTTGTATTAGCAGAATCACATTTTATTTTGCTCAAAAACTGCATAAATCCGTGTAAGATTCTGTAAGTCCCACTTCAGAGATAGACTCAACATTGGGACACAGACAGATTGCAACCTTGCACGCTTCATGCATTGTCTGAGCTGAGGTGGCAACTATTGTTAGGAAAACTAAAACTGTCTTGAGAATGTAACTGAAATGGAGTTCTGTGATTTACATATTAAAGAATCAAAACTAGCATGTCCATTCTAATTGATGAAAGACTTAATCTAAGTTTGCTTAAAATATCATTACAGCTCCATGACACTGTAAGCCTTTTGCTATACATTCTGTGTCTTATGATCTTATACTCCACAACCACCTGATGAAGGAGCAATGCTGCGAAAGCCAGTGCTTCCGAATCAACCTATTAGACTATAACCTGCTGTTGTGGGATTTCTAACTTTTTTCACCCTAGTCCAACATCGGTACCTCCAAACCATGCTGCAGTCCAGGTAGACCCCTACAATAGCAGAATCCTTAGGAGTTTTGAAAGGCAGTTGGATCTGGGAATGCAGGTCCACAGACCACTGACATGGCAGTGCAGGTAGATATGGTAGTATAAAAGGTCTATGACATGCTTGCCTTCATTGGAAGGGGAATTCAGTATAAAGATAAACAAGTTATGCTGCAGCTTTATAGAATTTTGTTAGACCAAACTTGGCATATAGTTCTGGTCACCACACGACCAGAAGGATGTGGATGCTTTGGAGAGGGTACAGTAAAGATTTACCAGGATTTTGCCTGGTATGGGGAATTTTAGCTATGAAGAAAGGTTGGATAGACTGGGTTGGTTTTCACTGGAGCATTGGAGTTGAGGAGCTACCTGTTAGAAGTTTATAAGATTGTGAACCGAATGGATAGATTGGAAAAGAGTGCTCTTGTGACAGTCAGGCTATGCAACATGCAGCCAGTTTGTGCCCAGGGTGGAGGGGTCAATTATTAGGGGACACAGGTTCAATGTGCAAGGAGGGATGTTTAAAAGAGATGTGAGTGGCACATTTTTCACACAAACATTAGTGAGTGCCTGGAACACGATGCCAGAGGAGGTGGTGGAATTAGCCACAAAAGCAACATCCAAGAAATGCCTGAATGAACACATGAATAGGAAGGGAATAGAGGGATGTGGGGCTTCTAAATGAACACAGTTTGAATATAGAAGGGCAAAATGTATCGGTGCAGGCTTACAGGGTCAAAGGGCCTGTTTCTGTGTTGTATTGTTCTTCGTTCTCTGTCCTTAGGGAGGGAATTCTGGAATTTTAATCCAGCAACAGTGAAGGACAAAGTGCAGTATACCAGTGGTGCACTCTGTCATTTTGCTCAAAAACTGCATAAATCCGTGTAAGATTCTGTAAGTCCCACTTCAGAAATAGAACCAGTCTGACTCAACATTGGGACACAAACAGATTGCAACCTCACACCCTTCACGCATTGTCTGAGCTGAGGTGCCAACTATTGTTAGGAAAACTAAAACTATCTTGAGAATGTAACTGAAATGGAGTTCTGGGATTTACATATTAAAGAATGATTTATTTCTGTGTCAGGATCGTGAGTGACTGAGAGAGGAACCTGCAGGTTGCAGGGTTCCTCTGTATCTGGTGCCCTTGTCTTTCTGGGTGGAAGTGGTTGTGGCTTTGGAAGATGCTACCTAAAGATCTTTGGCAAATTTCTGCATGTATCGTGTAGATAGTACACACTGCTGCGACTGATCATTGGAGGTGGAAGGAATGGATGTTTGTAGATGTGTTGTCAATAGAGCAGGCTGCTTTGTCCTGGATGATGTCAAGTATCTTGAGGGTTGTTGGTGTTGCACCCATCCAGGCAAGTGGAGAATTCCTGAGTTGTGCCATGATAGATGGTGGATAGGGAGTCAGGAGGTGAGTTACTTGCTATGGTATTCCTAGCCTCCTGTTGACACTGCTTGATTATGGTGAGTCCAGTTGAGTTTCAAATCAATAGTAATCCCCAGGACGTTGATGGAGGGGGAAGCATGCTTGGGCAATTTTCTACATTGTTGGGCAGATGCTAGTGTTATAGCTGTACTAGGAAAGCTTGGCCAAGACTGCGTTAATTTCTGGAGAACCGGCTACATGTTGCACAGCCTAACTATCACATGAGCACAGTCTTTTCCACCTATGGTGACTAGCAGAAGGAAGAAATACAGAATGAGAAGGAAGAGTAGGGAGAGGAGGAGATGAAAGAAAAGAGGAAGAGAAAACACATACAGCACATTTTCAGCCAACCTGACCTTGACTGATGGATTGTAAACCAACAAACACAATCCCAATGTCTCATTCACAAATCTTCCATAGCTTTCCTGGGTTGTGTTGCTGACCATCACAGTATCTTCAAGGTAATAATGTTAAACAGAAAAACAACATAAGCATTGCAAACCAAACTTACAGAGCAGAGGATGTAACATTCCATGCAAATGTTAAATATCACACTGGTGCCTTTGGTATCTGACTTCCATGTCTTTTTGTCTGTAACAGTGTTCATCTGCAGTAATCTGGTCTTCCAGCTTTAGGAACGGTATCATCATGCTGGAGAGGGATCAGGAAAGGTTCACCAGGATGCTTCTGGGAATGGAAGGTTTGAGGTATAGGGAGGGGCTGGATAGGCTGAGACTTTTTTCACTGGAGCATGAGAGGGTGAGGAGTGATTGTATATAAGCTTTTAAAATCATGAGGGGTACTGATAAGGTGAATAGTAGGTATCTTTTCCCAATGATGAGGAATTTCAAGACTATGGGCATAATTTTAAGATGATAGGAGAAAGATTTAAAAAGGACGAGAAGG
The DNA here is from genome assembly GCF_037043375.1 of Chiloscyllium plagiosum. Lineage (NCBI taxonomy): Eukaryota > Metazoa > Chordata > Chondrichthyes > Orectolobiformes > Hemiscylliidae > Chiloscyllium > Chiloscyllium plagiosum. The sequence continues at coordinate 82,054,970 of NW_028270155.1, forward strand.
GCAACGTTTTTACACAGACAGTGGTTCGCATGTGGAATGGACTTCCAAAGGAAGTGATGAATGTGGTTACAATTACAAGGTTCAAAAGACAATATTATGTTCGTATGGACTGGTTGGATCGTGCTGTATGAGTCTATGACTCCCAGTACCTGCTGCATGAGCAATGGAAAGTTGCTGACGTTCCGTATGAGATGGCTGCTGCTGTTCTTGGAGAATGACTGTGAACAGCCATGAGACCACAAGGCAGGACTAGCTGCTTCACCTTATTTGCTGCAGTTGAGGCTGGTTGATAGAAAAAGGCACTGATGTTGTGGCACTGTGGGGCATTACACACAGTAATCCTGAGAAAGGATCTTTGTGCTGTGCTGTCACTCCTTTCAAAAAGTACCTTAACAATCATAGTGGTTACTTGGAGGGCTGTGACACCCAGCACATCACTTTGAGCATTGTCCTTTACAGTCATAGCAAAAGTAGTCTAAGCTTTGGACGACTGCATTTAACTTTATATGACCCAGTAAGCCACTCAGATGTTCCAATCACTACAAAGTCGTAAAGAAATAAAACCAGATGGATCTGCACGTATTCCTCAGGTAGTGTGCTCAGCCCAACCATCTTCAGCTGCTTCATCAATGAGCTTCACTCCATCATAAGCTCAGAAGTGGGGATGTTCACCAATGACGGCACAATATTCAGCACCATTCACAACTCCTCAGATACTGAAGCAGACCATGTTCAATGGCAACAAGATCTGGATAATATCCAGGCTTGTGTTGACAAGTGGCAAGTGGCATTCGCACCATGCAATTGCCAAGCAATTACCATCACCAATAAGAGACAATCTAACCACTACCCATTGACATTCAACAGTGTTACCAATACTGTATCCTCTACAATCAAAATCCTGGGAATTACCATTGACCAGAAACTCAACTGGATTTACCACATAAACACAATGGCTCTAAGAGCAGGTCAGAGTCTAGGATTGCTGGGCCAAGGAACTCACCTCCTAACTCCCTAAAGCCTGTCCATAACCTACAATGCACAAGTCAGGAGTGTGATGGAGTACCCCCCACTTCCCTGGGGGATAGGGGCAGCTCCATAAATACTCAAGAAGATTGACGCCATCCAGGACAAATCAGCCCTGCCTCAATGGCACATCATCCACAAGCATCCACTACCTCCACCACTGACGGGCAGGAGCAACAGTGAGTATTATCTACAAGATGCACTGCAGAAATTCACCAAAGATTCACAGACAGCATCTACCTAACCTATAATCACTTCCATTTGATTTGAATCATACATTACCATGTCTATTCAATATAAAATACAGAGAAAAGTGTGTACAGTAACCATGTATGGCACCATCCACATTAACTTCAAATAAAATTAAAACATAGAACACAGAACATTACAGTACAGTATGTGCCCTTCGGTCCTCGATCTTGCGCCAACCTGTGGAATGAATCTGAAGTTTATTCATCCCACAGTATTGTATTTTCATTCATATGTTTATCCAATGATATTTATTAAATGCCCTTAAACTTGGCAAGTCTACTGTAGTTGCCAGCAGTGCATTTCACACCCCAATACTCTCTGAGTAAAGAAATTACTTCTGACATCTGTCCTATATCTATCACCCCTCAACTTAAAGCTATGTCCCCTCATGCTATCCATCACCATCCGAGGAAAAAGGCTCTCACTGTCCATCCTATCTAACTCTCTGATTATCTTATATGTCTCAATTAAGTCACCACTCAACCTTCTTCTCTCTAAGCAAAACAGCCACTAGTTTCTCAGCCTTTCTTTGTAAGACCTTTTCTCCATACCAGACAACATCCTAGTAATTCTCTGCAGCCTTTCCAAAGCTTCCACATCGTTCTTGTAATGCAGCATCCAGAACCTTATGCAATAGTCCAAGTGCGGCAACACCAGAATTTTGAACAACTGCAGCATGACTTCACGGCTCTGAAACTCAATCACTCGACTCAATCCCTCGTCCTGCTTAACAACCCTATCAACCTGGATGGCAACTTTCAGGGATCTATGTACATGGACACTGAGATCTCTATGCTCTTCTACACGACCACGATTCTTACCATTACTCCAGTACTCTTTATTCCAGTTACTCCTTCCAAAGTAAATCACAACACACTTTTCCACATTAAGCTCCATTGCTATCACTCAGCCCAACTCTGCATGTCCCTCTGTAACCTGCAACATCCTTCAGAACTAACCACTATTCCGCCGACCTTAGTATCATCCGCAAATTTACTAACCACACTTCTATGCCCTCATCTAGGTCATCTGTAAAAATGACAAACAGCACTGGCCCCAAAACAGATCCTTGCTGTCCACCGCTCATAACTGAGCACCAGGATGAACATATGCCATCAACCTCCACCTTCTGTCTTCGTTCAGCGAGCCAACTACTGCTAAAGAACTGCTAAATCACCCTCAATCCCATGCCGCAGTATTTTATGCAATAGTCTACCATGGGGAACCTTACCAAATGCTTTAAAGTGGTTCCTTCACATCAACCACTTTACCCTCATTCATCTGTTTGGTCACCATCTCAAAGAACTCAATAAGTTTTGTGATGCACGACCTACCCTTCACAAAACCGTGTTGACTATCCATAATCAACTTATTCCTCTCCAGATGATTAAAAATCCTATCTCTTAAAATCTTTTCCAACACTTTACCCACAACCGATGTAAGACTCACTGGTCTATAATTATCATGGTTGACTCTACTCCCCTTCTTGAGCAAGGGACAACTTTTACTATTCCCCAGTCTTCTGGCACTATTTCTGTAGACAATGATGACCTAAAGATCAAAGCCAAAGGCTCTGCAATCTCCTCCCAGGCTTCCCAGAGAATCCGAGGATAAATCCCATCCAGCCCAGAGGACTTAGCAATTTTCTCACTCTCCAGAATTGCTAACACCTTCTCCTTGTGAAGCTCAATCCCATCTAGTCTAGCAGCCTGTATCTCAGTATTCTCCTCGAAAAAGTTGTGTTTTTCCACTGTGATTACTGAGGAAAAATATTCATTTAATATAAAGAAAGATAACCTAAAGAAAGTCCAATTTTCCTTCTTTGCTGCTACTGTACAGCTCCAGGCTACACCAGCTAACACCATGCTGCCACCTGAGTCCCTCTCCAGGCCATGTCAACCACACCATGCCACTGCCAGAGTCCAGCTCTGGGCTTCACCATCCCATGCCATGCTGGTTCCCCAGAGTTGAAACTTTATTGCTGGAACAGCACAGCAGGTCAGGCAGCATCCAGGGAACAGGAGATTCGACGTTTCGGGCACAGGCCCTTCTTCAGGAATGAGCAGAGAGTGTTCAGCAGGAGAAGATAAAAGGTAGGCAGGAGGGACTTGGAGGAGGGGCGTTGGAAATGTGATAGGTGGAAAGAGGTCAAGGTGAGAGTGATAGGTTGGAGTAGGATGGAGGCGGAGAGGTCAAGAAGAAGACTGCAGGTCAGGAAGGCGGTGCCGGGCTGGAGGGATTCGGCTGAGACAAGGTGGGGGGAGGGGGGATGAAGAAACTGGTGAAGTCCAAGTTCATCCCCTGTGGTTGGAGGGTTCCCAGTCGGAAGATAAGACGCTCCTCCTCCGACCATCACGTTGTTGTGGTTTGGCGGTGGATGAGTCCAATGACCTGCATATCCTCGGTGGAGTGGGAGGGGGAGTTGAAATGCTGTGCTACAGGGTGGTTGGGTTGGTTCGTCCGGGTGGCCCAGAGGTGCTCTCTGAATCGCTCCGCAAGTAGGCGGCCTGTCTCCCCAATATAGAGGAGGCCACACCGGCTGCAGCGGATGCAGTAGATGATGTGGGTGGAGGTGCAGGTGAATCTGTGGCGGATATGGAAGTTTCCTTTGGGGCCTTGGAGAGAAGTGAGGGGGGAGGTGTGGGCGCAAGTGTTGCACCTCCTGCGGTTGCAAGGGAAGGTGCCGGGAGTGGAGGTTGGGTCGGTGGGGGGTGTGGATCTGACAAGGGAGTCGCGAAGGGAGTGGTCTCTACGGAAAGCTGATAGGGGAGGGGAGGGAAATATATCCTTGGTGCTGGGGTCTGTTTGGAGGTGGCGGAAGTGACGGCGGATGATGCGCTGTACATGGAGATTGGTGGGGTGGTAGGTGAGGACCAGTGGGGTTCTGTCCTGGTGGCGGTTGGAGGGGCGGGGCTCAGGGGCGGAGGAGCGGGAAGTGGAGGAGATGCGGTGGAGGGCACCGTCGACCACGTCGGGGGGAAATTGCGGTCCTTGAAGAAGGAGGCCATCTGTGTTGTACGTATTTTGAACTGGTCCTCCTGGGAGCAGATGCGGCGGAGACGAAGGAATTGGGAGAATGGGATGGCGTTTTTACAGGGGGCAGGATGGGAGGAGGTGTAGTCCAGGTAGCTGTGGGAGTCGGTTGGTTTGTAGTAGATGTCCGTGTTGATTCGGTCACCTGAGATAGAAACAGAAAGGTCTAGGAAGGGGAGGGAGGAGTCCGAGACTGTCCAGGTGAATTTGAGGTCGGGGTGGAAGGTGTTAGTGTAGTGGATGAACTGTTCAACCTCCTCGTGGGAGCACGAGGTAGCGCCGATACAGTCATCAATGTAGCGAAGGAAAAGATGGGGGGTGGGGCCAGTGTAGTTGCGGAAGATGGATTGTTCCACATACCCTACGAAGAGGCAGGCATAGCTGGGGCCCATGCGGGTGCCCATGGCTACTCCTTTTGTTTGGAGAAAGTGGGAGGATTGGAAAGAAAAGTTGTTCAGGGTGAGGACCAGTTCGGTCAGTCGAAGGAGGGTGTCGGTGGAAGGGTACTGGGTGGTACGGCGGGAAAGGAAGAAGCGGAGTGCTTTGAGTCCTTCGTGATGGGGGATGGAGGTGTACAGGGACTGGATGTCCATGGTGAAGATGAGGCGTTGGGGACCGGGGAAGCGGAAATCCTGGAGGAGGTGGAGGGCGTGGGTGGTGTCACGAACGTAGGTGGGGAGTTCTTGGACTAGTGGGGACAGGACCGTGTCGAGGTATGCCGAGATGAGTTCGGTTGGGCAGGAGCAGGCTGAGACGATGGGTCGTCCGGGGCAGTCAGGTTTGTGGATTTTGGGCAGGAGGTAGAAACGGGCGGTGCGGGGTTGTGGGACTATGAGGTTGGAGGCGGTGGATGGGAGGTCCCCTGAGGTGATGAGGTTATGGATGGTCTGGGAGATGATGGTTTGGTGGTGGGGGGTGGGGTCATGGTCAAGGGGACGGTAGGAGGAGGTATCTGCGAGCTGGCGTTTGGCCTCAGCGGTGTAAAGGTCAGTGCGCCAAACCTTGAACAACCTTGAACAACTGCAGAAGAACTCTCTTTATCAGCTACGTTTGAGCAAAAGGAAAGTAAAACTGAGAAAAAAAGGAAAAGAAAAAGCAGACGGAGGGAAACAAGCCCGGACACTAGAGCCGGGCACTGCCTATTCCACTGCGACCATTTACCATGGAAATCTAGAACGACAAGGGCAGCATATACATGGGAACACCACTATGTTCAATTTCCCCTCCAAGCCACTCACCATCCCAACTTGGAAATATACCACCATTTCTTCACCATTGCTAGGTCAACATCCTGGAATTCCCTCTCTCATACCATTGTGGGTCAACCCACAGCAGCGGGACTGTAGAAGTTCATTACCACATTCTCAAGTGCAACTAGGGACGGGCAATAAATGCTAGCTAGCCAGCTATGTTCCCATCCCACAAATGAATAAACAAAAGCGCCAGAAAATTTTACACCTGAGAAAGGGACTCCTACAGGAGATTAACTTGATGAAAATAAATGACAATAACAGACCATTCAACAGCATTCACAACCACAGTGATACTGAAGCAGTGCTCCTAACTAGCACAACATTCAGATTTAAACTAAGAAGTTTAGATCAGAGTGGTGCTGGAAAAGCATAGCAGGTTAGGCAGCATCCGAAGAGCAGGAAAATCGACGATTCGGGCAAAAGCCCTTCATCCTGCTCCTCGGATGCTGCCTGATATGCTGTGCTTTTCCAGCACCATTCTGATCTAAACTCTGGTTCTAGCATCTGCAGTCCTCACTTTTGCCTTAGACTAAGACGTGATAAGTAACATTTATACAACATAATGACCATCTTCAAAGAGAATCCAACCTTCCATAGATGTGCAAAAAATTTAGTCTTAGTTTATGCCCCATATCAACAAATGAGTTTCCTTTGATCAAAGACTGAGCTGTAGCAGTCATATAAATACGTTGCCTTCAAAAACAGTTCAGAGATTAGGACTTCTGCAGTTAGTAACCTATCTGCTGACTCCACAAAACCTGTCCACCGTCTACAAAGTACAAGTCAGGAATGTAATGGGAGAATGTCTGCTTGCCTGGATGAGTGTAGCTCCAACGAGAAGCTTAACACAACACAAAACAGCAATCTTAATCAGCATCTTATCCACCAACTTCACAATTCACTCCCCTCACTGATGCATTGACATTTAGTATGTACTTTACATTACACGCTGCACTGCAACAATTCACTCGCCTCCTTGAACAGCACTTTTCAAATCAACAAGATCTACCAGATCAAAGGACAAGGACAGCAGATGTATTGGAACACCATTACAAGCAGGTTCTTCTCAAACTCACACACCACTCTGATTTAAAACTACATTCACATTTCTTTACTGTTGCTGGTTCAAAATTCTGGAACACCATTCCTGACAACATTCTGGGTGGCTAGACATCCCAAGGAGGTTCAAGTGTTTAGCTCACCCCCACTTCCTACAGACAATTCGAGATCAGTAACAGATGTTGGTATTACCAGTAAAGCTAAATCCGATTAGATTCTCTACAGTGTGGAAACAGTCCCTTCGGCTCAACAAGTCAACACTCCCTTGTAATGAGCCACTGCTGTTTATCATTCTTATAAATTACTTAGATGAGGGCGTAGAAGGATGAGTTAGTAAATTTTCGATGATACTAAGGTCATAGAGTTGTGGATAGTGCATAAGGATGTTGCAGGTTACAAAGGGACATAGATAAGCTGCAGAGCTGGGATGAGAGGTGGCAAATGGAGTTTAATGTGGAAAAATATGAAGTGATCCATTTTGGAAGGAGTAACAGGAATGCAGAGTACTGGGCTAATGGTAAGATTCTTGGCAGTGTGGATGAACAGAGAGATCTTGGTGTCTATGTACATAGATCCATGAAAGTTGCCACCCAGCCTGATAGGGTTGTTAAGAAGGCATCCAGTAGGTTATTGGTAGAGGGATTGAGTTTCAGGGCCACAAGTTTATGCTGCAGCTGTACAAAACTCTGGTATGCTGCACTTGAAGTATTGTGTACGGTTCTGGTTACTGCATTATAGGAAGGATGTGGAAACTTTGGAAAGGATTCAGAGGAGATTTACTAGGATGCTGCCTGGTATCGAGAAAAGATCTTATAAGGAAAGGCTGAGGGACTTGAAGCTGTTTTCATTAGAGAGAAGAAGGTTGAGAGGTGACTTAATTGAGACATATAAGTAATCAGAGGGTTAGATAGAGTAGACAGTGAGAGCTTTTGTTTTCCTTGGATGGCGATAGCTAGCACAAGGGGACATAGCTGTAAACTGAGGGGTGACAGATATAGGACAGATGTCAGAGGTAGTTTCTTTACTTCGAGTATAGTAGGGGTGTGGAACACGCTGCCTGCAACAGTAGTAGACTCGTCACATTTAAGGGCATTTAAATGGTCATTGGATATGCATATGGATGAAAGGTAATAGTGTAGGATAGATAGGCTTCAGATTGGTTTCACAGGTTGGTGCAACATCAAGGACTGAAGGGCCTATACTGGGCTATAGCGTTCTATGTTCTATGTTCTATGATTTTTTTCATATGACCTAATCACAGTGAGGTTCTGGGGCTCAATATCAGAGAGGACAGTAGATCCAGAATTCCTTATCGTAACTTATTTTGTTTTACAAAATAACCCTCTCTGCGTCATCATTTACAATTGTGATAGCCCCTCTTCAGTCCGTTCAGAAATGGTGATTTAATAGCTGTGTTTCTAAATTAGCTTGTTGTGCATAATTTCCACCCAACTGCTGGCATGGCTCTTAAAATTCCTAAATCTAGACTAAGTTTTCTATTTTCACTTTCTAAACGGTTTCTTAATCTCCTAATCTGTGTTTTACATTCATTCTCAATCCTTAATTTACCAAGCGCTTTGATACTTTTGGAGCTGTAGGATTTTTGTCTTCATTTGCTGTCAATATGAATGCATATTTCAAAATCCACAAATGATTTATATTAATGGAAGGATGAGACTAGAACACTTGCAAGAATTCCATATTAAGAAGTATAGTATTTGCAGATGAAGTCAACAAAAGCAACAGGAAAGATTATATTTCATAAGAAGAGATGGCTGCTTACCAAGAACATTAATAAACAATTCAAGAAACAGTTTGTAAAGAGCGTGATTTGGAATGTTGTTTTGTATAGATGGAAAACTGAAACTTTAAAAAAGAAAGGAGAACCACTAATTAACTAGCTTTGAATTATGAGGTCACAGGAGGATGGAAAGAATCAGTTGGACAAAAAAAAGCTAACATTGATGAAGTGCTGTGAAGAGTGAAAGAAGAAAGAAATTGGTGAACGTAATTAGCAGCCACAAAAAGTCTGCTCAGGGCTCATTTTAACAGGAAGTGGATTTGGGAATTACATTATGGAGGAAGGAGTTCAAGGAAAACAGAGGAAGAGGAAGAAAGAGAATATTAACGGTGGATAACATGAAAACTGCAGGAAGTAATTGGCGAATCAAATGATTGATGAAGGATAGGAACATTCCTGTCAACCAAGAACTTGCTTTCAGCAGAATCCATAAAATGATGGTAATTCCCCATACAGTCACATTTATGATTATTTCCAGTGCCCATCTTCCACAAGAGGTCAGTTCTCATCCTTTGGTGACAGCAACTAATTAGTGACTAACGAGGGACCAATTATGTTCTCCTCTGGTCTGTTTTCATGAAGGCTGTAATTAACATTCTAAGGAAAAAAAATGGAATAAAATTGTAAATGCACCATTGTTTATGTTATTTTAAGTCAGGAAACACATTTTTCTTCTGTTTGCTTCAGTCCTAGTAATTTGGTCTGTATAATGGTCAGATGTTTTATTCTGAATTTCAGTTTATTTGGCAGAATGATTGGTCTGTTAATCTGACTGGATGATATTGAGGAGGTGAGGACAGAGCCAGTGTATTTCATCCATTAGCCACATGGTGGTAGCAGAGGCTAGTAAGATGAGCGTTTTACTTACTGCCTGAAACTGCAGTCTCTGTTCAGGATTAGAGTTGGTCAGTCAAAACTGAAACAGAAGCTTCCAGTCTCCAGATATTTATACAATGGGTGTACCAGTGTGAAAGATTTGCAAATGAGACCCTTTGCAGGTTTAAACTTCCTATGGGCATTGGCTCTGCCTCCAAAAGAGCCCTTAACTCTGTGTTACAGCAATACACTTCAAAAGGTCCTTACTCACTTACCTTGGCGGAAGGATTAAAACCAGTTTTTCATTAACTATATCACTGCCCTCCACCTGGACACTCCAAATCTTCCAAGTGACCTCTGACCCACCTGACCTTCTACTGACATGAACCCACAATGTAACATAGACCCCCCGCCCCACTCCCCTGCCACAACAATGAATCATTCAGACTCTCCCTAGTCTCTCTGACCTGATTGGACAAACACCTGGACAAACCAAGAAACTGGAAACGATGCAAAGGAGATTTACCAGGATGTTGCCTGTTATGGAGAGAAGGTCTCATGAGGAAAGGCTGAGGGACTTGAGTCTGACTCATTCACCATGCTGACTCTCGACTGACTGATATTCCCATACCCCCAACCCAGCGGTCACTCTAGCCACTTTACACACCTACCTGCTGCTCTCCCCTCTCAGTTACCTGTCAACCCAGCCCTGCCTTGCTGAAAATTCTTTAATTCGTTCATGGGACCTGGCCAGCTGTACCTGCGCCAGCATTTATTGCCAACCCCTAAATGACATTGAGAAAGGCCTGTGATGACCTAGTGGTATGGTATTATCACTGCACTGTTACTCAGCGTCCCAGTTAAGGTTCTGGGGGATCAGGTTCGAATTCCATGATGGAATTTGAATTATTTTAGGATCTGGGATGAAGAATCTAATGATGACTGTGAACCCATTGTTGATTGTCAGAAAATCCCATCTGGCTCACTAATGCCCTTTATGATAGGAAACTGTCATCCTTACCTGATCTGGCCTTTCAGTGATTCCAGACCCACAGCAATGTGGTTGACTCTTAACTGCCCTCTGGGCAATTAGTGATGAATGACAAATGCTGACCGAGCCAGCCATTCCCTCATCCTGTGAATTACCAAACAAAAAGGTAACAATGAGCTGTCTTCTTGAACTTTTGTCATCCACACACTTTGGCTACATCCACAATTCTGTATGGCTGGGAGTTCCAGGCTTAAGATCAAGCAACCCTGAAGAAAAGACAATATAATTTCATGTTGAGTAGCTTGAAGGGGAATGTGAAGCTGGTTGTGTTCCCACGTATCTGTTGCCCTTGTCTTTTTAAATGATAGATTTTAGTGGTCTGGAAGGTGCTATCTAAGGAGTCCTATTGAATTTCTGAAACTAACTAAGGAATTTTCATCTGATTTTGGTTTGAAATCCGGGCAGTTCTCAGATAACGTGCATTCTCACCGCATGATGTGCTCATAATGTAGCTGATGAATTAAGGAATGAGAGTTTTGAGAACACTTCCCTCTGTTAGATGTAATGCGATTCCAGCTGAGATCAGTTTGCGTGGTTCATTCTGTGCATGTGCATCTTGTCCACATCCCGCACCTCCGCCCTCAGACCCCACCCCTCCAACCGTAACAAGGACAGAACGCCCCTGGTGCGTTCCACCCTACCAACCTACTCATAAACCAAATCATCCGCCGACATTTCTGAACCATCTCCAAAAAGACCCCACCACCAGGGATATATTTCCCTCCCCACCCCTTTCCGCCTTCCGCAAAGATCGTTCCCTCCATGACTACCTGGTCAGGTCCACGCCCCCCAACAACCCACCCTCCCATCCTGGCACCTTCCCCTGCCATTGCAGGAATTGCAAAACCTGCGCCCACACTTCCTCCATCATCTCCATCCAAGGCCCTAAAGGAGCCTTCCACATCCATCAAAGTTTTACCTGCACATCCACTAATATCATTTATTGTATCCGTTGCTCCCGATGCGGTCTCCTCTACATTGGAGAGACTAGACGCCTCCTAGGGAACATCTCCGGGACACCCGCACCAATCAACCAAACCGCCCTGCGGCCCAACATTCCACTCCCACTCCGCCGAGGTCCTGGGCCTCCTTCACCGCCGCTCCCTCACCGCCAGACGACTGGAGGAAGAACGCCTTATCTTCCACCTCGGAACACTTCAACCCCAGGGCATCAATGTGGACTTCAACAGTTTCCTCATTTCCCCTTCCCCCATCTCACCCTAGTTCCAAACTTCCAGCTCAGCACTGTCCACATGACTTGTCCTACCTGCCTATCTTCTTTTCCATCTATCCACTCCACCCTCCTCCCTGATCTATCACCTTCATCCCCTCCCAAACTCACCTATTGTACTCCATGCTACTTTCTCCTCACCCCATCCTCCTCTAGCTTATCTCTCCACGCTTCAGTCTCTCTGCCTTTATTCCTGATACATCGACTTTGCAGCTCCTCGGATGCTGCCTGAACTGCTGTGCTCTTCCAGCACCACTAATCCAAAATCTATTCTGTGCATGCGCCAATGTCTGCTCTAAACGCCTCATGCCTTTCTGCACATGTGCCACTGCCAACTGCCGAAAGAGCAGCTTTCTGTGAGAGGTACTGTACAGAGCAGGTTTCTGAGAGAGGTACATTGAGCAGCTTCCTGTGAAAGGTACAACACTCCTAGATTGTCCCTTCTTTTGAAAAGATGGAGGAGCAAGGTGACAAGAATGTTCACAAGAAGCGTCCTAGTGATAACATTGTGCAAAAGAAAGGCTACTATAACACTGGAAGAGAAGCTAGACATTATAAAACACTTTGAGTGTAACGAAAAAATCTGCGATATAGTTCACTTAACTGGAGTTAGGGAGTCTACCTTACACACCGTGTTTCCACCAGGTTACCTTGACAGCTTGGCCGACTTGAAAGAAAGGAATCAAGCAATGGAAGGACACATTTGCACCCACTGTTTCAGTCACGCCCCCGGGAAATTGGGTCACGTTAACCGAGATTACCCCAGAACCTACAGAAAGAGACATTAACAAACAAACTAGCAAGGTTAAATAAAAGAGTTAAAAGAGTGGAGTTCCGTAATTGACTTAACCTGTCCAAAAGAGAATTGTACACGATATATTAAATAAGATTAAATAACAGGTCGACTTTACGGAAAGGCAATGTACTGTAGAAAGAGAGAGAATACCTGTGAAAATTGTTGTCTCAATAAAGAGACAGAAAAGTGCAATACTCAGGAACATGTTGATCTATTTGCCGGAGAGACAGAGCGTGAACTGGCTGATAGTTTGCAAGAACTTGAAAGTGACTTTGGATAGACAGTGTCATAGCGCAGCGTAACATCCGATTCATTGATCAGGAACGTGACTCTTTCTTGTTCATTTTGCTAAAGTTCAGTGCAACAGTTAGCCATTCGCTGTGTACGGCTCGAGCTAATCATTCAAGCCAGTCTTTCCCTCTGTTGGGGATGTGTGGACTGTATGAGCAGCACAAGTATCAGTGTGTTCTTTCAAATAATCGCATTTAATATTCCTAACTGAGCCAAGCAACGATGAATTTTAAGACCGTAAGCGAAATTCCAACCGCGAAGCCCCCACCCACACCCACCCCACGATTGACAAACATCTATCTAGGTTGCATTTTTAAAAAGAACAAATATTCTGGTTCCCCGCCCTTCGAGGAAGTGTGATGCGATGCAAAGATATTGATTTTTCGGTGTGAGAATAAGACGTTTTGCTCAACGATGTGTTACACTGAGGACTATGGCATTTATACAACTGCCATTAATTCTCCAACCTCCCTCAGTAGTAAATATTCTGGTAACATGCACCTTGCCAAGACCCACTTTGGATTCTGCATGTTTCAGTCAATTTGACTTATTCTTCCAAAGCTTAAACTTATTCTCTCCAACCAATCCTTATAAATCAATGGGTTTCTTCGAAATATTATTCTGGTAAACCATCTCTGACCTGCTCTCAAAGCCTTTACATCTTTCCTTAAGTAACAAGAGCACTATTGTACACATGATGCCAGACATTACCTCACTAATATCATGTGTACTAAATATAACCTTCTTACTTTTCTGTTTTTCATTAGTGATCTGGAGGGTCTCCGAACCGGAAATCATGGATGAACCAGGAGATCCACTCCATACTGAAGTCCAGGTCCGAGCAGTACAAGTCGGTCAGCTCTGGGCTATAGGGAAAATCCAGCTATGATCTTCAGAAGACTATTAGAGAAGTCAAGAGGCAATTAAAAAATAAGCCTGACTCCCAGACCAACCACACGGGCACCTATCATTTGTGGCAATGTTTATACCAGCTTACAAAGGAAATTCAAATAGAATTATTGAGAATTCAGCACTCATTTGCACCGCCCTGTCAGATAACCTGTCCCGAAATAAAGGACGGAGTTAAGTGGACAAAACGAAATTAACATCAAAGTATATTTTGCTCTGTCTATATTCCACTGGTTCAATTGTTCTTCGTGCAAACTCTTGCCTTCCTTGTGTTTGTGGCTAACTTGCAATGGTGAAAAGTACTAGAATATGCAATTTTGATTTCATGAATGATTATGCGTCTCTAAAATGAACAACTAAGCTTGTATGTCAGTAAGTACACAGCGATGCGCGGCGCTATCAAAATGGCCGTCGGTACTCCATTATTTCATGTAATAAAACAATTTCCATCCAAGAGGAACTCCAAGATGTTCTATCAAGGACAATTTTCCAATATTAATTTTAAGTCAAACAGTGTGGCAGGGGCATCAGGACGGGGCTGTGCCTTATATTTTTATGTTTGCACCTCATATCTGAACATGCATCTCGCAAGTGCCTTACATTTCGATAAAAATAACTGCACAGGTTGGATCGCTGAGTTTCTGCTGTGAAATACTGGAGGTGCGAAGTTTAATTCGTTTTGATGTTACATTAGATAGAGAAAATGGAACAACTCTGACTTGAATCGTAATGAGCCAGTATGTATTTAAGGCAATGATGCACTCAATGTTAAACCGCAAAATGTTCCACCACTTTATCTCGGCTAGCCACGGTCAGTTATGTTAACAGCCAACCGCGCTGTTCAATCTCAAACATTTGATCAATGGAATAGATTGATAGCATCTTACGGTTTATGTGCAAATGTTTAAATTGCTTCACCTAATATTGCCTTCGGAATGGCAAAAAACGAAACCAAAGCAAGCTATTGCAATAACACCTACTTTAGAAAGAAAGATGTAAGAATATTTTTAAGATGGCATGTATTTTCGAATCACGAGAGAGAAATAAATGTTATTTATTTAAATTTGTTGCAATTAAATTTAACAAGTGGACATCATCAGATGCAATTTAATGACTGACGCGAATATATCCTAGACCTTGAAATTAAAAATAATCTTTATTTCCATTTGGGGATAAAAAAAAAGCATAGCAAACAATGAATCATTTTATCAACCACAATCTACAGAAGTCTGGCTGAACTGCCGAAGCTGATAATTGTCTCAGCTGCTCTGAGATCATATATGCCCGTTACAGGCGAACGTTTGAAATTGTATGTCCTGTCACCGGAGAATTGACATTGACAATCGTGACTTGCGGCATTTTTGCGGCCTTCATTATCCGTAAGAGATGAACTATATTGCAATAACTTTGAAATAACATGTTTGCTCACAGTAAGGACTCAGTCTTTAATTGACAAAACCGGATAATTTGCTGAAAATGATATTTGTTTCCTCATGCCAGCATTACAGAGTTAATTAAAATGGTCACTTGTATTTGCCAAGTGCCTAATCTGACCAGCCGTTCTTTCACACTCAATACCTGTGTGGGTACTCCCGACGTTAGAAATGCCACAGTTCTTTTGTCATCAACAACTAAATGCGATTAATAAAAATTGGAAAATCAGTAAAACACATTTCGAACACAGATTTTCGGAATATACTGAAGTCCGTACATTTCAAGGCCTGAACAAAGAATTCCACAGTGAGGGAATAACATTTTTGCAGACAGTTCTCAGACCTGGTAGACCTTATTGTAAGTTTGTATTTTTTATATACATCATGGTGTTGTTGTTTTAAACTGAATATCGCCCCAAAAAAGATCTTGACAGGACAGCGGACTGATATTAGCCGACTTGTGCCTCGCGCTAATGGTTAGACTGAACTAGTTTAGCTCAGAACAAAGTGAATTACTCCAGTGAATTGCTACAGTAAAATAATGCAGGATATGAAGATCGATTAACACACATGCAGGACGACTGGCATTTTTTCTGATCAATTATGCGACCGCTAACAATTTTCCCACAACTATTCCTCAAAAGGGGGTTGTTCAATTTACAAAATGCAATGTAATTCTTTGCAAAAGATAATTAAAACAAATTCACCAGCTCCAGAATGTTGGCACATCATCATGACTTCATAACCATTAGCAGTTCATTAAGAAAAACGTGTTCACATTAGAGATAAGTCGATTTGAAATTCGAGAACAAGGGGATATTCACATGTAATATTCAGAGACAGTGGGACATCACTGAAGACGCGAGGTTCTTAAGATCTGGACGCATCACACTCGAGAAAGAAATTGTAATGGGTAAGAACAAAACGTTGATTATTTTAGGTAAGGAAAATGAACTAAAATGCAACTCTCTCATTAATTCAGTGTTCATTACCATCGCCCTTAAACAGAAACGCAGCGGAAATTAGCCTTAAACAGAATTGAGCAAGAGCATTGTTTATTAATTAATAAACACTTTCACAAACCGACAGGCACCCTAACTTGCGATTGAATATGAACAATTGGTCAGCAGTTCTTTGTGAAGTAACAGGAAAAGAACATCACTGAAGATGCGATGTTCTTAAGACCTGGACGCATCACACTCGAGAAAGAAATGAAATCGATGCACATCGCTAAAATGCTGCCTCTAAGATGAGCAACATTCTGAGATGCTGGTTTCTCCGCAGACGGCCTCAGTTGCTCCGGTTGGTGCTGCTACTTTTAGCTCGGCACACTCTGGATCCTTGGCGTTTATGTTCGGGTTTCTTACTTTGCTGGTGCCGTTCAAATCGAGACTGGCGGACGTTAATTCATCGTCAGTGTCCGATTGTTCCATGTATGAAGTTAAGGATTGAGAATACTGTCAGTTCATTGCTTTTCTCCGTGTGCCATATCGTATCAAGGGCTACTTTTAAAAAGAAAAACATACTTAAATTAAAATGCCATTTACGAGCACGAGGAAGCAAGAACATTTGCCCCTCAAGCCTGTTCCACTATTGAATTAATGATTGGTGTGCGCTGTACCTTTGCCTGCGCTCTGCAGTGCCATATTTGCTCCTTTTTTAACCAGAAAAAAAATTGAATTAACTTCAGTTGCTGCGTTCTGAGGAAGGGTCACTCGACCCAAAATGTTATCTCTGATTTCTCTCCGCAGATGCTGCCTGATATGCTGAACCTTTCCAGCAACTTCTGGTTTTGTTTCTGATTGACAGCATTCTCGGTTCTCTCGGTTTTTATTCAGTTGCTGCATTCCGCGTTCTCTCAGTCGGACATGACCTTACGAAGTTCTACTCGGACTTGCTTACTGCAATGAAAGTCTGGTCTTAGTAGAACTCCATATAACACTAAACACATTCGAACCCCCTTGTAAAAAGTGCTCGAGATTTTGAAGTAAACGTCAGAGACCATGGTGACTGCTACTGATAAGCTTAAAATTATGAATTGCCTCACTCTTTCTGAATGGTGACATTAGGCTAACTTGTCTCCAATTAGCTAACTTCACGCATTGAAGTTCTTACACCAAGCATTGAATGATAGTCAGAGATATATCACTTCATAATGCTTTCCAGCACACCTTACCATAAACCTCTTTTCAGCATCTGTATGACATGGAAGCCCTTCATCTTTAAAGCATCTATGAACTGAAAAATCTCTGGCCTTTTCATTGTCGAATTTGTATATAAGCAGAATGAGAAATTGCAGATGGAGACTTTTTGATGGATTAACTCAAAACATGTCGTAACTTGTCAGAGATGAGCAAGTTTATTACAGACTCCAGTAATAATGTATTCTTGCACAGTGCTTTTCAGGTTGACTGACATTCAGGGGTCAATAAAATTAATGAGACGTAACTTTTGGACTGCATTGATACATCAACCAGTGGCTATTCCTTATATGAGATCACAGTCAATGTAATTTCGAGGGGGAAAATCTAGCCCATTGAGGCTGTACGCATGCTCATAAATACAAAGCTCATTCATATTCACAAAACCGATAGCAGGATCAGCCGGGCAACAGTCTAACGATATCGCTGAAGTCTGACATGTGTATACTCATCTCTCCAGGGCAGACATTTTAAAAATAGAAACGAAACCACATTGTTTCTTCAAAATGCTTGCAATTCCCTTGCGCCCGCAAGGATGACAGGTCGATGTGATTATTCAGGGACTAACATATAAAAGTGAAATATGTAATCAAAGTGGAGTTAAAACGGAATGATTTAATTCTGCAATTTCAGTGTTGACTTTTTTAAACCACTCCAGTATTCCAAAGTGAATGACACCAAATTACAATCTCTTCACTGTCCACGGAATGTTTGGCACTTCTCCGCATTCCTAGAAACGAACGGTATTAGTATTCCTCCACGTATGTTATATTAAGTCTTTTTTTAAAAATCTAGTAGTCCACATAAAGTTTGCATTTGTGTTGATTAGAATCGCAGATGCTGCAGTCCTAAAAATATAAAACATCACACACAGAGACCAACGCTGCATTAACTTTCTCCAGTATGACTTCACATTTAAAACTCTCACAAATAGTTTCCAAAGCACAATGCCAGTTTGAGGCCAACGAGCCCCTTCGGAAGAAAATAACTACTAGCTCAGGTTTGGGGTCCAGTATTCTTGATAATTACGTTGAACAAACTGCAAATGTTTAAACAGAATCTAGCGAATCAAACATACAGTCCAATACAATAATGCTCTGAAGGAAAAAGAAGGAAAAGTTCAGAAGGACCTTTATGCTATATCTGTGTTACTTTGTGCTCAATTATTCCACTTCTTCATTAGAACCGGACTTCCCCTCTGTAACTAACTGAACCCCTGACTTTTATTTTACCTTTGCGCTTCTTTCGCTGACAGTGACTCCCAGTGATTACGGTCAGCAACAGGAACATCACCGCTCCTCCCGTACTCCCATACACATGGGACTGGCTGAACACACTCTCCTTACCAGCTGGATAACAGATAATGATGACAAACTCTGTATAAGTGTGGTGTGCTAACTCAGGTATTTTATGACTAACATGGTCATACAATGACCTGAGTTTTCAGAAGGCAGAGGCTGTATGAATGTTACTCGGACAATAACGGCAAATCTCATATCGGGGGAAAACAGCAGTAAAGGAAAACAAAATGTCGAGTTCAAGACTTTGAGAAAGAACAAACGTTTAATCAAATAACTAGAGAAAAAAATCAGCGAGAGGTGATTAAAGAGACAAAGTCCGAGGAAAACACGCGTCGCACTAAATATTTCATGATAGGTGTCTTCAATAAGAGGTGGGAAAACCGAAAAACAGTGAAATGTCACGATTAATAAAACTTTATGTAAGCATAGCAATAAAATATTTACCAGCTCAGAAAATGAGAATATATATGCAGTGTTATTCAGGCGAAAAGTTGGGCAGAATTTTTAACCTGGGAGAAAGTGAGGACTGCAGATGCTGGAGATCAGAGTCGAGAATGTGGTGCTGGAAAAACACAGCATGTCAGGCAGCATCCGAGGAGCAGGAGAATCGATCTTTCGAGCATAAGCCTTTCATCATAATTTTATGCTACTTGAGGTGTAACTACAACAGGAGTACATAACAGATAATTTTAAAAGGGTATAATACAAGGAACGTAATCATATTGCGGTGAGGGGGAGGGATGAGGATATTTATTTCAACAAATATTTGACAAAATAAATCTCTAAAAGCTATTTGGCAGACGGAAATCAATTAATCCATTTGAAAAATAAATCCACAATTTTATATCGATGGAGCGTCTTTGAAATAGTCAATTTCAGACTTAGCACTGCGTAATGAAATAAAATTATGTCTTTTTTTCAAAGAAATCCAGAGAAATGAGTAATTATCAATGATAACATTAAATTCTTTAAATTTGTCAGCATTTTACCTATGTGCAAAATGCGGCTGTAAAATCAGAAGAAATCCACTGGCTGAAGTTGAACGAGTGGTTTGACCCAAGTAGATTTGAAAATAGATTGAATAACGCAAAGCTAGAGAATCGATAGCAATCATTAAATTCAACAATTACAACTCATTAACAAAAATACAGGTTTCTGAAATGTGATAAGGGGATGTGTTTAAATGATGAAACTGACAGTGTTGTCAAAAGGAGCAATATGTTTAAGAGCTGCGATTGTTTAAAATCAGTAAATGGGTAAGGAAGAAATTGACTTGGAGAGTAAAATGTAGTCATCAGGAAAAGAAAAACAGATTTCAACAGCAGTTCCGAGATAAGTGAAAGCAAATATGATCCATTTAAACTGGAGCTAGAATGCATTGTAATGTAGAGTGAAAAAATGGCAGATGAATTAACCATCTGTAAACATGCTTTGGGCCGGACTTAATGAAAGCAATGGGCTCTCACCGGCTGACGAGTTAGCTGGCAAAACACTTGCTCAACCACATAGACATAGAACATAGAACATAGAAGAATACAGCGCAGTACAGGCCCTTTGGCCCTCGATGTTGCGCCGATCCAAGCCCACCTAACCTATACTAACCCACTATCCTCCATATGCCTATCCAATGCCCGCTTAAATGCCCATAAAGAGGGAGAGTCCACCACTGCTACTGGCAGGGCATTCCATGAACTTACGACTCGCTGAGTGAAGAACCTACCCCTAACTTCAGTCCTATATCTACCACCCCTTAATTTAAAGCTATGCCCCCTTGTAATACCCGACTCCATACGCGGGAAAAGGTTCACACTGTCAACCCTATCTAACCCCCTAATCATCTTGTACACCTCAATCAAGTCACCCCTAAACCTTCTTTTCTCTAATGAAAACAGCCCCAAGTGTCTCAGTCTTTCCTCATACGATCTTCCTTCCATACCAGGCAACATCCTGGTAAACCTCCTCTGCACCCGTTCCAGTGCCTCCACATCCTTCCTATAGTATGGCGACCAAAACTGCACACAATATTCCAGATGCGGCCGCACCAGAGTCTTATACAACTGCATCATGACCTCAGGACTCCGGAACTCAATTCCTCTACCAATAAAAGCCAGTACGCCATAGGCCTTCCTCACCGCACTATTTACCTGGGTGGCAACTTTCAGAGATCTGTGTACATGGACACCAAGATCCCTCTGCTCATCCACACTACCAAGTATCTGACCATTAGCCCAGTACCCCATCTTTTTGTTATTCTTCCCAAAGTGAATCACCTCACACTTAGCTACATTGAATTCCATTTGCCACCTTTCTGCCCAGCTCTGCAGCTTCTCTATATCCTGCTGTAACCTGCCACATCCTTCCTCACTGTCAACAACTCCTCCGACTTTCGTATCATCCGCAAACTTGCTCACCCAACCTTCTAACCCCTCTTCCAGGTCATTTATAAAAATGACAAACAGCAATGGTCCCATTGCGGAACACCGCTAGTGACGGCACTCCATGAGGAAACTTTGCCATCAACTACTACCCTCTGTCTTCTTCCATCCAGCCAATTCCTAATCCAAACCTCCAACTCACCCCCAATGCCATATCTCCGTATTTTCTGCAGTAGCCTACCATGGGGAACCTTATCAAATGCCTTACTAAAATCCATATATACCACATCTACCGCTTTCCCCTCATCAACCTCCTTCGTCACCTTTTCAAAGAATTCAATAAGGTTTGTGAGGCACGACCTGCCCTTCACAAAACCATGCTGACTATCCTTGATCACATTATTCCTATCCAGATGTGCATAAATCCTATCCCTTACAATTCTCTCTAAGACTTTGCCCACAACAGAAGTGAGACTCACCGGCCTATAGTTACTAGGGTTATCCCTACTCCCCTTTTTGAACAAGGGAACCACATTTGCTATCCTCCAGTCTTCTGGCACTACTCCTGTAGACAAAGAGGACATAAAAATCAAGGCCAATGGCTCTGCAATCTCCTCCCTTGCTTCCCAGAGAATCCTAGGATAAATGCCATCAGGCCCAGGGGACTTATCTATTTTCACCTTTTCCAGGATTTCCAACACCTCTTCTCTACATACCTCAAAGCCATCCATTCTACTTATTTGTGACTCAGTATTCACATCGACGACAATGCTCTGTTCCTGAGTAAATACTGAAGAAAAGTATTCATTCAGTGTCTCCCCAATCTCTTCCGCCTCCACACGCAACTTCCCACTACTATCCTTGACTGGACCTATTCCTACCCTAGTCATTCTTTTATTCCTAACATACCTATAGAAAGCCTTAGGGTTTTCCCTAATCCTACCGACTAAGGACCTTTCATGTCCCCTCCTTGCTGCTCTTAACTCTCTCTTCAGGTCCTTCCTGGCTACCCTATAACTCTCAATCGCCCCAATTGAACCTTCACGTCTCATCTTGAGATAGGCCGCCCTCTTCCATTTAACAAGGGATTCCAATTCCTTATTAAACCACGGCTCCCTCACACGACCCTTTCCTCCCTGCCTGACAGGTACATAATTATCAAGGACACTCAATAGTTGCTCCTTGAACAAGCTCCACATATCATTTGCACTCTTGCCTTGGAGTCTACTTTTCCAAGCCACACATCCTAAGTCATGCCTCACCGCATCATAATTTCCCTGACCCCAGCTATAACTCTTGCCCTGTAGTACACACTTATCCCTCTCCATCACGAGAGTAAAAATCACCGAATTATGGTCACTATCCCCAAAGTGCTCACCTACCTCTAATTCTAACACCTGGCCTGGTTCGTTACCCAGAACCAAATCCAGTATGGCCTCACCTCTTGTTGGACTGTCTACATATTGTGTCAGGAAACTCTCCTGCACACATTGAACAAACACTGACCCATCTAACGAACTTGAGCTATAGCTTTCCCAATCAATATCAGGAAAGTTAAAGTCCCCCATAACAACCACCCTATTACTGTCACTCATCTCCTGAATCACCTTCCCTATCCTTTCTTCAATGATTCTAGGACTATTAGGAGGCCTGTAAAAGACTCCTAACAGGGTGACCTCACCTTTCCTATTCCTAACCTCAGCCCAAACTACCTCAGATGGCAAGTCCTCATCCATCATCCTTTCCACCACTGTAATACTATCTTTGACAAGCAATGCCACACCTCCCCCTCTTTTACCCCCACCTCTGACCCTACTAAAACATTTAAATCCTGGAACCTGCAACAGCCAATCCTGTCCCTGTTCTAGCCATGTCTCCGTAATAGCCACAACATCGAAGTCCCAAGTACCAACCCACGCTGCAAGTTCACCTCCTTATTTCGTATACTTCTTTCGTATACATATTTAAGGAAGACAACATCAATAAGGTCCTCAACTGGCCAGTGGAAGGCTTTCACTGGACAAAGTCTTACCGACCAACAGCTGCCAGTCTATCACAGGCTCTCAACTTGCACTGCTTCAAAGTGCTCTGCTCAGATGCTGGTTGTTCAAAGTTCGACACTGACCCGAAGCCAAGACCATTGACATACACAAGAAAAAACAAAGAATGATGGATTTTGGAAACGTGAAACAGCAACAGAAATAGCTGGAGGAACTCAGTAGGTCTGGCAGGAGGCATGGAGTGAAAGCAAAGTCAACCTTGCAAAAAGCGTGTCCAGCTGCGGCTTTTGTTTGACCGCATGACGGCTCTGGATCTGCGGATGGACTCACTGTGGAGCATCCACGATGCTGAGGAGGTCGTGGATAGCACGTGGATAGCAGGTTAGAATTGCTGAGGGAAATAGTGAATGGGTGTCCCCTGCAGTCATCTCCCTCCAAAACAGTTATACCATTTTGGGTACTGTTGGGGGAGATAGCTCACGAGGGCAGGGCAGCAGTTGCCAGGATTCATGGCACCGTGACGGGCACTGCTGTCAGAAGGGCACGAAAAAGACTCATAGGGCCATAATCATAGAGGATCCTATTGTTAGGGGAGTAGGTAAACAGTTCTGTGGCCGAAAACGGGATTCCCAGATGGTATGATGCCTCCCAAGTGCTCATGTCAGGGATGTCACCGATCAGCTGCAGAGCATTCTAAAAGGGGAGGATGAACAGCCAGTTGCCTTGATGCGCATAGGCTCCAACGATATAAGTAGAAAACTAGATGAGGTCCTGAAAGAAGAATTCAGAGAGCTGGGAGAGAAGTTAAAGGTGGAGGACCTCAAAGGTAGTGATCTCAGAATTGCTACCAGTGCCACTTGCTAGCCAGCGTAGAAATGAAAAAATAGGCAGGATAAACACGTGGCTTGAGAGATGGTGTGGGAGGGAGGGGTTCAGATTTGTTGGACATTGGGACGGGTCTAGGGAAGGTGGGACTATTACAAATTTGTCGGTCGACATCCGAACCAGACCGGAACTAATTTCCCTGGGGGAGTTTTTGCTACTGCTGTTGGGGAGGTTTTAAACTAATGTGGCAAGGGACTGGGAACCAGAAGAGAAAACAAGTAGGCAGATAACAGATGAGTGCAAATGAACTGGTGGCCTGAAATGCATCTACTTTAATGCAAGGAGTATAGTGTACAAGGCAGATGAACTTAGGGCTTGGATTGTGCCTAGTAATATAATGTTATTGCAATCACAGAGACTTGGTTGAAGGAAGGGCATGATGATTAGCAACTAAATGTTCCAGGATATAGATACTTCAGACAGGACAGGGAGGGAAGTAAAAGGGGGGAGGGGGGAGTTGCATTGCTGGTCAGGGATGATATCATGGCTGTGCTAAAGGAGGACACCATGGAGGTCTTGAGTAGTGAGGCATTATGGGTGGAGCTGATAAATTAGAAGGGTGCAGTTACATTGTTGGAGCTGTGTTACAGGTCTCCCAACAGTGAGCGTGAGATAGAAGAACAAATAGAGAAACAAGTTATGGAAAGATGTAAAAGCAATAGGGTAGTGGTGATGGGAGATTTTAAGTTTCCCAACATTGACTGGGATACACTTAGCGTTAGAGGTCTGGATGGGGTGGAATTTGTAAGAAGTGTCCTGGAGAGTTTTCGAGAGCAGTATTTCAATGGTCCGACGAGGGAAGGGGCCATATTGGACCGGGTACTGGGGAATGAGCCAGGACAGGTGGTACAAGTTGCGGTGGGGGATTGCTTTGAGAACAGTGACCACAATTCTGTAAGTTTTAGAATACTCATAGATAAAGACGAGAGTGGTCTGAAAGGAAGAGTACCAAACTGGGCCAAGGCCAATTATATCAAAATTAGGCAGGAGCTGGGATTGGACACAGATATTTGAAGGGAAGTCCACATTTGATATGTGGAAGACTTTCAAAGATAGGTTGAAGATAGGTATGTCCTGTTGAAGGCAAATGATAGGGAAAGGCAAGATTCGTGAACCATGGATGACAGGAGAAATTGTATGACTAGCTATGAGGAAAAGGGAAACGTACATAAGGTCTAGGCAGCTAAGAACAGAACGGGTCTTGGAGGAATATTGGAAGAATAGGACAAGACTTAAATGAGAAATCAAGTGGGCGAAAAGAGGTAATGAAATAGCTTCAGCAAGCAGAATTATGGAGAAGCCCAAAGTATTTTTTTATATAAGAAGCAAGTGGGTAACTAGAGAAAGGATTGGTCCACTAAAGGATAATGAAGGAAGACTGTGTGTCAAACCTGAGAGAATGGGTGAGATTCTGAATGATTACTTTGCATCAGTGTTCACTGAGCAGAGGAACATGATGAATCTTGAGATTAGAGATAGAAGTTTGATTAGTCTGGATGACGTTGACATAAGTAGGGAAAGTGTACTGGGTAGGCTAGAGGTTATTAAGGTGGACAAACCCCAGGACCAGATGGGATCTATCCCAGGTTGCTGAGGGAGGCGCAAGAGGAACTAGCTAGGGCCCTGACAAATATCGTTGTGGCATCCTAAATTACAGGTGGAGTAGCAGAAAGCATAAGGGACTGTCAAATAATACAGGAGGATATAGGTAGACTGGAGAGTTGGGCAGAAAGTTGGCCGATGGATTTCAATCCAGAGAAATGTGAGGTGATCCATTTAGGCAAGTTTAATTCTCGAGCGAATTATGTAAGAAGCAAAAGGTTTTGGAAGCCTCCAGAACCCTCGGAAAAGATCCCCAGGCCATGACATATAAGGGATCTAGGGTTATGCTGTTTCAGGACTTTTCCCCAGTTTTGGTCCACAAGAGGAGGGCACTTGATGAAACGAAGGAGCGTCTAAGGGACTTAAACATCCAATACTCCTTGCACTACCCAGTGATGGTGCGTTTTAACCATGTAGGATCCTTCTATAACTTCAGATCGCCAGAGAAGGCCAAGGAATCTTTGGACTCTCTTAAATAGATTGTTAGAATTAATCCGTGTGGTTAACGATGCTGTTCTGCACCCTCCTCCCCCTATCTATCCTTCTTTTTTTTCCTTTTAATGTTTAATATCATCCCCGGGGGGTGGGGGTGGGGTGGGGGTGAGTGGGGCCATATTTGTTCTTAGTTGATTTGATTCAGTTGAGGGAGTGGGGTGTTTGCATTGTCTATCTCATTTCTTTCTTTTAGTCCGGGATTTTTCCCCTGTTTGTGTTATTATACTTAGTTATTACCTGCTGAGACTGTAACTTTAGTTTTATATGTTTATACATGTTATTATCTTTACTAAATGGATCTGGATGTTGGTATGGATGGTGGGGTAGGATACTCACTGTTAACTTTAGCTTTACACTACACTTGATTTTTAAAATATTTTATAATGGGTTTGCTGGGTCGAGAGTGGGGCGCTAGTTGGGAGAGGATACAGACTTGCCTGGACGAGTATGGTTAGTCATTCGATTAAGTGGTGTACCTGGAATGTCAAGGGGAGAAATTCGCCAATCAAAAGGAAGAAAATACTATCAAACCTCAAAAAAGAAAGGGTTGAGATAGCTCTCTTACCAGAGACACATTTACTGGATAAAGAACATTTGAAATTACAACATGGTGCATTTGATCAGGCATTATTTTCATCTTTCAGTTCAAAAAGTAGGGGAGTAGTCATTCTCATTCAAAAGAATCTCCCTTTCAAAATCTTAAGTCAGATACATACTGATTAAAGCCCTTAGAAGTGGAGACGAATATGGGATTTTGAATCTTTATTGTCCCGCGGCACATTCTTTCAAATTTATAATGGAAGCATTCTGTAAACTGATGGCTTTTGGGGCTCATTACACAAATACAGAAGGAGATTTTAATTGCATTATGAACCCAGAAATAGACAGGATACAAAAGAGTACTGCGGTTATATCCCCCAGATCCAGGCAATTGGCGGATTTGAATAAAGAGTTAGGATTAGTAGATGTGTGCAGGTGCCTCCACCTGCAAGGCAGAGATTTCTCTTTTTATTCTAATCCACAGAAGTGTCACATTGGAATTGATATGTTTTTTGCTCCCTCAACCATTTTGAATTCCATTCTATCCTGCACAATAGGTAATGTAATGATTTCTGATCACGCTGCAGTGTATATAGAAATCAATACTCGGAACAATGAGACAGCCCCCCGACATTGGCTTATGGATTCTTTCTTAATGAAGGATAGTAAATTCGTAAATTCGTAACAAAAGCCTGGCCTTTCCAGACTTAACCCCAGAACCGGTGCCAGTCCTGAATGCTCCACTAACAACCCAGGAAGTACTTGACACAATCAGGCAGCTTCAGAGCAGGAAGGCGCCTGGTCCAGATGGATTTCAGGTTGAATTCTACAAAGAGTTTACAGGAGTATTAGCTGGTCTACATATGGACATGCACAACTACTCAAATAGTCAGGGCTGCATACCGCCTTCGTTGAGAGAAGCGAATATTTCTCTCATTCTCGAAAAAGGAAAGGACCCAGAAGATTGTGCATCATACAGAACAATATCTTTGCTAAATGTAGATTTTAAAATCCTTTCGACAACATTAGCATTGAGGCTGGAGAGGGTATTGCAATATATCATAAAAGAGGACCAGACGGGGTTTATCAAGTACCAGAGATCATCTAATAATATTAGAAGGGTTTTGAATGTGATTCAAGTCTGTCATCGGAAAGAATTTCGGGAATAGTATTCTCGTTGGATGCAGAGAAGGCATTTGACAGGGTTGAATGGTCATTACTGTTCTGTACAAAGGAAAGGTTTGGCGTTGGAAAGGTATTTGCTAAATGGGTCTCAACATTGTATAATGACCCCAATGCAGCCGTGATCACCAATGGTTTAGGCTCAGATAGCGTCAGTGAGGGTAGGGCCTGCCATCAGGGATGTCCTCTCTCACCATTACTATTCACGCTAATAATTGAGCCACTAGCAGAAGCTACACGGGCTGATTCTAATATAATGGCTCTGAGGGTTAGCATGATTAAACATAAAATTACCCTTTATGCAGATGATGTTCTCCTTTCTCTTAGTAATCCTTTGATGTCCGTGCCTCGCCTGATCCAAGTTATTAATTTATTTAGTGCATTCTCAGGTTACTAAATTAATTTCTTAAAATCGGAGGCCATGTCCATGGGTGGTCTCGCTAGTATGTCCCACTTATTGGACGGATCTCACTTTCCCTTTCGGTGGTCTCTGGAGGGTTTTTTATATTTAGGTATTTTTATCACCCCAGTATTTGGTCAGCTGCACAAGGTCAATTTTGTGCATCTACTTGAAAGGGTATGGCAGGACCTTCAACGTTGAGGGATCTTCCAATTTCTTGACTAGGTAGAATAGCTCTATTTAAAATGAATGTCTTGCTCCGTTTCTTATACCCTATGAGAATGCTCCCGGTGATGCTGCCGAGGCTGGCATTGCACAAATTATGTGGTTGGCTTGGTTCTTTCTTCTGGAATCATAGACGGCCCCTCATTAAGTTAAAGAAGCTACAGCTTCTACAAGCCGGCACATAAAACCTCCCCTTATACTCCTATGGGCATGGGATTTTCAACTGGGGCTCACAGATACCACGTTTAAATCCTGGAGGTCCAGGGATATGTCCTGTTTATAGGATCTGTTTGATGAGGGGGTCATGATGTCTTTTAAAAAGCTGCACCAGAAGTTTGGACTACCTAATGGAGAGCTCTTTCGATTCTTACAAATTCGAGATTATATACAGAAGAAGACTACGTTATTAGATAGGAGAAAGTGAGGACTGCAGATGCTGGAGATCAGAGCTGAAAATGTGTTGCTGGAAAAGTGCAGCAGGTCAGGCAGCATCCAAGGAACAGGAGAATCGACGTTTCGAGCATAAGCTCTACTTGAGGTGTGGGCGCAAGTTTAGCATTTCTTGCGGTTGCAGGGGAAGGTGCCGGGAGTGGAGGTTGGGTTGGTGGGGGGTGTGGACCTGACAAGGGAGTCACAGAGGGAGTGGTCTTTTCGGAACGCTGATAGGGGAGGGGAGGGAAATATATCCCTGGTGGTGGGGTCCGTTTGGAGGTGGCGGAAATGACGGCGGATGATCCGCTGTACATGGAGGTTGGTGGGGTGGTAGGTGAGGACCAGTGGAGTTCTGTTCTGGTGGCGGTTGGAGGGGCGGGGCTTTAGGGCGGAGGAGCGGGAAGTGGAAGAGATGCGGTGGAGGGCATCGTCGACCACGTCTGGGGAGAAATTGCGGTCCTTGAAGAAGGAGGCCATCTGGGTTGTATGGTTTTGGAACTGGTCCTCCTGGGAGCAGATGCGGCGGAGATGAAGGAATTGGGAACATGGGATGGCGTTTTTACAGGAGGCAGGGTGGGAGGAGGTGTAGTCTCGGTAGCTGTGGGAGTCGGTCGGTTTATAGTAAATGTCCATGTTGATTCGGTCGCCCGAGATAGAAATGGAAAGGTCAAGGAAGGGGAGGCAGGAGTCTGAGACGGTCCAGGTGAATTTGAGGTCAGGGTGGACAGTGTTGGTAAAATGGATGAACTGTTCAACTTCCTCGTGGGAGCACGAGGCAGCGCCGATACAGTCATCGATGTAGCAGAGGAAAAGGTAGGGGGTGGTGCCAGTGTAGCTGCGGAAGATGGACTCTTCACATATCCTACGAAGAGGCAGGCATAGCTGGGGCCCATGCGGGTGCACATGGCTACTCCTTTGGTTTGGAGGAAGTGGGAGGATTGGAAAGAGAAGTTGTTCAGGGCGAGAACCAGTTCAGTCAGTCGAAGGAGGGTGTCAGTGGAAGGGTACTGGTTGGTACGGCGGGGAAGGAAGAAGCAGAGGGCTTTGAGTCCTTCGTGATGGGGGATGGAGGTGTACAGGGACTGGATGTCCATGGTGAAGATAAGACGTTGGGGACCGGGGAAGCGAAAATCATGGAGGAGGTGGAGGGCGTGGGTGGTGTCCCGAATGTAGGTGGGGAGTTCTTGGACTAAGGTATGCAGAGATGAGTTCGGTGGGGCAGGAGCAGGCTGAGACAATGGGTCGGCTGGGGGAGTCGAAACTTGCACCCACACCTTCCCCCTTACTTCCCTCGAAGGCCCCCAGGGATACTTCCATATCCGCTACAAATTCACCTGTACCTCCACACACATCATCTATTGCATCCACTGCACCCGATGTGGCCTCCTCTATATTGGGGAGACAGGACGCCTACTTGCGGAACAGTTCAGAGAACACCTCTGGGACACCCGGACCAACTAACCCAACCACCCCGTGGCTCAACACTTCAACTCACCCTCCCACTCCACCAAGGATATGCAGGTCCTTGGACTCATCCATTGCCAGACCATAGCAACACGACAGTTGGAGGAAGAGCGCCTCATCTTCCGCCTAGGAACCCTCCAACCAGGGATGAACTCAGATTTCTCCAGTTTTCTCATTTCCCCTCCCCCCACCTTGTATCAGTCAAATCCCTCGAACTCAGCACCGCCTTCCTAACCTGCAATCTTCTTCCTGACCTCTCCGCCCCCACCCCACTCTGGCCTATCACCCTCACCTTGACCTCCTTCCACCTATCGCTTTTCCAACGCCCCTCCCCCAAGTCCCTCCTCCCTACCTTTTATCTTAGCCTGCTGGGCACACTTTCCTCATTCCCGAAGAAGGGCTTATGCCCGAAACGTCGATTCTCCTGTTCCCTGGATGCTGCCTGACCTGCTGCGCTTTTCCAGCAACACATTTACAGCTTCAATTTCTTTAGTCATCCAGCATTCTCTATACCGACCAGCCTTTCTTTTCACTCTAACAGGAATCTCTGGATTCTCATTATTTCATTTCTGAAGGCTTCCCTTTTTTCAGCTGTCTCTTTACATGCAAACATCTGCCCCCAATCAGCTTTTGAAAGTTCTTGCCTTATACCGTCAAAATTGGCCTTTCTCCAATTTAGAACTTCTACTTTTAGATCTGGTCTATCCTTTCCCATCACTATTTTAAAACGAATAGAATTATGCTCGCTGGCCCCAAAGTGCTCCCCCACTGACACCTCAGTCACCTGTCCTGCCTTATTTCCCAAGAGTAGGTCAAGTTTTGCACCTTCTCTAGTAGGTACATCCACATACTGAATTAGAAAATTTTCTTGTACACACTTAACAAATTTCTCTCCAGCTAAACCCTTAACACTATAGCAATACAAGTGCATGTTTGGAAAGTTAAAATCCTTGACCATAACCACCCTATTATCCTTACAGATAGCTGAGAACTCCTTATGAATTTGCTTCTCAATTTCTCTCTGGCAATTCGGGCGTCTATAATACAATCCTAATAAGGTGATCAACACTTTATTTCTCAGTTCCACCAAATAACTTCCCTGACTGTATTTCCAGAAATATCCTCCCTCAGCACAGCTGTAATGCTATCCCTTATCAAAAACTCCACTCCCCCTCCTCTCTTGCCTCCCTTTGTAGCCTTCTGAAGCATTTGTATCCTGGAACATTAAGCTGCCAGTCTTGGCCATCCTTGAGCCATGTTTCTGTAATTGCTATGATATCCCAGTCCCATGTTCCTAACCATGCCCTCAGTCCATCTGCCTTCCCTGTTAGGCCCCTTGCATTGAAACAAATGAAGTTTCATTCATTAATCGACCTTGTCCCTGCCTGCCCTGACTGTTTGACTCACTTCTATTCTGAACTGTATCAGTCTCAGATTGATTTCTTTCCTCACTAACTCCCTGGGTCCACCCCCCACCCCGCCTCCTACCTTATTAGTTTAAAACCTCCCAAGCAGTTCGAGCAAATCTTCCTGCCTGTATGTTAGTCCCCTTCCAGTTTAGGTGCAATCCGTACTTCTTGTACAGGTCACTTCTACTCCAAAAGAGATTCCAATGATCCAAAAATGTGAATCCTTCTCCCATAAATCAGCTCCTCAGCCATGCATTTATCTGCTCTATCCTCCTATTCCTACCCTCACTAGCTGCTAGTGATCCAGAGATTACTACTCTCGAGGACCTCCTTTTTAAAGTTCCTGCCTAACTCTCTGCAATCTCCCTTCAGAATCTCAACCTTTTTCTTTCCTTTGACGTTGGTTCCAATGTGGACAATGACTTCTTGCTGGCCCTCTCCCCTTTGAGAACATTCTGCACCCTCTCTGAGACATCCTTGATCCTGGCACCAGGGAAGCAACACACCATTCTGATTTTTCACTGCTGGCCAAAGAAACGTCTGTCTGTACCTCGGACTACAGAATCCCCTAACACAATTGATCTCTTGGAAGCTGGTGTACCCCTCGTTGCATTGGAGCCAGTCTCAATACCAGAATTTTGGATGTTCGTGCTTTGTTCCCTGTGAATCAATCACTCCCTACATTGTCCAAAAATGCATTATTGTTTGAAATGTACAGAGCCACAGAAGACTTCTGCACTAACAGCCTACCTCTCTTTCCTGAAGTTAACCCATCTCTGTGACTGTATCTGTATCTAACTGCCATCCATCACATACTGTTACTGTTGCAAATTCCGCATTGCTTCTAACAGTCTCTCCAACCGATCCAGTTGATCACCTAAAATTCGCAACCAACAGCATCTATTGCAGATATAAACCACAGCAATCCGTAAACGCTCCTTAAACTCTCACATCTGACAAGAAGTGCATATCACTCTACAAAAGGCCATTTTTGCTCCTTCAAAATCTCTAGACCCAGAAAATAACACCGTCTTAATCCTCTACAAAAAACTGCTCCAGGTTAAATTAAAAGTTATGGGTTATTTTTTAAGTTTAATCAAGAGATTTATTTCAAAAACATATAATCAAGGAAGAACCTACTCTACTCATATCAATGCAACCTTAATGGCTAAAGGGCCTCCTCTGTGTTGTATGACTCCATGACCATGACTGGACAAAACTTCAGTGAACCAACTCTTTGTCAACTATGGACAACCAGTCCACAGGGTGGGGTGCATTCAGAGGTAATTGCCACATTTATAATGTATTGAAATAAGTTTGAGAGCTGCACCACTGAAGTAGCTCTACAATTGATTGCAACACCTACCACTCCCCATCACTTGCCTTCTCTTCCCATCACTATCTCGCACTCCCCATCACCACCCCCTTCGGCTCACCACTGCTGACCTGATCTGATCCCCTTCTTCCTCCCCACCAC
The DNA here is from genome assembly GCF_037043375.1 of Chiloscyllium plagiosum. Lineage (NCBI taxonomy): Eukaryota > Metazoa > Chordata > Chondrichthyes > Orectolobiformes > Hemiscylliidae > Chiloscyllium > Chiloscyllium plagiosum. The sequence goes on from NW_028270155.1 coordinate 82,087,909, forward strand.
CATCACTGCCACTCACACTCCGAATCAATAACACCACACCCTCATTACTGTCGGTCTCCCCTCATCACTATCCTCCACCCTTCCCCAACTCCCTGCATAGCATCCCATTCTCCCATCAATATTGCTCTCTTCTAAACACAGTCCCACTATCCCAAAATTATCGCTATCTGTTCAATACCCTCTCCAAAACAAGGGGATCAAGGATAAGGGTGTGTGAAGGGTAGAGAGGACTTCGGGGGATAGTTACAAAGCACATTGGGCAGAGTGATGGGGTGTGGAAGTGTGATAGTGAGCACAAGGATGGGCAGAGGTGAAGGATGGATGGAGGAGTTAGCAAGGGAGAGGAAGAAAAACAGAGATGGATTGAGATGTTCGCTTAGAGACGGTAAGTGCTTGTGGTAGATGGTTGCTCCAATTTCCCATCTTTGTTTGCTGTGATGTGCCTTTTCCCCTGATATAATCAAAAGTTATTGCCACTTTGGTAATGTATCAAAATAAGCTGAGATTTGCATTATTGATGCTGGCTGCATCTGCCTCCCCCATTAGCATCCCCACCAACCCTCTCCCCATCTCCTTCCTGCTCTCCTCATCACCAATCCATCTCTTATTACCTCCCTCCTCTGTCTTTCCCTATCACTGCCTCCCACTCCCCTTCACTGTCAGTCTCTCCTAAAGCAATCCCCCTTTCCCATCACCACTTCCCTCTTCTCAACACCATCCTCCTCTTCTTCAATCCTGATCCCGCTTTTCCATGATCAATAGCTTCACGCCTCCATCTCTGTCTGCCTCTCAATTTCATTGCAACCTCCAAACTGCCCTATTGCCTTATTACCATTGTTCCTTACCCCATCTGAGCTCATTTCACCCAGCTTCATTCTCTGTCCCTGTCCCCATTCTCCTCTCCCTATTCCTATTGCCCACTGTCATCTACTTGCTCCCAGCTTATATCCCTCCCTCATAAATGTTGGTCCTTCCTCCATTACAATCCTTCTCTCCTTTCCCCAATCACCTACTCTTCTTCCCAACAAAATTTGCCCTCTGTCACCTATCACTGTCACACTTTCACTATTTACGCTGCATTGCACCACCCCCTGTTTCCCTCCCTCATTGTCATCCAGCTCACCCACAGCATTATTCTCCCCCATCATCCATTCATGAAAACTGAGCCTCCTACCCCGAGTCATCCTCACTCTGACTCCAACACCATCCCTCTCTGTCCCCTGATACTATTATCATCACTCTCATCCCCCAGTACTGTAACTCGATTCCCATTAACACTACTGCTCTCTCTCTCTCCCAAGAATCCTGCCTATATCCAACATCTTCTCATCAATCACCTCAACAGTTTCAAAGCTCTGTCCCCTCAAATCCCTCAAATCCAATGTTCCCCCTCAGCTATTTCCCGAAAACTCCCTCCCTTTACTTGCCCACTGAAATACATTACACCCAAAGCTGTCCTTCCTCATGCTGGCTGCGAATAATTATTCACTTTAATCTCTCCTTCACCTTATTACCGGTCTCAATCATCTTTCAGAGCCTCGAGGAGCAGCAGATTTGAGATCTGATAACACGCAACAAACAGTTTGATATCAAGCATGACTCCTCTCCGGTTCCGACCTTTTCAAGTTCGTTCATATCGATCATGTTTATTGGACTCTGTGATTTTATTTCGATGGGCAGTTTGGTTCACAGAGTGCATATGCAGCAAACGTGAGAGGAAGAATAATGCACGTGCTCTGCTTGGGCATTCTTCCTTACATGGCATCAGTAGATTAGGCTAATTCCTTCACGGGTTTTAGTGGAAATGGATCAACCCACAGCATCAGAGGTGGCTTACGGATATCACCAAACCACGTTCCATGCTATTAGACGGGCAGATTCAGAGTCAAACGTTAGAATTCTCCAGCAGAGGAAAATGACCCTTCAGCCAATGAGTCGGTACTGGTCCAAAGCAATCACTGAAATTTTCTAGTACCATTTCCCAACATTAGTGCAAATCATTGTATGCCTTGATATCTCATTGCTCGATAATTACTATGTTAACTGAGTGTCGATATCATCTCTCATATAATAGGTATGCAATGATCATCTTCGGAAGTAATCTTCAGTTCGTCAAAGGATGCAGCCAACTGAGGAGAACACAGGAGAGTGAAATGCAGTCAGAAAATTATACACATATCTTTATATATTCGGCAGCTTGAAAACACACAGAGCTGGTGGTTTTTATTAATTTAGTCACCAACAGTTAAAAAAATTGCAAAAGTGACCACAAAACTAAGGCTACTCATTGAAGCTTAAATCAGCTCTAAAATCTGAACAATAATGAAGAAGCTGGAGAGTATCATCAGAGTGTATGTGGGCGGCACGGTGGCACGTGGTTAGCACTGCTGCCTCACAGCACCAGAGACCCGGGTTCAATTCCCGCCTCAGGCGACTGACTGTGTGAAGTTTGCACATTCTCCCCGTGTCTGCGTGGGTTTCCTCCGGGTGCTCCGGTTTCCTCCCACAGTCCAAAGATGTGCAGGGCCAGGTGAATTGGCCATACTAAATTGCCCGTAGTGTTAGGTAAGGGGCAAATGTAGGGGTATGGGTGGGTTTTGCTTCAGCGGGTCGGTGTGGACTTGTTGGGCCGAAGGGCCTGTTTCCACACTGTAATCTAATCTAATCTAATCTAAACAGTGTCACCAAACTGCAATGGGGAACAAAATCCAAGGCATAAACCTGGGATTTAATGATTTTCTCTTAGATCTCAGAAGATTTGTGAAGGAGACCAACAATGAGCACGGGAACTTAAAATGATCAGTTCCCCATTTTTTTCAAAACAATTTATATCGGAAATAAGCCACATGGATTTTTTTTAAAGACTTCTCAGGAATAACAGAAATGCTATCAGTGACAAACCGGTCTGGTGTATTGTTAAAGATTGTTAATAAAAATTGTAACAGGGACTGTGGAGCCTTGAAAGAACCCACAATGGTCAGATACCATTAGCAAATCGGAATGAACCAGAATCCCATGTAGTTTAGTTCCCTAATGAGCTATAAAATATCATGACTACAATGGAATTAAAGTGTCGCAATGGAGATTAGCCATAGTTAACTTCAAAAAGGGATCAAGAATCAAATAACTTATCCTAAAATACAAAAAAAAGGTCAATGTAATGATATCCAAAGATATACCTAATCAAAGTGTGCAGGCAAGCCTCCAGATCAATTGATTTTTGTGAATTCAGAGATATGGGAGGAATCAGACAAGTTATAAACCTGCTTTGCTTATTTGAAATAATTGTGTTGACATTGACAGCCAGAAATTAAAATATTGAGGGGAGTTGTTATGAGAGACTGAGTGTTGAGGGCTGTGAGGAACTGGCATTAAACGGAGTCATTTACTGCGGCTGATCAGCCATGAATTTATGGAATGATGGGGAAGGCGGGATGGACCAGAAACACTATCCCTGCTCCTGTTCCTTATGTTCTTATAAATCATATATCCAATCTCCAGCCATTTAATGACTGTCTGCAGAGTGTTGGAGTCCTTCAACCAAACAGGGAAGACATTTAGTTTTAATTTTGAGCTTTTTTCAAAGAGTCTGAAAGAAATTCTACCACTAAAATTACAACAAAGATGTCCTATTCCATAATTCCAACTCAGTTACTATAGCATTTCCCTGGTCTTAAACAATGCATGCAAAAGTCTGGCTCAGAATTGGTAATAAAGGAAAAAACAAATTCTAGTCAATTCAGCTGGCCACTGCAACTCCAAATTCAACAAATAGCAATTTGAATTTCTATCACATCTTTAATATCACAGGGGTGAAATCAATGTACACATTGACTTAAACATTCCATCAGCCCCAAACTTCAGTAACCTCTGAAATTTAATCAATTGCATATATCCAATGTCTTGTCATTTTTCCGAGCTGTTAATAATATTTGAAACATCATCACATTAATGTCCATTGCAGCAGATTATAAAATTATGAGCAGCACTGACAGATTAGATAGGGATAAACCTTTCCTGTTAGTAGAGGCATCAAGAACAAGGGGTACAATTTTAAGGTGAGGAACAGATGGTTTAGAAGGGTTTGAGGAATTTGTTTTGACCCAATGAGTAGTGTGTGGTATTGCGGGCAACGTTTAACATGCATCATGGGAAAAAGTGATAAATTCTCGAGTGTTAATTCAATAAGTTAAAAGACAAAGGGTCAGAAACAGCTTTCAGAACCAGGCTGAATGCAAAAACAAATTCTATAAGTTTGATAAAACTTCAGTAACCTTTTTCACAGCTCCTTGTATATTTCGAACTATAGATCTCAACCTAAACAACAGGTCTGTATCATGGAAACAGAGTTATGGAAGGATGCAAATGATCAATGTTGTTTTTAGACTAAGATTCAGTGTTTCAGGTGACGCACAGTTCATGATAATCTGTAATTGCTCAGTATATTTTGCAGTATATAATGTTTTCCTTTTCTTTTGTAAGGCGCAAAACTTGGAAGTGAAACAGGGAGCGAACTGGATCCCTCCTCTTTCCAAGTCTCAGGCAAATTGCTGCAGTATTTACAATAAAGGCTGATTATTGTCAGATCAATTGATTTTTGAGTATTGTTGATTTCTTGTGCTCTCACAGATTCCTGCTAATTAAACTCTGCTATGACAAGCGGGAACCTTGAACTCACTGCCTAAAAAGCAAGAGAAGTGGGAAACTTCAAGAAATTGAAGATATCTATTAGGAGGTTGTGAGGAGCAATTGCAAATGTTGTCGTCTGCAAAAATCACAAGGCTGAATCATGAAGTTGGGATGGGGGTGTAGGTTAAACTAGATATGCTTGTACAAACAGTTATAAGCATCTGTTTCCTGCATCTGCAAAAAACAAAAAAAAAACACAATCAAGAGGTCATAAGGATAAGTGTGGACGAAAAATGGGAAGAAATGTTGCTTTAGAAAGCAAGGAAACAGATGGCAGTGAAGGAGGGTATACGCTAACAATAGACCACAGAGGGATATGGTGAAATGGCCAAGCAAAACCTGCACTTTGTCACGCACAAGGCTGGATAAGGCAAGAGATAAACAAGAGTAATGGGTGCCAGGATTAGAGCAGTGGGAGATGTAAACTTGGGAGGAGCAGTAGGAAGATGAAAGGAGAAATGATTTTATAAAAGTTGTGTACTCGCTAAACTCGGCGTGTTTAGTAGACACCCCTCTTGCGTGAGCATAATAAACGATACTGCTGCTTCAGATCTTTTCTCGGACTGAAATCATTTCAGCAAGTCGGTTCTATTTCCCACAATTGGGGGTTGATCCGGGATATCTTCCATCGCCGGTTGGGAGTGGCTGGCCCTGGACACACTTTCCAGGTTGAGGAGCGGTCCCATGTCTTGGGTTGGTCCACTCCCTTGGGCACTGGTAAGAATCCTTGAAAGGAGACATCTGAACCACACAGTGGGGAGAGCAAAGCCAACTCTGAACACGGAGAAGGGCCAGGCAACTCTGTGCATGGACCAAGAAAGGAAAATTGACTTTTAAGTATTGCCTCGGTGGCTGGGAATTGAGTTTTAGTAGTTAATAAAGGACTAATGAAGAAACTCAACATGTGCTGTGCTGAGGTTAAGGAAAAAGCCTCTGGGAGAAAAAAAGGAAATGAAAATGGAGGCGGGGTCCCTGACAACATACCTCCAGAAAGTCCTTTTGGGAGGGATGTTGTGGAATTGGGAAAACAATGCAAGTGGAAAAGATAGAAAAAATATGATTAAATATTGTTGCTTTGTTTGGACTAAGGGATCCATTCTTCGTCCCGCCATCTTCTGGCCAAAGTACGGCCGGACGAAGACTGTGTTTGTAAATATTTGAATTTATCTGTCAATGGAAAACAGACTTTCAGTCAGGAGGAATCAGATTATGCTTCATGTCGGAAGGGCTAGTAGCTGAATGGCTACTGAGAGTACACTTTGTGACTAAATCTAGGCCAAACATCCAGAAAAATATTCAAAAGATAGAGGGGTGAAGCGAGAAGCCTCTACAGGAGTTATTGCGGGAAACTCAGCAAGTGTCTGCAAGATATGTTGTGTGTGTGTATGTGTGAGAGAGAGAGAGAGAGAGAGAGAGAGAGAGAAAAGAAAAGAGCGGTACAGCTAATAGAACGTTTAACCATTTGTGATTCGGTTTGAATGCACATTTGTTTGTTGGTGATTGAATGTTTATGAATTGCTCCCTGGAGCTTGAGATCCAGGACTGTTTTGAATCTGATTTCTATTGTGGAAATTTAACATGATTTCTTTTAAGGTTAAGGATTGTACAGTGATTATGAAATAAAATGTTCTTTTTACAGGTCATGACTGCCTTACTATCCGTTTCTAACTTACCTCTTTTATCCTTACATAAAAGCGATTTATGGAGGACAGTTGAAGTTTCAGTTCATCCTTAGATTGTAATTTAAAAAAATCCTGTGGTTAATATCTGTGACCTTGGATTCGGCCATTATTCATGCATTAGAAGTTTTTTTAACTTGAATAAACAAATCCTTTTAAGGCAGCTCCGGTTATTTCACGACCTGTGGCACTGTAATTGAGCAATGTCTTGTCAGGACTACTTATGAAAGCTAATTTTGGATTAAAATTAAGGGACTAAATCTGGGTAATTATAGTGGATTTAAAAGTTGGGAACTGTATGCATTTTACATTTTAAATATTAAGTACTGAATAAATGAATTTATAATATATAAATACATATTTATAAGTAAGGTTCCAAAATGTATAGTTAGGAACAGGCTTTAAAGTTAGGCAAGCATAAATTGATGAATTGCTTTTTGAAGTTATAGGGAGCAAAAAATATTGCAATATTTCTAAAAAAAATTCAAGGTCTAAACAAACATCTGGCAACGTAACATGAGAAGCAGAAACAAAAGGCAAAAATAATGATAGCCACGGTTGAAGAGGTAATAAAGCAAGGGACAAAACTAAAAGGTGCTGGAAACCGGAATAGTGGTGGGCAGCATGTTGGAAATAAAGGGAAGAGAGAAGTTAAGGGGTCTGGTGGACAGGGACAGGGATCAAGGTGGAAATCCCCATAGGCAGGATGTTACTACTGTGGAAAGACAGGTCACTTTAAGCGGAAGTGACCGGATCTCAAAAGGGATGAGAAGGCGATACCGCTGATGAGCTTTGATGAAGAATAGGGGTGTCAGGAGTTCCTGCCCCCGGGGACCCACCAGGAACCCTTCATAAATTTAAAGCTGGGACCTTACAAAGAGGACGTAGTTTTCCGAGTCGTTACGGGGGCAGCAAGGTTATCCTTAAATTTTAAGCCCAAGGCAGCTGGAACGAAAGAGTTAATTGGATTATGGCAACAGTTTTGTGATGAGAGGCACGAAGAATCAGTTTTGCGCTCATGACAGGATACTGCCACCAAATTGGGGATTGAATTACCTGCAAATGGTGCTATGAAATCTGTTGAGGTTCGTGAAAATGAATGTACTCGATCAAAACAATTACAGAAAGAGAATGGGAAGTCACAAGTGACTGATAAACAAACAGAACTGCGCAATCACAGTTTTAAAAATGTTTTAGTCATTTGTTGCGTTTCCACCCTGGATAATGATTATTTTTATTTATATAATATATATAATTAATATATATTATATAATATTTATAATAATCGATTTTGTTAGCCTGAATCAATATTAATTGGCAGGATTCCTTTACACATTCTCAGTGACCTGTTATATTGATTCATGGTTAATTTAAATCATGACTGCATTAATTCATTGTTAATTAAAGAATGGAAAGTTACATTACTGGCCAGAGTGTGTGCAGGCAATGGCAGCAACAGCCCTATTGGTAGAGGATAGTCGGAAACTTACATCAGGGGAGCCACTGGGGAGTGCAAGTAATGTGTGACTTAGTCTTAAGGAAATATGGATGCAAAGGGATATATAAGATAGCCAAACAGATATGTGAGGGATGCATAACATGCAAAAAAAGTAAACAAGAAAGTATTCAGGAAACAAGTCCCGGGAGGAAGAAACCTGGGATTGAGACCCTTCCAAAGTATACAAGTAGATTATACTGAACTACCCAGAGTAGGAAGACTGAGGTATACGTTGGTAATAGCTGATCATTTATCCGGATGAGTGGAGGCATATCCTCTGGCCACTGCCAATTCCAGAAAGTAAAGACTTGTTCTTAAAGAACTATACACAGGGCTTGTCCTCCTCTTTGTCTTTCCTCAGGAAACAGGGTTTATTGGCACAGTCTGCCCCTTGAATTCGCTGCTCATCCGATTCCACAGGGAGATTGGGTCTTAGTAAAATCATGGACAGGGACAAAATTGCAACCGGACTGGGAAGGGCCGTATCAGGCTCTTTTGACCACTGAAACAGCGATAAGAACGGCAGAGAAAGGCTCAACTCACTGCACTCTGATCAAAGGGCCAGTGGTACCTCCAGTTGAGGAAGAAGTCTGGACAGCCGAATCAATGCAGGAACCACTGAAACTCTGGCTAAAGAGACTTTGAGTAACCGATTATACAGTGGCGACGTGAGTGCGGGATTATTTCTTTGGGATTGTATATTAAGTCTCTCGGGTCTTCAGCACGGTTTTTGGAATGTTGGGGATGCTTAAGGTTATGATACGAGCTCTCTTAATATTGGGATTTTGTCAAACATCGTCTTCATATGTGTTATTAACGGTCCCTGAGTCTGATAATCCGCAAGTAATAGACGCCGATGCATGCAGCTTAGTAAATCGTGGGGATATAGATAATCAAAGACAGCACCAAGCTCAGAGATACATCTAAATTCCTACGGGAAAGGCCTTGGGGATGGTACTTGGTATAATGGTCTCGTCACAGTACACCGGGCCCCCTTCCGAGCAGCTTTCGATTGTCCTGATAAAAAGTGTAACCCAATATACCTAAGTGTCTCTCTCTCTAAAACCACAAGGCACGAAGCAACTCTGGGGGGTGGGGGCACTTATCAGATACAATCGAATGAAACATTTGGGATAGAAATGGAAACAAACGGGAATGCTTTCTCGGGCTTTTGTTTTCGAATTAGCGTAGGAAAGGGAAAACAGGCAGAACAACTGGATAATAAGATACAACCATTCAACCCTCCCAATGACCCTTAAGTGGTAAAAATTACAGAGGTGAAGGACTTGAAATAGACCATCAAAATAGAAACTGACTACGGAGATACAAATGCTTGGGTAGAATGGGTAAAGTACGCAGTAGAAAGTTTGAATAAAAGCAATTGTGATGCATGTGCCTCCAGTGGCCCAGGTTGTCCCCTTTCTGCTCGGATGGAAGCGAGACAGGAATGTATGATAGCCCTGTATCAGGATGAGACTGCATGGAATGATAGGAACTGCACCTCCCTATCTCTGATGATCCCTCCCTAAGAGAAGAAAGACTTAAAAGCACCACTCCCACCCACGTGTTCAGCCGCAATCGGAAATCACGCGTCGTGTGTACATAGACAAGGTACAAATCTTATAGAGACTTGTGGGAGCTGAAATTATGTACAGAGATTAAGAATGTCACCGAAAAGGATAAGGGAGGGAACTACTCAGCATTGAAGGTTCCCCGAGTGGATCTGTGGTGGTACTGTGGAGGCAAAGTATTGAGACCAACCCTATCTCCAGATTGGAGAGGGCTATGTGCAATTGTACAATTAGCAGTTCCATTTATCCTGGCATTTGAGAAGGAAAAGATAGTAGGGAAAAAGGGAAGGAGTAAGCGATCACTGTTAGGCACTTCTTTCGATGACAGGATTTATCTCGAATCTATAGGACTCCCTAGTGGGGTACCTGATGAGTTCAAGGCTCGCAACCAGCTTGCAGCAGGCTTTGAGTCAGCTCTCTTTTGGTGAGTAACAGTTAATAAAAATGTTGGATTGGACAACAATAAAGATTGGACAATGACATTTTCTATAATCAACAGCGATTTATAAATTATACAAGAGATGCGGTTAAAGGAATATCAGAACAGCTTGATGCGACAAGTAGGATGGCATGGGAAAACAGAATGGCCCTTGATATGATTTTAGCGGAAAAAGGGTGTGTGTGTGTTTGTGTGTGTGTGTGAGTGTGTGAGTGTGTGTGATGTTAGGAAGAAGCTGTTGTACTTTTATTCCTAATAACAGTGCACCTGATGGTTCGATTACTCGGACCTTAAGGGGATTGACTACCTTAGCAGAGGAACTAGCTGAGAATTCAGAAGTAGACGCATCTCTCACGGGATGGCTTGAATTATGGTTTGGAAAATGGAAGGGGGTGGTGGTCTCCATCCTTACTTCTCTGATAATAGTAGCTAGGGTATTGGTAGTCATTGGCTGTTGCATCATGCCCTGTATACAAGGGTTCACCCAATGACTGATTGAGACAGCCTTAATGAAACAGATGCCCCTAAAAGGGAATCAGGCAGAGGAACTTTATCTATTAAATAATGAGGGGATGAGAATGACCAAGAAGGATGAAGTCTCAGGAATGATGCTTGCGAATTTTGGGGGTGAAGCTTAAAGGAAAAAGTTGGAGAAACAACAATTGAATGTAAAAACAAAAAGGGGGTATTATGACGAGCAATTGCAAAGGCCAGGACAAAGGACCCGATACCCAGCATGAACAAAACCAACGTAGTGTACAAAATCCCATGCATGGACTGCACAAAACACTACATAGGACAAACAGGAAGGCAGCTAACGATCCGTATCCATGAACACCAACTAGCCACGAAATGACACGATCAGCTATCCTTAATAGCCACACACGCAGATGACAAGCAACATGAGTTCGACTGGGACAACACTACAATTAGAGGACAAGCCAAACAGAGAACAGCCAGGGAATTCCTAGAGGCATGGCAATCATCCACAGATTCTCTCTCTCTCTCTCTCTCTCTCTCTTTCATGGGTTCTTTGGGGCAGGGAAGCTGGTTGTGTCTTGTCTGGGGCAGGATGTTGCAGAGTGTCTGATAATTTGGGGTTTTCAGTTGCTAGCTCAGTTAGAACACATTTTTGATTTCTCTAATTCATAGAATCATAGAAATCATAGAATCCCTACAGTGTGGAAACAGGCCATTGGGCCAAACAATTCCACACCGACCCTCCGAAGTGTATCTCACCCAGACCCATTCCCCTAGCATTCACGGGGAGAATGTGCAAACTCCACCCTGACAGGCATCCTGGTTAAATAATTAGTAAGTAACTGGTGATTCTTTTTACCAAGGCAGACTGATGCAATGTCGACATCAACCACAAAGGAGTTAACTGGGAATTTGCTTGACATTTGGACAAATGAATTAGTTCTTACAGTTATGAGAATTAAATTCTTCAGGCACAAACTGGAATAAGGAGTCTGTACAGATTTCCAGTATAAAATTAACGTTATTTTCTGAAACAGAAATTCATAAAAATGTACCATGCCAGCAATCTTAAATTTGATCTGTGTATGAGTTGAAGCACCATTTTAAACAGTATTCCAGGTCGGTTTGCAACAGGTTGAGGAGACAAAGGGAAAGCAGCAAGGGACTGCAGTAGTGCAGAAAGCTACACTGGGTCATAAACAGTGATGTGACAAACGCAAAATCAAGTATCTTTCATTCTCTCTGAGACCTTTTTGTGATTAGTCTATTGAGGCAAGCAGCATCCAAATATTCAACAACAGAAGTCAAAACAACTTCTGAATCTAACTTCAAATAACAGTATCTTCCCATCAAAAAGAGAAATCTTGAATGAAAGTATGTGGAGATAAAATTTGTCTTGGTTTTTGTAGGGTGTTGCAGAGTAGCAAATGCATCGGGGTAAGTTTGGTAGGTGGTTGAGGAGTTGTAGGGAAAGGTTGATGAGGACCAGTCAGAGTCAGTATTTGAATGAGACGGGAAGATGGGTTGGATAGGGTCAGGTGCATAGGTCTGTGGTGGCAGTGTTTAGTGTAGTGCTTAGTTCCTATGGGTGAGGATCAGCTTCTGAGGGCGGTTTAAGTTAAACTGATCTAGTAGGAATGGGCTGCCCAGCAAGGTGGGATGGGTCTGTTCAACAGGGATCAGATTTTCATTAACTTGGAGATAATGCAAGGTTTATTCTGATACTTGTTTTTCCTTGTGAAACATGGCATATTGGAGCAGGAGCAGGCCATTCAGCTCTTCGAGTCTGGTTGATTCTATTTGATCATAGCTGCACATCCAGTTCAGTACCCTGTTCCTACTTTCTCCCCGTATCCAATGATCCCTTAAGAACTACACTTGCATCTTTCTTGAAAGCCTTTGAAGTTTTAGCCTCAAATGTTTCCATATAATAACAAGTGACAGGTAAGTAACAAACAGAGATAATGCTCGAGAATCTCAGCAGGTTTGGCAGCATCTGTGGAAAGAGAAAGAAACAGAGTTAACATTTCCCGCCCACTAAGACTGTTCTTCAGAACAGGTAAGTTACTCAGAGCCCTCTGAATCCTCGACTACTATTCAGATTGTGAATTCTTTCAGAGGGCTTTTGGCATCAAGTGACTTCCCACTGGAAATGTAAACTTCATCGCCAAGTAACATGTCAGTGAGTCACTATTTCCAGGCATCCCAATTGGACCCAGATTCCGAATATCCAGAGTCTGAAAGAACTGAGCTTCATGCAAGTTCCCAATGGTTGTCCTTTTGTTAGTGAATGAATAAATATAACTTGTACTTGCTTATATGATGCTTTCTTTTCCCGTACGTTTTAGTGCAGTATAATTTAGTGATCTTCAAACTTGACATTCACCAAAGGTGAATTTGGTCCAAGAAATATTTCTTAGACACCTGAAAGGCAATTATTTCTTCAAATATTGTTCAAAAAACAAAAAGTTATTCTTTACTGAAAATTACTTTCTGCATTTCTAAATACACTACATGTTGACATGCAGGCACACACATGTAAGTTAAAGTCACTCCATCAAGGTAGTCTGACCTCTGAGGTAACTGAGAGCAGTGGATTGATTTGTTATTTTGCTGACAAAGTGTGCAACCTGGAGCCACCTACATGTCAGTGGATTGTGTAACACTTATCATTCAATTGAGTGTATCAGCAAGTTGTAATATTCTACAGGTGATCTCAACGCATGAAACACATATTCCTTTATGAACATACTTGTTTAATTTACTAATAGTCTTACTGAACATCCAAACTTTGAAATGTTTTAGATTTCAGTTACTTACATATTTTATCATTGAACTGCAGAGTTGCTACCTCTCTTTCCACTTGCACATTGTTAAATGATCTGACCACAAGTGCAGCAACCATATTTCTGCAGTCAATCGTGTCACATTTATTGCTGGATGAAAAATAACAAAGCACACGCATGACAGGAGGAGACGTCATGTTTTTAACAGTGGGGTAAAATAATGATTAAAATCCAATGACTTAAAAGAGATTTTAAACTTCAACAATTCACAGAAAAGCCATGCATTGCTGCAACATTGCAACACCTGGAAAGACCACACATCACAATCATAATGCTGAAGACAAGTTAATTCAGTCCACATGGTCTCCAGTAGTAGAAGATATGTTAACTGATAAAACACAGCTTGCATATATCAATTCTCAGCTGGAGAATTAAAACTTGAATTCTCTCCAAGACAATCTTGGCTATAACCTATATACTTGACAGTTGTTCTCCTGAATATGGTCATATGCAATTCAGGAATTTTTCAATCCAACATGTAAATCACTGATCACATTATTTATTACTCACATTTAGGTAGCCTTACGAAACTGGAAGTGAACTGTTGGCAGGATGGAAGGCTTGAGTTGTAAAGAAAGGCTGGGACCTTTTTCACTGGAGCATAGGAGGTTACGAAATGACCTTATAGAGAAGTTTCTTAACTAATGAAGATATAGATGGAGTTAACTGTAGTTGTCTTTTCCCTAGGATTACAGATCTCAAGACTAAGGGACACATTTTTAATGTGAGAGAAGAGAGATTTTAAAAAAACGGGAGGAGAAAGTTGTTTACACAGAGGGTGGTTCACGTGTGGAATGAACTTCCTGAGGAAGTGGTGGGTGTGTGTACAATTGCAACATTTAAAAGACCTTAGCATAAATATGTAAATAAGAAATGTTTATGGGGATATGGGTTGGGAGCAGGCAAGTAGGACAAGTTTAGATCGGGATTATGTTCAGCATGGACTGGTTGGACCAAAGGGTCTGTATGACTCTCAGACTCTCTCGTGCAGTCAGTGTAGTTCAGGCCCATCCAATGTGCTACTAGGAAAGGGATAGGTAATTTGGATCCAGGAGCAACTCAGAAGATCACTGTTCTAACGTGGGGTGATCCATATCATGTCTCAGGAATGTCTGCCTTCTATCCAAGGAGTACAATTACATATTTTTATGGAACATTTCCACTTGCCATTACCTGGATGACAGCAGCTGCAACACAACTCTGGAGAATGGTATTGCCCAGGACAAAATAGCACATTTGATCAGCAAACATATTCTCTTAAATTATCAGAGCACTTCAGAATGAAATAACTAATCTAGATAGTCATTAATAGGGATTCACAGACAGTAAATGAATATGAATAACATATATTAATAGTGCATCTGTTATAGCTTTAAACTGAAAACATTCATATCATGATAAACTTACTTCTGAACATCTCTGTGCAAAACGGATCACAACAATCGCTGATTCCCAAATTAATCCCTTTTCCAGGATCTTTGTATTGTTATGGAATTGTTGGATGCCCGAGACAGAAAATACTCAATGCGGTTTCCTCATGATGAGACATTTTCCTGACAAAATAAATGCGGAACATAGGAAAGAAGGCTGCAGAAGCTCCAGAACAATCATTCAATAATCAGCTTGTATGTCACATCAGTTAAAGAAACAATGTCACAAATTACAAGAATTAGATTTATAATTTAACACACTAATCCAACATGCAGATCAAGCACTTTTCAATTTTAAATTTGTGATCAATATCAGTTGTTTTATAACTCCTAGAATGTCCCTTTAAAAAAATGGTGTTTTTTCTTTGCTTCGAGATTGACAATGGACGGCTGTGAACAGCAGCTAGAAATTCTGTAAGTGCACAGAGAACCCAGATTGAAACATTTGTTTCAACAGGCCGTTCAGTTAGCAGTCCCAGTAGCAGTAATTACCAAGATTTTTGAATTTAGCCAGTCAATGTAAACCAAGTACTTAGATACCAAAAACCTATAAATTTGAATCTGTTGGCATAAAAGAAGGGGGCAGTTGGACAAAGACCTCAGAGCTAACTGCCATCAGTCAGAGCTACCAGCCCTCAGCTTTTGAGAGAGAATCGTTGTCTCTCACAGCCTTCTCTAAGCATTTGAGATAACACTTAGTAAACAACAACGGTACAAATGACGCAGAACGCATTCCTGACAGAGGAATAGATGGAGAAGGTGCAGGACATTCCGGAAGACACATAACCTGACTGTAATTTCAAGAGACTAAATTTTTTTTTGTTATTTGAGTTGGACTTTCGTTCATTGGAACAGCATACAAATTAGAATTTTGTTTTGTTCAGTAATAGTTTGTAGTTAGAAGGGAATTATTCAGTTTGTTAAAAGTTCAGTTTATTTGGTCACTATTTGTGTTAGATAATTCAATTATCACCTGTTGATTTTCAAGCGAGTTTCAGGGATTTATTTTATTTACTCACGTTGCTGAAAAACAGGTTAACCATTTTCACTCTATTTTTACAGATTATAAGGCGAGCTGCTCCTCTTTGATAGTTTGGTTTTAGTTCTCAAGGGGAAATCAACATCCATTTTATAACAGATTGGGGGGTTGTCATCCGGGATTTGAACAGACTTTGGGCATGGAAGGTCCCAGCAGATTTAAACTGATTGACCCCCAAACTGGATGTTGACATTGTGAACAGTATAGAAAAGGAAATTAGAGGTGCATGTCATTAGGGAAAATCGGTGATCATGCATGATTTTACTCTGCCCATAGATCGCGCAAATCAAATTATCCACAGAGCTGTAGAGGAGGAATTCCTGGAGTGTGTGCGGGATGGTTTACTGACCAATATGTGGAGGAACCCACTAAATAGCAGGCCATCTTAGACTGGATTATGCATAATGGGAAGTGAATTATTGCCAATCTAACTGCGTGAGATCCGTGGGGCTGAGAGACCATAACATGATAGAATAGTTTATCAATATGTAGAGTGAGGAAGTTAATTCAGAGACTAGGATACTGCATCTTAACCAAAGAAGCTATGGAGATATGAAGCATGAGTTGGCCTTGATAAATTGGGGAGAGTTACTTAAAGCGATGACAGTGGATCGGAAATGGTAAACATTCAAGGAACGCATGGGAGAATTGCAACAACAGTTTATTCCTGTCCATTACAAAAGCAAAATGGGTAAGAGGGCCAATCGATGGATTGCAAACAAAATTTGAGATAGTATTCAATCCAAGGAAAAATCAGCTTGTATGTCACATCAATTAAAGAAACAATGTCATAAATCACAAGAATTAGATTTATAATTTAACACACTAATCCAACACGCAGATCAAGCACTTCTCAATTTTAAATTTGTGATCAATATCAGTTATTTTATAACTCCTAGAATGTTGCTTACACCAGTGTGGTGTTTTCCTAATCCTTGGTAAAGTTGTGAATATCTTCATTTGAGAGTGATTGGTGAAAAGGGGTTACATAGCCAAGAATCATTTTTTTTTCTGTTCAAAAAAGGGAATAGGGATAACCCCGGGAATTACAGGCCAGTTAGTCTTACTTCGGTGGTAGGTAAAGTAATGGAAAGGGTACTGAGGGATAGGATTTATGAGTATCTGGAAATGCACTGCTTGATTAGGGTCAGCCAGCACGGATTTGTGAAGGGTAGGTCTTGCCTTACAAGTCTAATTGAATTCTTTGAGGAGGTGACCAAGCGTGTGGATGAGGGTAGAGCAGTGGATGTAGTATACATGGATTTTAGTAAGGCATTTGATAAGGTTCCCCATGGTAGGCTTATGCGGAAAGTCAGGAAGCATGGGATAGAGGGAAATTTGGCCAATTGGATAGAAAACTGGCTAACCGATCAAAGTCAAAGAGTGGTGGTAGATGGTAAATATTCAGCCTGGAGCCCAGTTACAAGTGGAGTTCCGCAGGGATCAGTTCTGTGTCCTCTGCTGTTCGTAATTTTTATTAATGACTTGGATGAGGGAGTCGAAGGGTGGGTCAGTAAATTTGCAGATGATACGAAGATTGGTGGAGTTGTGGATAGTGAGGAGGGCTTTTGTTGGCTGCAAAGGGACTTGGATATGATGCAGAGCTGGGCTGAGGAGTGGCAAATGGAGTTCAACCCTGCCAAGTGTGAGGATGTCCATTTTGGAAAGACAAATAAGAATGCGGAATACAGGGTTAACGGTAGGGTTCTTAGTGAGGTGGAGGAACAGAGGGATCTTGGGGTCTATGTTCATAGGTCTTTGAAAGTTGCCACTCAGGTGGATAGAGCTTGTAAGATGGCCTATGGTGTATTAGCGTTCATTAGCAGAGGGATTGAATTCAAGAGTCGTGAAGTGATGTTGCAACTGTACAGGACTTTGGTTAGGCCACATTCGGAGTACTGTGTGCAGTTCTGGTTGCCTCACTTTAGGAAAGATGTGGAAGCTTTGGAGAGGGTGCAGAGAAGATTTACCAGGATGTTGCCTGGAATGGAGAATAGGTCGTACGAGGATAGGTTGAGAGTGCTAGGCCTTTTCTCATTGGAACGGCGAAGGATGAGGGGTGACTTGATAGAGGTTTATAAGATGATCAGAGGAATAGATAGAGTAGACAGTCAGAAACTTTTTCCCCGGGTACAACAGAGTGTTACAAGGGGACATAAATTTAAGGTGAAGGGTGGAAGGTATAGGGGAGATGTCAGGGGTGGGTTCTTTACCCAGAGAGTGGTGGGGGCATGGAATGCGCTGCCTGTGGGAGTGGTAGAGTCAGAATCTTTGGTGACCTTTAAGCGGCAATTGGATAGGTACATGGATGGGTGCTTAAGCTAGGACAAATGTTCGGCACAACATCGTGGTCCGAAGGGCCTGTTCTGTGCTGTATTGTTCTATGTTCTATGTTTTAAACCTGCACATAGATTGAGAGAAATAATGTCAAAGACATGATGCTGATATGTAGCACCGAAAAAGTAACAAGAAATGGAATTTTAACAGATTAATCTGACATTGCTGATCAGTTTTTTTTTACGATACAGCAGTGAGAGGTTTATCATTGTGCCCCGTTTTCGTGCTTGCAATACAGAGTTTAGCAGTAGTTTTGCCTTCCTGCCCTTCAAATTGCTACAATTACAGTGGGCTGCTTCATAAAAAGATTTGGTTTTAAAATGTTAACAACATTGAAAACCAAAAGCAAACCAGCAAAACCAGCCAAACAAAGGGCCAACACAACAAATCATACTATGGAGGATTTAGTGCGAAGCATTGCAGATTGCAGCACTTCAAGTGCACATCCAAACAAAAATAACTTGTGAAAGAGTCAAAGTTGTCTGCCTGTAATATTCTTTCAGACCAGAGATTTTAGATAGCTACCACACTCTGGGATAAACTCTCGTCATCTCCCCGTTGAGCTTTTCTGTCAATCTCTTTATATCTATATCCATCAATCACTGACCTCAACATGAAGGCTAAGGACCTCTTCCCCATCCATAATGTCTCAGCCTACCTCAGTTTTGTGCATCCCAATTTCAGTGGCAAATGTATCATTCCATCCATTCGTTCCTCAGCCACATTTTTAGGTCGCAACAACTGCTTCCAGAATACCTTCAGTGTACTCTCTCGAATGTCATAATGTTTTGTGGTGATTTCCGGTCACAAAAAGAGCAGATCTTATTTGGAATGGCATGATTTTTTTCACTCACTGAAGAAATACTCATGTGATCATTTACTCACACGCATGTATGTGGTTCAATTAGGGACAAAGAACAACGTTTAAGAGGCATTTGTCTATACTGATCTCAGTTACAACTGATGGTCTCATATTTTTCCTGCCAGTGTTTTGGCTGTCATTAACAGGGGTATTGAGTTTAAGAGTCGTGAGATCTTGTTGCAGCTCTATAAAACTTTGGTTAGACCACACTTGGAATACTGCGTCCAGTTCTGGTCGCCCTATTATAAGAAAGATGTGGATGCTTTGGAGCGGGTTCAGAGGAGGTTTACCAGGATGCTGCCTGGACTGGAGGGCTTATCTTATAAGGAGAGGTTGACTGAGCTCGGAATTTTTACATTGGAGAAAAGGAGGAGAAGAGGGGACCTAATTGAGGTATACAAGGTAATGAGAGACATAGATAGAGTCAATAGCCAGAGACTATTTCCCAGGGCAGAAATGACTAACACGAAGGGTCATAGTTTTAAGCTGGTTGGAGGAAAGTGTAGAGGGAATGTCAGAGGTGGGTTCTTTACACAGAGAGTTGTGAGAGCATGAAATGCGTTGCCAGCAGCAGTTGTGGAGGCAGGATCATTGGGGACATTTAAGAGACTCCTCGACATAAATATGGTCACAGAAATTTGAGGGTGCATACATGAGGATCAGTGGTTGGCACAACATTAGTGGGCGGCACGGTGGCACAGTGGTTAGCACTGCTGCCTCACAGCGCCAGAGACCCGGGTTCAATTCCCGCCTCAGGCGACTGACTGTGTGGAGTTTGCACATTCTCCCCGTGTCTGCGTGGGTTTCCTCCGTGTGCTCCGGTTTCCTCCCACAGTCCAAAGATGTGCAGGTCAGGTGAATTGGCCATGCTAAATTGTCCATAGTGTTAGGTAAGGGGTAAATGTAGGGTTATGGGTACGTTGCGCTTCGGCGGATCGGTGTGGACTTGTTGGGCGGAAGGGCCTGTTTCCACACTGTAAAATAATCTAATCTAATCTAATCTAAACATCGTGGGCTGAAGGGCCTGTTCTGTGCTGTACTGTTCTATGTTCTATGTTCTATGTGTCCCCTCCCCATGCCAGACTAGATTAAGCTCTTCACAACAGCACTAGCAAACCTACCTGTGACATGTTGGTGCCATTGTAGCTCAGGTACTTCTTTTTAAACTGCTCCTTAGCTCCCTGAATTCTCAATGTAAGACCTTGTTCCTCACTTTGCCCATATCATTGGTCCCAACATGTGTGAAGACTTCTAACTCATCACTGTCCCCTTTCAGGATGCACTGTAACCATTCAGTGATATCCCTGACTCTGACACAAATGAGCAGTTACATCATTCTGGTGTCACATCTTCAGCCATAGAATTGCCTGTCTGCTCTTCTGACTAAAGAATCTTTGTTGCATTTCCTTTCTTCTTCCTCCCTCTCTGTGCAGTCAAGCTATTGGTGGTGACAAATACTTGTCACTGGTTGTGTTCCTCTGAGATACAAGCAGCCATGTCATCATCCAGAATGGAATACCTTTCTGTGAGTGGGTACCCAGGGGACTCTTGTACTACCTGCCTGTTCTTTCTGGTGGTGAGATCCTCACTTTGTTACAATGGCCCCTTGAGCTGCGGTGGAACCACCTCTTTAAGCATGCCACTGACTGAACTCTCACCGTCACGGATGCACGACAATGTCTCCAAATGTTTGTCAAGCTTTGAGGCTAGGTGCTCCAGCTTCTGTGGCTGAGGACTTTACCTGCACATGTGGTCATTAAGCACAAGGAAGCATCCAGGAGTCCCCACATATGACAAGCTGCACATTCCGCTTGGTAGGCCTCTCTTGAAATTTTATTTTGTCAGACTTCGTACTCCTTTCACTCAGGTTATGAAAAAGTTGAACTCTAAGATCTCAGCTCTTTAAAACTATACGATAAGAAAGGATTAGCCAGTAATTGTCAGCTGACTAGTGCTCTGCAATCCAGAGCCTTTCTCACCTTTTAAATTCATGGTGTTAACAGGAGTTGTACTGTCCTTGCAACTCATCAATTACTCTGTCCCTCTCCACCTTCCAGTTATGACTGCAAGTTTTCCCAACTGCGACTGTAAGCTAATGGGTGTAATGCCAATCAAGTGTTTTCCTTTGTTTTGGATGATGCCAGGTTTCTTAACAGTTATTGGAGCTGCACTCATCTAGCCAAGCAAGGAGCATTCTATCACAAGCCTGACTCGTGCATTGTAGATGGTGGACAGGCTCTGGAGATTCAGGAGATGAGTAAATCACTGTATTCCGAGCTAATGATCTGCTGTAGTTCCCACGGTATTTATTTGTGTGAGTTTGGTTTCTGGTCAGTTGTAAACCATTGGATGTTGATTGCAGAGAATTTCACGATTTAATGTCAAGTGCCAGTGATTAGATTTTCTCTTACTGGGGATGGGCATTTATGGTGCAACTGTTACTTGCCACTTTTAATGTGAAGTCTCGATATTAACTAATCTTAACCCATGTGCTTGAGCACCAGAAAGAGATGGGTAAATAAAGTCTATGTATCGCCAAGAAATAAATGGCCTAAACAGTGAGTTAAACTCTTGTGGTGAATTCCATCTGTGTGGTGCAAACTGGTTCACAGTTGCTATTTAATGGTATAAGCAACAGGGTGGGGTGTCTCATTGGAGGGATGTCTGGAGATCTGAATGGGTGGAAGCTGTTTCATCCATTTGTGTGTACCCCACCATTTGATTAAAAAGCATCTATCCAAATGCATCATATGGGTCAACTGCTCTGCCCAAGACCACAAGTAATTTCAGAGTTATGAATGCAACCCAGTCCATTACAAAAAAAAGTCTTCCTTCGATTCTCATGGTCTACACTTCCTAGTGCCTTGGGAAAGCAGCCAACATAATCAAAGACTCTCCAGACCCTGTTATTCTCTCCAAACCTCTTCATTTAGAAGGAATATCCAAAAGTTTGAAAACAAAGAGCAGCTTCTTCCCCACTGTTATCCGACTTTTTGAACGGACCTCTTCTACATTAGAATTAAACTTTCTCTGCACATTGTCTGTTGCTGTAACACTATATTTTGCATTCTGTTCTATTAGCCTGATGTACCAATGTAAGGTATGATTTGTCTGGATAGCGTACAATCCAATACTTTTCATGGTATCTTGGTACATGTGACAATATAAATCAAATTAAATCAGATCATGGCTGGTGATTGACATTATTGCCCAAAACATGTTCTATTCATGTATCCTTGATGTCGGAGCAGAAAAGTAAAGTAAAACCTCATTAAAAGTTATGCAGATAGTGGAGATAGAGAAAATGGAAAAGAGACCTGAGCATTCACATCCAAGCTGCTTTGTGGAGACAGAACACAAGAAGCAAATTGATACAAAAGGAAATTGAGTACCTGTATAAATCAAAGCACATTTAGCCTATAGTTCCATGTTCTTTGCCTTCTTCCTTGTCTAAATAAAGATGTTCCATTGGTAGTTTTCCAACATCTGGGACTTACGTTAAAGATTACGACCAATACATCCACTATCTCCTCATTTACTTCTCTTAGTGTCTGAGGATGTAGTATTCAGTTGTACATAAGGCATATGTTGAAGGAGTTTGAGAGGGTGTGGTCAGGACTTATTGCTCATATTCGGAATGAGGAATTTCAGTGAAGTAGTGAGACTGCAGAAACAGGGTCAGTCAAGAGAAATTGAATAGAAGTAGTCAAGACCATGATATAATTAATGAGAATAAAATGTTCACACTGATATAAATGTAGTAGCCAGAAAACCGAATTGGAAAATAGTTGAAAGGTGAAGTCGAAGGGAGCTGGACGGAAAAAAATGTTTACTCACTGAATTGTTACAGTTTGGAAGAGATGCCTGACTGAATAGTGGAGGCTGATACAAGAGTCACTTCCAGAGGGGAAATGGATAAGTCCGTGAAAAATGAATAAAGATTTTCTCTGTTCTGTGGGCAAAACGCTGCTGCACTGTGCTGTAATTCATAGATGCTCAACTCAGATGTAAGAATATTTATGGGATGGAATCAAAATCTATTCCATGTAAACTATTACACTTACTGTTTGATGGATCTGAGAATCAGAGTGTAGGGGAGCTTCACAATTACTTTTCAGATTTTTCATTTTTAGATACTCTCGGAATTGCCTCTGGGTCACTGTGTATATGCAAGTGTTTGTGCAAGTACTGAGGAGCTGGAGGAGGTATCCAACAGTACCCACAGCTGGGGGTCGTGGAGACTACTCATGTGTGAATGCAATTCGTTGATATAAGAAACATGCATTATATGGAGTCCATAAAATAATGAAGCTGCCTGAGATGGCAAAGAGCAAAACAATGGATTTTCTGCGTTTTTCCATCTCTGGGTCACTGGCTTTATCCTTGTCGCTGTCCTGTGGGCTTTGCTTGCAACTAAAACATGTCTGACGATCAGAGTGTTCAAAAGAAGAATAATAACAAATGGCAGTAAAGGGGATAGAGTGCGATAGAATATGCCATATAATGCCCAGAAGACTGAAGTGTAATATTCTGGTTTTGTGATGCAAAACCATGGCAGGTTATTGAAAATGTACTTGGATTGGAACATGAAAAACCAGGGAATGCTTTCCAAATAACTCATCATGCTCAATGTTCCAATAATCCCGGCCGCAGTTTTCTCAGTGCAATATTTAGTTTTAAACTTCTGGCAGCAAATAGTCACAAATCGATCAAAGGTGAAAGCAACAGTAAACCAAACAGAATTCATTGTGGTTGCAGGAATGAGCACTGTAACCAAACTACAGACATAAGTAATATCCAGGAAAGACACTGGGAAATGCATAATAAGCCACCTCAGCAGCATATCACAGATGACAACAAGAAAATCAGAGGCAGCCATTGCTATCAGGTACTGTGTGATACATCTTTTCAGTTCCTCTGAAAATGGATCACAATCGCCAACACACTAATTGCAATAAATAAATCAGGTGGATAGCTTTAATATATGAGTATGACCAGATCACCTGGTGAATTTGCTACATCAAATATTTAATCATTACATTTGATTCTACAGATGTTTTTTCAAGACAATGTTTTGAAAACTTTTTTTTAAAAATTAACCCAATTGTAAGGAATTGAAGTAATATCAATCTTAAAAAATGCATGAATACTCAAATGTTGCATTGCAGTGTTGCAGAGACAACCACCACTACCTTCAATATGCCCTGTCCTACTCGCAACAGACATAGTAGAGATGGATAAACTGGTTTCGAGTCATAGCGATGCACAGCACTGAAACAGACCATTTGGTCCAACTGGTCCATGCCGACCAGATATTCTAAACTAATCTAGTTCCATTTGCCAGCACTTGGCCCATATTCCTCTAAACCCTTCCTATTTATATGCCCATCCAGATGTCTTTTAAATGTTGAAATTGTACCAGTCTCCATCACTTCCTCTGGCATCTCATTCCATACACTCACCACCCTCTGCATGAAAATGTTGCCCCTTAGGTCCCTTTGATATCTTTTCCCTCTCACCATGAAACTATGCCCGAAAGTTCTGGACTCCCCAACCCCAGGAAAATGGTCTTGTCAGTTTATCTTATCCATGCCAGTCATGATTTTAAAAATGTCAGTAAGGTCACCCTTCAGACTCCGACCCTCCAAGGAAAATAGCCCCAGCTTATTCAGCTTCTCCCTGTGGTTCAAATCCTCCAATCCTGACATCATCCTCGTAAATCTTTTTTGAATCCTTTCAAGTTTTGCAACATTATTCCAATAAGGAGACCAGAATTTGACGCAGTATTCTAAAATTGACCTACCCATTGTCCTGTCCATCCGCAACATAACATCCCCAATCCTGTATTCAATGGTCTGACCAATAAAGGAAAGCATACCAAATACCTCCTTCACTATCTTACCTACCTGCAATTCTACTTTCAAGGAACTATGAACCTGCATGTCAAGGTCTCTTTGTTCAGCAACACTCCCTAGGACCTTAGCAGTCCTAGTAAGGTTTGCTTTTTCAAAATGAACACTTCACATTTATTTAAATTAAACTCCATCTGCCACTCCTCAGTTTATTGGCCTATCTAATGAAGATCTAATCAATCTATATCACCTATGTTCACATCCAAATCATTTATGTAAACGATTAAAAGTTGTGGAGCCAGCACTGATCCACTGGTTATAGGTCTCCAGTCTGAAAAGCAACACCTCCTCCCCACCACCAATATTCTTGCGTCTTCTACCTTCAAACCAGTTCTGTATCCAAATGGCTAGTTATCCCTGTATTCCATGCGATCTAACCTTGCTAACCTGTGTCCCATGAGGAACCTTGTCGAATGCCTCATTCAAGTCCATATAGATCACATCCACGGCTCTGCCCTTATCAATACTCTTTGTTACTTCTTTGAAAGACTCAATCAAGTCAGTGAGACTGACAACAGAACACAATAATCACTATACAATTTCCTTGCCCATGTTTTACCTGATTCTGTGAGAGTTGATGAAGTCCAGAGTCAATGCTTTGAACTTTCAAGGAAAGTCCCTCCTGACTGGCTTTGTGCATGGGAAATCATGTCTCACTAACTTGATTGAGTCTTTCAAAGAAGTAACAAAGAGTATTAGATTAGATTACTGCAAGGAAACTGCCTAGTGATTATTGTGTTCTGTTGTCAGTCAGCTGCTGAATTAGTAAACCTCCACAATGAATACAATTTTGAGAAGTACTGAGGATTTCAAATTCTTAAACTGTAGTCTGGCTGGGGAATTTAATAGTTCACCATCAAAAGTGATCAGTAGTGCTGAGCTAATCTGTTTCGCTCCAAATGTTCATTGCTACCACACAATGTCTGCCATGATTAATGAAGGAATGAACAAAATGGGAAAAGTATTCTTGGATTCATCCAATCTAGTGGCTGCAGATGCATTGATCTATGACAGTACCTGTAAGAGTGATGACTACACAGTCCTTGTGGAAACAAAGTCCCATGTTCGCATTGAGAATACTCGACGTAACGTTGTGTGGCACCCTCATTGTGCTGAATGGGACAGATTTCAAACAATTCTCGTGACAAAACTGGGCATCCATGAGGCACTGTAGGCGGCACCATTGGTAGTTTCTATCATTTGTTCCCAACTGAGAACATTCTGAATTAATGTTCTCAGTTGGGATTAAACTTGGGTCATACATTAAAGAATTTGATATCAGCAAATTCAATTTTGATAAATTAATCAAACTGCCCAAACACTCTTAAAAGAATTAATGAATTTTATGAAGTTTTTTAAAAAAAAAACATAATTTTTTACAATGTTTCCAAATGATTCATAGCTGATTTTGCAAAATACTAAAGTTTGAATGAACAGTTTAGGAAGAGAAACATTTCTCATAAGTGGCATTGGTTCGAGTACTATTCTTACCCAGATTATGGATCACTCTGAAAACAGAAATAGTTGACCAAGTGCACAACCATGGACAGATATTACTTACCAGACATGCCAACAACCACAAGCCCAGGACAGTAGATGAACTCAACATTAGCAAGTGTTGGTAGCGAGTTGAAAGGATATTTCATTTTCTGTGTTAAATAATCCAATCTTTACTTGAAACTGCTACCAGCTCAATATATAGCAACCAAATCGTCCAAGGACATAATTAGATTGATATTACTTACAGTCTTATGAACAAACAGAAGTAAAACTTGCAAAGAAATTTATTAGAAAAAATGTAGAAATACCTAATGTGGACTGGGATCTCACACACACAATACACTCAGAAAAAATGTCTGCAAGGCATATGTGTGAATACCTGGAGAATGTTCCAAAAGGATGCAGGATTGATTTGACAAGTAGCTGCAGTGTATTCATTTCATTCTTTCCTGGTATGTGGGCTTACTTGGCAAAGCCAAGATTTGCTGCCCAATCCTAGATATCCTTGAAGGTGGTGGTGAGTTGTCTTCTTGTAGCACTGCCATCCATCTTGTTCAGGTGCTCATATCTTCAAGATGGAGATTGAGGTAGTTGATTCTGAGACCAGCGACCTGAATCTTAATAAGGGAAACTGAAGGAATGAGGTATGAGTTAGATATAATGGATTGGAAAGGTTACTGAAATGAACAACAGTCAGTAGACAATCCAAGAGTGCAATGCAATAGTGGTCAAACCAAGACTTATGAGGGAAGTTAGTGACTTAGAGGCAAACGACCTGAGGATCGGTAGCAGTTTAGAAGTCAGCAAAGAAGGTTCAAGGAGTTGCTTAAGAAATGAAAAGCAGGACATGAGAGTAAATTTGTGGGGAGCATAAGAACTGATTGTAAAATTGTCTCTGAGTATGTAAAGAAGAAAAGACTGACGAAAACTAATGTAGGTCTACTACAGTTAATCTGCAGAACTGTAATCGCTCAGTGTTGTTTTTTATACGTGTTCTGTTATTTAATGTAGAATTCCCTCCTGCATCAAATTTTCCAAAAAGCATTATCTCACGTTTGTCCATATTAAGATCTATCTGCCATTTCTCTACTTCACTCTCAACTCTATCTTTACTGGAACATGACAGACCATGAATTCTGATCTGTGGGTCTTTATGGAACTCCCATATGTCAAATGAGGACTTGACTGATAACTGCTCCTCCCAACTTACACACCCTAGCTCCAACCTAATACTGACATAATTTGACCTCCTCAAATTTAGTACCTTCCAGCAAGTTCCTGACTTATCCTTACACATAGCTATCTTAAAACTTAAGGAGTTGTGAACACTGTTTCCAAAATACTGTCCTACTGAAAGCTCAGTCACCTGCCCAGGCTCATTAGCCAATACCAGGTCCAGAATGGCCCTTCCTCTAGATGGACAATCCACATACTGTTTTAATAAACTATTTTGGATTGACTGAACAAATTCTGCCCAGCTTAAACCTCCTCCTCTAATAGAGTCCCAGTCAACATTGAGGAAGTTAAACATTGTCACTCATTATGACAACGCTGTTGTTATTGCATCATTCCAGATTCTGCTGTATATCTGTTCTTGAATGTCTCAGTGGCTGTTGGGGTGCATTTAGTATAACTCTTTCAGGGTGATTGCATCTATCTTATTTTTGAGCGCTACCCATATTGCCTCAGTAACCCTCAATATATCCTGTCTGATGTGCCCTCCAATATATCCTGTCTGAGTGCAGACATTCTCCCTGATTAATAATGCAAATCCTCCGCCACTTTTACCTTCCTCTCTGTAGAACATAGGTCAGTACATGGGTGGCACAATGGTTAGCACTGCTGCCTCAAAACCAGGGTCCCAGGTTCAATTCCTCTTCGGGCGACTGTCTGTGTAGAGTTTGTACGTTCTCCCTGTGTCTGTGTGGGTTTCCTCAGAGTATTCTGATTTCCTCTCACAATCCAAAGATGTGCAGCTCTGGTGAATCGGCCATATTAAATTGCCCATAGTGTTCAGGACGTCTAGGTTAGGTGCATTAGTTAGAGTAATAGGGTGGGAGAATTGGTTTGGGTGGGTTACTCTTCAGAGGGTCGCTGTGGGCTTGTTGGGGTGAAGGGCCTTTTTCCGCACTGTAGGGATTCTATGATTTCTATGAACCCACCTCGCCTGAGGAATGGGTCTGGTTCGGTTACTCTTCAGAGGATTGATTGATGTGGACTTATTGGGCCAACCGGCTTGTTTCCACATTGTAGGGATTCCATGAGTACAGCACAAGAACTGATACTGCGGCCCATGATGTGCTGAAGAAGAGGCCAAAACAATTCCTTCTACCTGCCCATGGTCCCTGAAATGCGCAGGTTGTATTTGTCTCCCCCACCCCTGACAGTACTTCCAGACTCTGACCACTCTCGATGGAAAAGATTGCCCTCGCCTCCCCTTTAAACCACTCCCCCCCCCAACACACACACCTTAAATGCATAGGTCCTAGTATTAGACACCTTAACTCTGGGGAAAACATCCTGACTCCCACCCCTATCCACGCATCTCATAATTTTATAAACGTCTAAGAAGGTCTCACTTCAGCCTCCGCCGCTTCAGAGAAAAGAACATGAGTTTTACTAGCCTGTCCTTATAGCTGATACCCTCTAATCCACCTCATAAACCTCTTCTGCACCATCTCCAAAGCCTCCCCCTTCTTTCCTGCAATGTGCCGACCAGAGCTGAATATAATACTCTAAATTATAGACGAACCAAATCTTACAAAGTTGCAACAAGTGTCCTGACTTTTGTATTCAGTTCCCCAACAGATAACGGCAAGCATGCCATGCACCTTCTTTTCCACCCGATCTATTTGTGTGGCCTATTTCAGGTGGCTATGGACTTAATCCTAATCCCTCTGCATTATAATTAAAACAATAAAACCCTGGAATGTTCAATGGCCATTCCTGTCTCTCACTCCTTCAAGTCGCTGTAATGGCCACAATATTATAATCCCATTTATGATTCCAGGATCTAAGCTAATTTTCCTTAACTATAATAATCCTTGCGTTGAAATAAACATATTTCAGCCCATCATTACCATTGTGCTCATTTAGTTGTCCCTACCTGTTGTTCCTTTCTGATTCACTGGTCGTAACATCTACCTTCCCCTCACTTCATTCATTTGTTGATGTCTTGCTCTGGTTTCCAGCCTGCTGCTTCTCTAATTTAAGCCTTTAGGGTAGCACTATTGAACCTCCCTGAGAGGATATTAGTTCCCTTCCAGTTTAGGTGCAACCGATCCCACTTCTACAGGTCACACTGCCCCAGAAGAGATCCCAATGATCCAAGAACCTGAAACCTTCCCCCCCTACACCAGCTCCTTAGCCACGCATTCATTAGTCCTAACTGTATATTTGTTTCTTTATTAGCATGTTGCACCAGAGATTACCCACCTCGAGCTCTTGCTTTTCAGCCTCTTTCCTATGTCTGCAGTCACTCACAGGACCTCATCCTTGTTGGTTCCAATGTGCAAAATGACTGCTCACCCAACCCCTTCAACATTCCATACAACCACATAGTGAAACCCTTGACCTTGACACAGGGAGTCAACACGCCATCCTGGCATCTTGAACCAGGCCACGGAAAGGTCTGCCTGTGCCCCAAGCTGGCACGTTTGCTACCACTATTGCTGGCTTGGACTTTACCTGTCCTTACTCGACATTGTATTTGTTGCGATCATATAGAATTATCTAGATGCTTAAAAGGTCTGAATGGATTGGAAAATTGCAAATTTAACAATTCTGCTCAAGACATGAGACAGAAGGCTGGGAACTTTCGGCTAGTTACTCCAACATCAGAAAATGCTTTAATCCATTATTTAGGAAGTAATAGCAGGACATTTAGAAAAGTCATAATGCAATCAGTTTTAAAAGGTAGGATTGACAAAGGAGTACCAGTACATGTAGAACAAATGGATCTCAAAAATAGACACTTTTTTTCACACGAGTTATGAACATTTATTGCCTGTCCCTGGTTGTCATTGAGAGATTGTCGGGAGGGACCGTCTTAAACTGCAGTAGTCCATATGCCGTTGATAGTCTCACATTGCCGTTATGGAGAGAAATCCAGGATCTCGACCCAGCAACAGTGAAAAAGCAGTGATATATTTCCAAGTCAGGATGGTGAATGGCTCAGCAGGTTGTGGTGTACCCATGCCTATGTTGTCCTTGCCCTTCCAGATGGAAGTGGCCATATGTTTGGAAGATTCTGTCTCACGTTGTACTGTGAATTTCTACAGTGCATCTTGTAAATAGTACATGCTGCACATACTGAGTGACAGTTAAGGCAGTTAATGCTTGTGAATATCATGCCAATTAAGCTATTTGCTTTGTCCTGGATGGTGTGAAGCCTCATGTGTTTTGTTGCAGCTGCACTTATACAGGTTATTGGGGAGCATTGCATTACATTCCTTTTAGATTCATACAGCACAGAAAAGACCCTTAGGCCCATTGCGTCTGCACCAACATAAATACCACCAAAAGTGTGCAAATCCCAATTTCCTGCATTTGTCACATATCTTCGAATGTTATGATATTTGAAACTAAAAATCACACACCAAGTTATAGTCCAACATGTTTATTTGGAAGCCCTGGCTTTCAAAACATTGCCACTTCATCAGATGGTCGTGGAGTATTAAGATCCTAAATTTGATAGAAATTCTGTGTCTTATGATCTTAATACTCTATAACCACCTGAGGAAGGAGCAGTGCTGTGAATGCTAGCGCTTCCAAATAAATCTGTTGGACTATAACATAGTGTTGTGTAACTTTTAACGTTGGATATCCCAGTCCAACATCGGCACCTCCAAATAATGACATTTGAGGAACACATCGACATATCTGTGAATGATTTCCAACCACCACTTCCTTCCCAGGCAGTGCTTTCTAGATTCCCACCACCTGCAGAGTGAAAATGTTTTTTTTGCAAATTCTCCTTCAATTAAATGCCCCTTATCCAAAGACAATTTGCTCTCATGATTGACCCCTCAACCAAAGGGAAAAGCTGCTCTCTACACACCTGGTCCATACCCATCTTAACCTTATGCATCTCAATCATGGCACCCTGAGTCTTCTCTGCTCTTTAGAAAACAATCCAAGCCTTTCTAAACTAATAGCTCAATTTCTCCATCCCAGGCAACATCCTGGTGTACCTCCTCTGTACCCCCCTAGAGTGCCGTTAAATCCTTCCTGTACTAAAGTGACCAGACTGCACACAGAAACTCCAGATGCAGGGTGACCAATGCTCTCTTCAGCTCCTTACCTCCTTCCTCTTGTACTGTCTACAACAATTGATGATAGCAAATGATCCATATCCCTTCTTAACTATCCTATTCACATGTTCTGCTGTCTTCCAATATCTGTGAATAATCACCCAAAGATCCCTCTGCTCTTCTGAGCCACCCAGTTTCCTGTCATTCTCTAAATACTCCCTTATCTTGTTTCTTAGATCCCTCTGCTCTTCTGAGCTACCCAGTTTCCTGTCATTCTCTAAATACTCCCTTATCTTATTTCTTCTTCCAAAGTACATCTCCTCAGACTAATCAGGTTTAAATACCATTTGCTGCTGCTCTAGCCATGTGACCAACCCATCTCTATCTTCCTGTACAGACAGCCATCTTCTTTGGTATAAATCACTCTACCATTTTTGGTGTCATCTTTAAACTTGCATAACATTTCACCAAGTTTCATCATTTCCATGTGGTTTAACTTTTTCAATCAATCCCCCACGTGGGGACTTGTCAAAGGTTTGTTAAAATCCATATTAATACATCAACTGAACTTCCCTTGTGCTCACATTGATCATATTTTCAAAAAGCTCGAACAAATGTCTGAGGCATGACTTCCCTCTGACAAAGCCTTGCTGCCTATCCCGAACTAATACATGCCTTTCCTAATAGGTATTAATTCGCGTGTTCAGAATGTTCTCTCATTGCTACTGTACCACTGATGTGAGATTCACTGGTCTGTAATTTCCTGGTTAATCTTGACTGTACCTCTTAAAAAGTGATACCACATTAGCCATAAGCCAGACATCTGGAAGTTAGCCCATGTCCAGAGAGGAATTAAAATTTTGTGTCAGAGCCCCTGCAATTTCCAACCCACCACATACAACAACATAGGATGCAATTCATCTGGACCGGGGAATTTGTCTGTTTTTAATCCTCATTTATCCTCCAATGCCTCCCCATTCCTGGTGTCAAACTTTACAAGTTCCTCACAACCGCTTTTAATGATTTCCATATCTACTTCTCCTTTCCAGAAAGAAGACTAAATACAAGTATTCATTCATCACCTTTCCAACATTCTATGGCTACACACAACCATTACATGCTTGGTCCTTAATGGGCCCTACTCTTTGTCTGGTTAACATCTTCCCTTTAATATATATATAAAATGCCTTAGGATTCTCCTGAATTCGTTTTGCAAGTCCTTTCTTCTGGCCCACTTTTGTTCTTCCAGTTCCTTTCTTAAGTTACTTGCTGTATTCTTTGAGGGCCACAGTTGAATTGCTCACTTTGGACTTGCTATAAGCATTTCTTTTCTTCTTGATCAAGTCAGAAATTATCCTCGTCATCCAGGGTTCTCTGAATTTATTTCTCTTACATTTGCCTCGACATATTTGAGCCTGTTCTCTCCACAGAACCATTTTGAATGGCCTCTTTTTTCTGCCATAGACTTACTTGTCAAGAGTTGTACCCAGTCCACTGTAAACAAATTCTGCTTTTTTTCATAAAATCTGCCTTCCTCCAATCCAAGGCCTTTTTTTGCAAGCCATCTTTATCCTTATCCAGAACATATTTGAAATTGTTGTCTAAATGTCTCCCCCCTGCTTCATGGATCATTTGTCCGGCTTCTTTCTCCAGAACTACATCCAGCACTGTGCCATGTTTTGTTGGGTCTTTGACATATTGAGCCCATAAATCCCTTGTATACATTTCAAGAAATCCACCACCTTTAAAAACTTAACGCAATGACTGTGCCAATTTATGGTAGGAAAATTGAAATTCCCTGCTATAATTATCCAATAATTACTCTGTGAACTGTCTACCTATTTGCTCCTCAATTTCCTACTGACCCTTTGGGGACCTGTCATATATTTCAAGTAAAGTAGCTACCCCTTTTTCATTCCTCAGTTCTACCCACATCTGAGTATCTTGCAAAGATTGAGAGCAACTGAGGACTGAAGAGAGAGTCAAAGCGTCATAGAGATGTACAGCATGGAAACAGACCCTTCGGTCCAACCCGTCCATGCCGACCAGATATCCCAACCCAATCTAGTCCCACCAGCCAGCACCAGGCCCATATCCTTCCAAACCCTTCTTATTCATATACACATCCAAATGCCTCTTAAATGTTGCAATTTTACCAGCCTCCACCACTTCCTCTGGCAGCTCATTCCATACACGTAACACCCTCTACGTGAAAAAGTTGCCCCTTAAGTCTCTTTCACCCTAAACCCATGCACTCTAGTTCTGGACTCCCCGACCCCAGGGAAAATACTTTGCCTATTTATCTTATTCATGCCCCTCATTATTTTGTAAACCTCTATAAGGTTACCCCTCAGCCTCCGACGCTCCAGGGAAAACAGGCCCAGCCTGCTCAGCCTCTCCCTGTAGCTCAGATCCTCCAACCCTGGCAACATCCTTGTAAATCTTTTCTGAACCCTTTCAAGTTTCACAACATCTTTCCGACAGGAAGGAGACCAGAATTGCACGCAATATTCCAACAGTGGCCTAACCAATGTCCTGTACAGCCGGAACATGACCTCCCAACTCCTGTACTCAGTACTCTGACCAATAAAGGAAAGCACACCAAACTCCTTCTTCACTATTCTATCTACCTGCGATTCCACTTTCAAGGAACTATGGACCTGCACTCCAAGGTCTCTTTGTTCAGCAACACTCCCGAGGAACTTACCATTAAGTGTATAAGTCCTGCTAAGATTTGCTTTCCCAAAATACAGCACCTCACATTTATCTGGAGATCAGAATCAAAAATCAGAATCAAATGGAAAAGCACAGCAGGTCAGGTCGCATCCAAGGAGCAGGAGAATTTACATTTTGGGCATAAGTCCATCATCAAGAAACCCTTCCTGATGAAGGGTTTATGTCTGAAATGTCGACTGTCCCTTGGATGTGGCCTGACCTGCTGTACCTTTAAAGCGGTACACTTTTCAACCCTTCAAATATACCATTTCACCTCATTGCAGTCAGTGACTCATTAGTTAATACTGCTACATCGGCATCCTTTTTACACTCTCCTTTGTCTTGTGTACTGATCCTTTCCATCAGAATATTGAATTGCCAATCTAGCCCTTTCGTCAACCATTTTTCTCTGTAGCTACAATATCTCTCTTCCATGTGCCAAACCACACTGCTGATTTAACAGTATATTTTTCTCATTAAAATAAAGACCATTCAGCCTTGCCTTTCTCACTTTACACTCACCATGGCTTTGCTTCCTTTGCTGTAGCATGATGTGCCCCTGTTTCCTTGATAGTCTGTAGCCCTGTCCCCGCCAAACTCATTTAAACTTCTCCCAACAACATTTGTAAACCTATTTGCATGGTTGCTGGTAGCATTGTAGATCCACTGCACAACATCCCATTTGTACATGTCTCACGTTCCCCAGAAATAGTTCCACTGATTCAGGAATCTGAAATCCTCTCTCTGAAACCAACTCTTGGGCCACGCATTATCCGGTCTATTTTTAAACTCATTAGCACATGACACCGGCAGTAATCTGGAGATGACAATCATTGGGGTACTGCTTTTTACTCTACTGCCTCGCTCCCAGAATTCTTGATGCAAGACTGCGTTCCTCGCTTTGCCTGTATCGTTGGTAGCAACATGTGCGAAGACTTTTAACTCATCACCCTCCCCGTTCAGGATGCATTGCAGCCGTTCAGTAACATCTCTGATCCTGGCATTTAGAGGCAGCACACCATCCTGGTTTCACATCTTCGGCTGCAGAATCACCGGTCTGCTCTCCTGACAACGATTCCCCTATCACTGTGGTTCTTCCTTTCTTCTCTTCCCCTGCTGTACAGCCAAACTACCTGTAGCAGTGAGCTGCACGGTGGCACAGTGCTTAGCACTGCTGTCTCACAGTGCCAGAGACCCGCGTTCAATTCCCACCTCAGGCGATTGACTGAGTAGAGTTTGCACATTCTCCCCGTGTCTGCGTGTGTGTGCTCCGGTTTCCTCCCACAGTTCCAAAATGTGCAGGTTAGGTGAATTGGCCATGCTAAACTGCCCGCAGTGTTAGGTGAAGGGGTAAATGTAGGGGAATGGTTCTGGGTGGTTTGCGCCTCACCGGGTCGGTGTGGACTTGTTGGGCTGAAGGGCCTGTTTCCACACTGTAACTAATCTAATCAGTGCCAGAAACTTGTCTCTGACTGGATTCCTCTGAGATACCAGCACTCACATCATCATCCAAACTGGAATACTGGTTAGTGATTAAGACATTCCTACACTGCCTACCTGTTCTTTTTGGAGGACCCTACTCACATGTTTCGGCTGGCCCCTTGAGCTGCAGTGTAAATTCCTCTCTAAACATGTTATTCATGTAACTAGCAGTCTCATGGATGTGCCACAATGTCTCCAACCATTTCTCAAGGTTTGAGACCTGGGGCTCTTAACGTCTGCAGCTGTGAACACTTCCTGCACGTGGTCAACCAGGCCACTGGCAATATCCAGCACTACCTATTTATGATAATCTGCACATTTCAACTGGCTGGCCTCTCTTGATATATCTCTTGTGAGACTTCTTACTCTAGGGTTATGAAAATGTGAACTCTAACTAAGATCGCAGGCCTCTAAAGCTATAGGATAAGAAATGGTTAACCAGTAGTTGTCAGCTGACCATTACTCATTATTCCAGAACCTTTCTCAGTTTTTCAAGTTATGACATCAATAGGAGCCACAGTAAAGATTCTCGCAGTGCTCGTGCAAGTTATCGGTTATGATAACCCTCCCTGCGTCTGACTGCTGCTGCTGTGATATAAGTGCCCTGTAAATAAGTTACTGTGTCACTCCCAACCTCCCAACCATTGCAGCAAGGTCCCCCCCACTGCTACTCCAAGCTAAGTCTTCTTATGAATGTAATGTCAATCAAGCAAGAACGGTGTCAAGCTTCTTGACTATATTTTCATCTGCATTCATCCAGACAACGAGCGAATATTCCATCTCAATCCTGACTCATGCCTTGTAGATGGTGGCCCAGCTTTGCAGCATCAGGAGGTGAGTTAGTCACTGTAGTGTACGTACCTGCCATTGTTCCCACTATATTTCTGCGACTAGTCCAGTTCAGTTTGTGGTCAGTTGTAATCCCCAGGATGTTGATTGCTGAGGATTCAGTGAAGGTAATGTCATTGAATGTCAAGTGCCAGTGATTCGATATTTTATGATTAGAGATGGTCATTGCCTAGCAATTTGTGTGGTGTGAATGTTACTTAACATTTTCCAAATTAAGTCTGGATATTGACCAATCTTGATCTAACTCTTTCTGTGCTAAAAGAGCAGGGAAAATAAAGCCTATGTGCCACTAAGAAATAAATGGCTGAAACAGTGGGCCAGATAGACTCTTGCAGTGGACTCCATCTGTGTAGTGCAAACAGATTAGGGTGAGCTATTCTCAGTGTAACAGTGGAAGGTCAATTGTATAAAAGGTGGGCTAGATTCTCCCAGTGTCATAGCAGTGAGGTCTGTGCTTTGAAGAGTTTGGTAGACTGTCTCACATTGGTAGAAATAAGGTTGGCTTGCAACATAATCTAAATATGGTGCAAACATTTCAATAGACTGTAACAGGACAATACAGTTTCATCAATGCATTAAGTGGTGAGACCAATTGTGACAGTGTAATACTGTCAGAGTATGCTATAAACAGTTATTGTCACAGGTTCACAGTTGCCGTTTAATAACATAAACAAATGGTGGAAAGCCTTATTGGAAGGATGTCTGCAGATGTGAGTGGGAGGGAGAAGTTCCTTTCATTGAGTGTGGCCCATCATTTGATTAGAACGTATCCTATCTAGATGTATCACAGGCAACTGTTTATGGCAATGACTGTGCCCAAGGCCACAAGTAAATATAGAGAGTTGTGAACGCAGCTCAGTCCATCACAAAAACCAGCCTTCCCTCAATTATCATGGTCTACATTTACTGCTGACTCCGGAAAGCAGCCAACATTAGCAAAGATTCTCTCACCCCTATTATACTTTTTTCCACCCTCTTCCATTGGACAGTAGGTACAAAAGTTTGAAAACATGTACCAACAGACTTAGGAACAGCTTATTTCCCACTTATCAGACTTAGGAACAGACTTCTCCTATATTAGAATCAGTCTTTCTTGTATATTCTCTAGCTGTTACACTATGTTCTGCATTCTTTCTGTTAGCCTGATGTCCTTATTGACAGGTGTAAATTATCTGTATAGCACACAACACAACAGTTTTTTTTACTGTACCTTGGTACATGTGATAATAATAAATTAAATGAAATCAGATTTCATTTGCTCCTCCAAGACCGTGTTAGGGAACTGGAGCTGGAGTTGGATGAACTTAGGATCATTCGGGAGGCAGAGGGGGTCATAGATTGGAGCTTTAGGGAAGTAGTAACTCCAAAGATGGCAGATAGATGGGTGACAGTGAGGGGGACTGGGAGGAAGCAGCCAGTGCAGGGACCCCCTGCGGCCGTTCCCCTCAAGAACAAGTATACAGTTTTGGATACTTGTGGGGGGGACGACTTAACAGGGGCAAGTAACGGGGCTCAGGCCTCTGGCACGGAGCCTGTCCCCCTTACTCAGAAGGGAAGGGTGGAGAAGAGCAGAGCAATAGTAATTGGGGACTCGATAGTTCGGGGCACAGATAGGAGGTTTTGTGGGAACGAGAGAGACTCACGATTGGTATGTTGCCTCCCAGGTGCAAGGGTACGTGATGTCTCTGATCGTGTTTTCCGGGTCCTTAAGGGGGAGGGGGAGCAGCCCGAAGTCATGGTCCACATTGGCACCAATGACATAGGTAGGAGGAGTGCCGAGGATGTTAGACAGGCTTTCAGGGAGCTAGGTTGGAAGCTCAGAGTTAGAATGAACAGAGTTGTTGTCTCTGGTTTGTTACCCGTGCCACGTGATAGAGAGTCGAGGAATAGGGAGAGAGAACAGTTAAATGCGTGGCTACAGGGATGGTGCAGGAGGGAGGGATTCCGGTATTTGGATAACTGGGGTTCTTTCTGGGGAAGGTGGGACCTCTATAAACAGGATGGTCTACACCTGAACCTGAGGGGCACCAGTATCCTTGGTGGGAGGTTTGCTAGTGCTCTTGGGGGGGGTTTAAACTAACTCTGCAGGGGCATGGGAACCCAGACTGTAGCTTTAGGGTGCAGGACCTGGAATGTAGGGAGGTTAGGAACATGGCATCAATTTCAAAGGAGGGTGCCTGTAAACAGGAAAGTGGTTTGAAGTGTGTATACTTCAATGCAAGAAGTATACGAAATAAGGTAGGTGAACTTGCAGCGTGGGTTGGTACCTGGGACTTCGATGTTGTGGCTATTACGGAGACATGGGTAGAACAGGGACAGGATTGGCTGTTGCAGGTTCCAGGGTTTAAATGTTTTAGTAGGGTCAGAGGTGGGGGTAAAAGAGGGGGAGGTGTGGCATTGCTTGTCAAAGATAGTATTACAGCTGTGGAAAGGACGATGGATGAAGACTCGCCATCTGAGGTAGTTTGGGCTGAGGTTAGGAATAGGAAAGGTGAGCTCACCCTGTTAGGAGTTTTTTACAGGCCTCCTAATAGTCCTAGAAACGTAGAAGAAAGGATTGCGAGGATGATTCAAGGGAAGAGTGAAAGTAATAGGGTGGTTGTTATGGGGGACTTTAACTTTCCTGATATTAATTGGGAAAGCTATAGCTCAAGTTCGTTAGATGGGTCAGTGTTTGTCCAATGTGTGCAGGAGGGTTTCCTGACACAATATGTAGATAGGCCAAGAAGAGGTGAGGCCATACTGGATTTGGTTCTGGGTAATGAACCAGGCCAGGTGTTAGAATTAGAGGTAGGTGAGCACTTTGGGGACAGTGACCACAATTCGGTGACCTTTACTCGAGTGATGGAGAGGGATAAGTGTGCACGACAGGGCAAGAGTTATAGATGGGGGCAGGGAAATTATGATGCTGTGAGGCATGACTTAGGATGTGTGGCCTGGAAAAGTAAGCTTCAAGGCAAGGGTGTAATTGATATGTGGAGCTTGTTCAAGGAGCAACTATTGAGTGTCCTTGATAAGTATGTGCCCGTCAGGCAGGGAGGAAAGGGTCGTGTGAGGGAGCCGTGGTTTAATAAGGAATTGGAATCCCTTGTTAAATGGAAGAGGGCGGCCTATGTAAAAATG
Source organism: Chiloscyllium plagiosum (assembly GCF_037043375.1). Taxonomy (NCBI): domain Eukaryota; kingdom Metazoa; phylum Chordata; class Chondrichthyes; order Orectolobiformes; family Hemiscylliidae; genus Chiloscyllium; species Chiloscyllium plagiosum. The sequence goes on from NW_028270155.1 coordinate 82,127,612, forward strand.
AGGCGTGAAGGTTCAATTGGGGCGATTGAGAGTTATAAGGTAGCCAGGAAGGACCTGAAGAGAGAGCTAAGAGCAGCAAGGAGGGGACATGAAAGGTCCTTAGTTGGTAGGATTAGGGAAAACCCTAAGGCTTTCTATAGGTATGTCAGGAATAAAAGAATGACTAGGGTAGGAATAGGTCCAGTCAAGGATAGTAGTGGGAAGTTGCGTGTGGAGGCTGAAGAGATTGGGGAGACACTGAATGAATACATTTCGTCAGTATTCAATCAGGAACAGGGCATTGTTGTCAATGTGAGTACTGAGTCACAATTAAGTAGAATGGATGGCTTTGAGGTATGTAGAGAAGAGGTGTTGGAAATTCTGGAAAGGGTGAAAATAGATAAGTCCCCTGAGCCTGATGGCATTTATCCTAGGATTCTCTGGGAAGCAAGGGAAGAGATTGCAGAGCCATTGGCCTTGATTTTTATGTCCTCGTTGTCTACAGGAGTAGTGCCAGAAGATTGGAGGCTAGCTAATGTGGTTCCCTTGTTCAAGAAGGGGAGTAGGGATAACCCTAGTAACTATAGGCCGGTGAGTCTCACTTCTGTTGTGGGCAAAATCTTAGAGAGAATTGTAAGGGATAGGATTTATGAACATCTGGATAGGAATAATGTGATCAAGGATAGTCAGCATGGTTTTGTGAAGGGCAGGTCGTGTCTCACAAACCTTATTGAATTCTTTGAGAAGGTGACTAAGGAGGTGGACGAGGGGAAAGCAGTAGATGTGGTGTATATGGATTTTAGTAAGGCGTTTGATAAGGTTCCCCATGGTAGACTACTGCAAAAAATACGGAGGTATGGCATTGAGGGTGAGTTGGAGGTTTGGATTAGGAGTTGGCTGGCTGGAAGAAGACAGAGGGTAATAGTTGATGGCAAATGTTCATCTTGGAGTGCCTCACTAGCGGTGTTCCGCAAGGATCTGTTTTGGGACCATTGCTGTTTGTCATTTTTATAAATGACCTAGAGGAGGGGTTAGAAGGTTGGGTGAGTAAGTTTGCGGATGATACGAAAGTCGGAGGAGTTGTAGACAGTGAGGAAGGATGTGGCAGGTTACAGCGGGATATAGATAAGCTGCAGAACTGGGCAGAAAGGTGGCAAATGGAGTTCAATGTAGCTAAGTGTGAGGTGATTCACTTTGGTAAGAGTAATAAAAAGATGGGGTACTGGGCTAACGGTCGGATACTTGGTAGTGTGGATGAGCAGAGGGATCTTGGTGTCCATGTACACAAATCTTTGAAAGTAGCCACCCAGGTAAATAGTGCGGTGAAGAAGGCATATGGTGTACTGGCTTTTATTGGTAGAGGAATTGAGTTCCGGAGTACTGAGGTCATGTTGCAGTTGTATAAGACTCTGGTGCGGCCACATCTGGAGTATTGTGTGCAATTTTGGTCGCCATACTATAGGAAGGATGTGGAGGCACTGGAACGGGTGCAGAGGAGGTTTACCAGGATGTTGCCTGGTATGGTAGAAAGATCGTATGAGGAAAGGCTGAGGCACTTGGGATTGTTTTCATTGGAGAAAAGAAGGTTTAGGGGTGACTTGATAGAGGTGTATAAGATGATTAGGGGTTTAGATAGGGTCGACAGTGAGAATCTTTTTCCACATATGGAGTCAGCTATTACAAGGGGGCATAGCTTTAAATTAAGGGGGGGTAGGTATAGGACAGATGTTAGGGTAGGTTCTTTACTCAGCGAGTCGTGAGTTCATGGAATGCCCTGCCAGTAGCAGTGGTGGACTCTCCCTCATTATGGGCATTTAAGCGGGCATTGGATAGGCATATGGAGGATAGTGGGCTAGTGTAGGTTAGGTGGGCTTGGATCGGTGCAACATCGAGGGCCGAAGGGCCTGTACTGCGCTGTATTCTTCTATGTTCTATGTTCTATGTTCTATAGATGGCTGGTCATTGCCAAAATCCCGTTCTATCCACTTATTCCTTGGTATCATTTGAAGAGTAAGAACAGAAAAGTAAATAGAACTTGGTTTAAAGGCATGCAGATGGCAGAGACAGGGCAACATGGAGAAGAGACCTGTGCATTCACATAAAAGATGCTTTATAGGCACAAGATACAGGAAGCAACTTGTCACAAAGGAAATTTTGTACCCGTAGATGCAAAAACCAAAGCACATTTAGCTCGTAGTTGTATGTTCTTTGTCTCTTTCCATATCTAGATGAAAGTGCTCCATTGGTAATTTCCAACCCTCTGGGACTTCTACTATCTATATCGTTATTTTCTTTCATATCCAAGGATGCTGTATTCAGATGTACATTAGGAATAAGATATACGGAGTTTGTGAGGTTGGGGGTTTGGGGATTGGGGTATATAGCCTGCTGATACGAGGGATGAAAAATTGCAGTTAAGTGGTAAGACTGGAAAAAAGGGGCTGTTCTTCATAGAGTCACACTAGAGAAATTGAATAGAAGTTGGCAAAACCATGATACAATCGATGAAAAGGAAACATTCATGCTGACATCATTGTTGTGAGCAGAAAATCCAAGTGGAAAGTAATTGAAAGGTGAAGTCGAAGGGAGCTGGAAATACAAACCTTTACTGACTGAGTTGTTACAATGTGGAATACCCTGCCTGATAAGATGGTGCAGCTAACACAAGAGTAACTTTGAGAGATGAAATGGAGAAGTCTTTGAAAAGAAAAATGAATAAAGATTTTCTCTGGTCTCTACTGTGGGCAAAACTTTGCTGCATGGTTTTGTGGGCTCTGGGATGTTCAGCTTAGCATTAAAAAAGATTTATGGGATGCATTCAAATTCCATTCCATGCAAACTATTACACCTACTGTTTGATGGATCTGAGAATCAGAGTGAAAGGGAGCTTTAGAACTGTTTTCAGCTGCTCTCAGAATTGCCACTGGGTCACTGTGTATATACAAGTGTTTGTGCAAGTACTGAGAAGCTGCAGCAGGTATCCAATGGTACCTGCAGTTGGGGAAAGTGGAGAATAATCATGCATTACTGCAATTCGTTCAACAAGGAAACATGCCATATGAGGGGACCATAAAATAATGAAGCTGTCTGAGATAGCAAAGAGAAAAACAATGGATTTTCTGCATTTGTCCATCTCTGGGTCACTGGTTTTCTCTCTGTCACTGTCATTCTGGAGTCTTCTGCGGGCTTTGCTTGCTACTAAAACATGTCTGATGGTCAGAGTATTCAAAAGAAGAATGATAAGGCATGGCAGTAAAGGCGAAAGAAGGCGATGGAATACACCATATAGTGTCCAATAGATTGAAGTATAATACTCTAGTTTTGTGATGCAAAACCATGGCAGGTTATTGAAGATGTACTTGGATTTGAATTTCAAAAACCAGGGAATGCTTTCTTAATAGCTCAGCACACTCACCGTTCCAATAATCACGGCTGCAGTTTTCTCAGTGCAGTATTTTGTTTTAAACTTCTGGCAACAATTAGCTACAAATCGATCAAAGGTGAAAGCAACAGTCAACCAGACAGAATTCTTTGTGGTTGCATGAATGAGCACTGTAACTAAACGACAGAAGTAAGTAATATCCAGGAAAGACACTGGAAAATACATAATAAGCCACCTCAGCATCACATCACAGATGACAACCAGGAAATCAGCTGCTGCCATTGCTACCAGGTACCGTGTGAGAGACCACAGTTCCTGCGTTAAAGGAGCACAATTGCCAACAGGTTAACTGCAATGATTAAAACAGATGGTTAGTTTTAATACATGAGTGTGTCCAGATCTTCTGCTGAGTTTTGCTGCTGCAAATGTTTGATAATGAGATCTGATTCTACAGGTACTATTCTCAGGCAATTTTTATATAAAAAGTATGCTTAGTCTATTGTAAGAAATTGGACTAATGTAAACCTTCAAAAACATGCATGAATACTAAAAAATACAATTGGCAACACTGTCAGAGATACCATCATCATCATCCCTGTCTCACTGGCTGGACAGACCCGCAGAGATGGCAAAAGTGTGATATATAATCCAGCAGAAATTTCCCTCAACGGTCTCAACATTGACTCTGTACCTCATAGAATGATGGAGTCATAGAGATGTATAGCACGGAAACAGGCCAGTCAGTCCAACTCATCCAAGTTGACCAGTTGTCCTAAATTAATCTAGACCCTTTTGTCAGCATTTGGCCCACATCCCTGTAAACCCTCATGTTCATGTGCCCATCCAGATGCTGTAATTGTACCAGCCTCCAACACTTCCTCATTCCTTATGCACACCACCATTTGCATGAAAAACGTTGCCCCTCAGCTCCTTTTAAAATCTTTCCCCTCTCACCCTGTACTTATGCCCTCTAGCTCTGGATGCCCCCACCACGGAGAAAAAGACCTTGTCTATTTATCCTATCCATGCCCCTCATGATTTTATGATCCTTTAGAAGATCACCCCTCAACCTCTGATGCTCCATAAAAACCAGCCCCAACCAATTCATCCTCTGCCTATAGGTCAAATCTTCCTACCTTGGCAACATCCTTGTAAACCTTTTCTGAATCTTCAAGATTGACAACATCCTTCCTACAGGAGGGAGTCCAGAACTGCACACAATACAGGTGTTGTGCCATATCTGAGTGATACATTCCAAGACTTACTGAGGATGCCAGAAACTGTAGATAACGAACCCTATCATTTAAGTGGGAAATGCACCTCCCCAGCAATTATGTCGGGAATGTTCTATGCAACATTTCTGAGTGCAGTAAACCGCAGAAAACTGAAACCACTGAAACTGAATCTGCAGATATGGGGGTTCTACTGTATTCCGAAAATGGCCTAATCAGTGTTCTGTACAGCCGTAACATGATCTCCTGTCTCAATTCTCTGACCATTATAGGTAAACATGCTAATTGCCTTATTCACTATCCTATCAACCCAAGACTGCACTTTCAAGGAATTATGAATCTGCACTTAAAGGTCTCTTTGTTCAGCAACACTCCCCAGAACCTTATGATTAAGTGTATAAGTGCTGCTTGGATTTGCTTTTCCAAAATGCTGCACCTCACATTTATCTAAATTAATCTCCATCTGCTTCTCAGCCCATTGGCACATCTGATCAAGAAACTATTCGGAGGTAACCCTCTTCACTGTCCATTACACTTCCAATTTTTTGTCATCTACAAACTTACTAACTATACCTCCGATGTTCACATCTAAATCTTTGCTATAAATGACAAAAAGCAGTGGATACTACACCGATTCTTGTGGCACACCACTGGTCACAGATGTCCAGTATGAAAAGCAACTCTCCACCATCACAGTTTGTCATCTACTTTCGAGTCAGTTCTGTATCCACGAGGCTAGTCGTCCCTGTAATCTACGTGATCTAACCTTGCTAACCAGTCTACCCTAAACAACCTTGTCTTAGCTTTACTGAAGTCTTTATACACCTTATATCTACACCTTGCCCTCATGAATTCCCTTTCTCATTTCTTCAAAAATTTCATTCACGTTAGTGAGATATGATTTTACCCACACAAAGCTATGTCAACGATCTGTAATCAGTCCTTGGCTATCCAAATACATGTAAAACCTTTCTCTCCAAAAATTTGCCCACCATCGATGTCAGGCTTACTGGTTTTTAGTTCCCTGTTTTTATTTCTTACCACCTTTCTTAAATAGTGGCACCATGTCAACCAACTTCCAGTCTTCCAGCAACTCACCTGTGGCTAACAATGATACAAATATCTCAGCAAGGGGCCTAACGGTCACTACTCTAGCTTCCCACAGAGTTCTTAAGTACACCTGATCAGGTCCTGGGGTTTTATCTGTCTTTATGCATGTTAAGACATCGAGGACTTCCTCCTCTATTTGTCACATTCTGTGTCTTCCATATCCTTCTCCACAGTAAACACTGATGCAAAATCCTCATTTAGTAGCTGACCCATCTCCTGCGGTTCCACCCATAGATGGCCTTGCTGATCTTTGAGGGATTCTATTCTCTCCCTCGTTACCTTTTTGTCCTAATGTTTATAATACCCCTTTGGATTCTCTTTAACTCTATTTGCTAAAGCTATCTCATGTCCTCTTTTTTGCCCTTCTGTTTTCCATAAGGATCTGAGGATTCACTTGATATCTGCTGTCTATACCTGATATTTGCTTCCTTATTTTTCTTTACCAAAACCTCAATGTCTCTAGTCATCCAGCATTCCCTACACCAACCAGCCTTGCCTTTCACCATAACAGAAACATACTGTCTTTGGATTCTTGTTATCTCATTTTTGAAGGAGAAAGTGAGGACTGCAGCTGCTGGAGTCTAGGAGAAAGTGAGGACTGCAGATCCTGAAGAAGGGCTCATGCTCGAAACGTCGATTCTCCTGCTCCTTGGATGCTGCCTGACCTGCTGCGCTTTTCCAGCAACACATTTTCAGATCTCATTTTTGAAGGTCATTTTCAAGCCATCCCTTTATCTACGAACATTTGCACCCACTCAACTCCTGAAAGTTCTTGCCTAATAGCATCAGAATTGGCCTTCCTCCAATTTAGAACTTTAAGATTTAGATCCTGTCTATCCTTTTCCATGCTATTTTCAAACTAATAGAATTATGGTCAGTGGCCTTAAAGTACTCCCTCATTGATTCCTCAGTCACTTGGCCTTCCTTATTTTCCAAGAGTAGGTCAAGTTTTGTACCTTCTCTCATAGTTACATCAACAAACTGAATCAGAAAATGATTTTGTACATGGTATCAGATATAACACCAGTGAGGAATTCTCATTCTGTTTATCATGTACTGTACTCACTCACCTGATGAATAAGTGTTCCTCTACAATGAATAATATTTACAGGAAGCATTGAATATGGCAAGTGCGCAAAATGTACTCTCTCTGTTCACCACCTGCAATGGCTCTGCGTTACTGTTTCAGCTGTTTGGGTCTGAATGGATATTTCTATTGGACGGTGTCTGCAGTGGGTGATGAAGGAATTAACAAAAAGGAAGAAAACTTACGTAAGTTTTTACCAACTTTTACCTCATCTTTACCAACCTCCTGGTTGTGGATACATTGACTGTGACGATATCCATAAGTGACCACTGCACAGTCCTTGTGGAAAGAAAGTCCCACCAACTCACTGACAATACCCTCCATCATAATTGTGTCACTTTCATAGTGCAAAATGGGATAGATTTCAAACAGTTCAAGGAACTCAAAACTGGCATCCACGAGGCACTGTGGCCTATCTGCAACAGCAGAACACAATTTGCAATCTCATTGCTCAGCATTTCCCCAACTCTAATGTTTACCATCAATCCAGGGGATCAACCCCAGTTCAAGGGAAAATGCAAGCGGGCATCTCAGGCACAGTTTCAGGCTTACCTGAAAATGAATTGTCAACCTGACGAAGCTACCAAACAGGACTACATGAATACCAAGCAGCATAAGCAGTAATTGATATAAAGAGTGAAGTAACCCCACAACCAAAGACTTCAAGTCTATCATATCCTGACGGATAACTTGTTTTGAAAACTCACTGGAGGAATAGGAAGCTACACAAATATCTTTATATTCAATGCTGAAAGGGCCCAGCTGAAGTGCATCTGGAGTATTCGTAACAATGTTTAGCCACAAATGCCAGGTAGATGATCTGTCTTTGCCTGCTGCAGTAGTCCCCAGCATTACAGATGCCAGTCTTCACCCAATTTGATTCACTCTGCACGATATCAAGAAACAGTCGGTAGCACTGGATACTGCAAAGGATATGGGTCATGATACCATTCCACAGTCAAAAGAAAGACATCTGTTTCAGAACGTAACCCCAGCCATGGGATGCCAGTTCACTGACATCAACCTGACAGTGTAGATAGTTGCCCACCTGTGTTCTGTACATAAAAATTGTTGCTACTTGGCCAATCAACGCTCCATCAATCTACTCTTGATCATCAGGAAAGTGGTACAGGTATCATCAACAATGCTATCAAGTAGCACCGGTTCAGCAGTAACTTCCCCACTGACACATATGTTGGATGTCACCTGGGCTCGTCAGCTCCTGACCTGACTACGGCCTTAATTCAAAAATGGATGAAAGAACTGAATTCCAGAGCTAAGGTGAGAGTGACAGCCTTTGACATCAAAGGTTGCATTTGAGCGAGTGCGGCACCAGTGCAAAACAGGAATCAGTGAGTATCAGGACGCAAATTCTTCATTGATTAGACTTGTACCTGATATCCAGGAAAATGGTTGTTATTCTTCGAAGTCAATAATCTCATCTGCACGAAGGCCAAAGTGAGTACCGCAGAGGCTGGATATTAGAGGCAACAGTGTGGTGCTGGAAAAGCATAGCAGGTCAGGCAGCATCCGAGGAGCAAGAGAATCGACTTTTTGGGAAAAGGCCCTTCATCAAGAATGAGGCTGGATGACATCTCATCTGCAGGACATCTCTGAAGGTGTTCCTCAGGGTTGTGTCCTCGGCCCAAGCATCTCTCAGCTGCTTCATCAATGACCTTTCCATCATAAGGTCAGAAGTGGGGATGTTCACTGATGATTGCACAATGTTCAGCACCATTCATGTCTCCTCAGATACTGAAGCATTCTATGAGGAAATGCAACAAGACTTGGACAATATCCAGAGTCGAAAAGGGTGGCACTGGAAAAGTACAAGTTAGGCAGCATCTGATAAACAGGAGAGTCAACCTTTCAGGCAGAAATCCTTCATCATTTCTGACTTGGACAATATCCAGGCTTTGGCTGACAAATGGAAAGCAAACTTATCAACACATAATGGCCATCTCCAACTATACATAACCTAAATCACCATCCCTTAACATTGCACAGCGTTACTATCACTGAATTCTTTATGAACCATGTCCTTGAAGCTACTCTTGACCAGAAACTCAACTGGACTTCACATATAATTATACGGGGTAAAAGAGAAAATAAGAGTCTCAAAATTCTGCAGTAAGTGACTCAGCTCTCCACTCCCAAAGCCTGTCTACAATCTAAATAAGATGCAGGAGCAGAAATTAGGCCATTCAGCCCATTGGGTCTGCTGCACTATTCAATAATGGACGATTAGTTTCTCAACCCTATGTTCTCTCTTTCTTCCCGTAACCTTTGATCTGTTGACAATCTAAAATGCGCAATTCAAGGTGTGGTGTAACACCTTCATGTTTGCTGCTCCAACAAACCTCAAGACGTTTGACACCATGCAGGAAAATGCAGCCACCTTGTTTGGTACCATACCCAAAGCGTTCACTCCCTCCTCCACTACCAAGACTTTGTAGCTGTAATGTGTACTGTCTTCAGGATGAACGGCAGAAATTTGTCCAAGATCCTGAAGCCACACTGTCCAAACCTATGAGGTCTTCTATCTCGAGCCATCTAACAGATGCATGGGAAAGCCATCACTTGCAAGTTTCCACTAAGCCAGTCTCCATCTTGACTTGAAAATATGACCATTCCTTCACTGTCAAAACCCTTCAATTATACATCATGGGTGCATCTATAGCACATGCACTGCAGTGGTTGAAGAAGGCATCTTTTCAAGAGCAAACTAAGAATAGGCAATAAATACTGAACAGTCAGCAACACCTATGTCTCATGATAAAATTGAGAAATGTTAATTCCTTTGTATAAGACTAAAGTACATAGAAGCATGAGTTGCCATTAAGCACCTGAGTCTGGAGACTTTGGATAAGATCAGGCCAAGTAGGTTGTGGTGTGAAATTCACTAACTTGTGTGACCAAAGGGCAGCAATTTCCAATCAGTGGAAGTGACTTTTCAGCATAATTCACCTGCAAACAATGCGATAATTGCCAATGATCACTGAATTATAGACTCAATTATGTTTCTTTATCATTCAAGTCTACCAATCATTTGCTAGATATTGGCTTTCTTTCCAAAGTTGCATGTTTCCGAATCAATTATGAAGGTGTGTTTCCGTTGTTTGAACATATTGTAAATTATCTAAAACAGGATTGTACATGGCAAATACATTCGAGACTTTGATATCAGCAAGTTAGGTTTTGTTACATTAATGCAATTGTAAAGGTTTATCACTCTTAAAGATTTGAAGGAATATCATGGAAGATGTTTTCATAAAATACCATGATGTTTGACAACTGATTCATAGCTCATTTTGAAAAATATTGAAGTAGAGTTAGACCATAAGATATAGGAGCAGAAATTAGGTCATTCAGCCCATTAAGTCAGCTCCACTACTCAGTCATGGCTGATGAGTTTCTCAACCCTCTGCTCTCTCTTTCTCCCTATAACCCTTGATCTGTTGACAATCAAGACCGATCTATCTCTGTCTTAAATATACTCAATGGCCGACCCTACACTGCCTTTTGTGGCAATGAATTCCATAGATTAATTGAATGAACAGTTCAGGAAGAGAAACACTTCTCATTAGTGGCATTGTTTTAACCATCATTCCTGTCCAGATTATGGATCATTCCTAAAACAGAAATGGTTTGCCAAGTACAAAACTGTAGACAGATGTTACTTACCAGACACTCCAATAACCACAAGCAAGGACAGTAAATAAAATCAACATCAGGAAGTGTTTGGAGTGCATTGAAAGAATACTTCATTTTTCTGTGTCCAATAATCCAACCTTTACTTGAAATTGTCACCAACTCAAAGTATTTATATACATAACAATGAAATCCTCTGAGGACATGATTAGGTTGATTTACTTACAGTCTTATGAACAAACAGAAGTAAATCTTGCAAAGAAATGGTATTTCAATAGATTGTAGAATCACCTATAAGGTAAACTGAGACCGTAGAAACACACGGCATGCAAAAAAAAAAACAAATCTGCAAAGCATAAAGGTAAAGCTGATATCACAAGTACCCACAGGATGTACATTTCATTCTTTCCTGGGATGTGGGCATCTTGACGAAGTCAGAACGTGCCGCCTATGTCTAAGTATCCTTGAGAAGGTGGTGGTGAGTGCTGTTTTTTTTTAGATTAGATTAGATTACTTACAGTGTGGAAACAGGCCCTTCGGCCCAACAAGTCCACACCGACCCGCCGAAGCGTAACCCACCCATATCCCTACATTTACCCCTTTACCTAACACTACGGGCAATTTAGCATGGCCAATTCACCTGACTTGCACATCTTTGGACTGTGGGAGGAAACCAGAGCCCCCGGAGGAAACCCACGCAGACACGGGGAGAATGTGCAAACTCCACACAGTCAGTCGCCTGAGTCGGGAATTGAACCCGGGTCTCTGGCGCTGCGAGGCAGCAGTGCTAACCACTGTGCCACCGTGCCACCCACTATCCATCTGGTGTAGGTGCGCACTTCTTCAAGTTAGAGATTCTGGTAGTTGGCTCTGAAACCAGGTTCCTGAATCTTAATAATGGAAACTATGGTGGAACATGATATAGATATTGTGGATTGAGAAAGGTTACTGAAAGGAATGGCAGTCGGTAGACAATGGGTGAAAGTGAGGATTGCAGATGCTGGAGATCAGAGTCAAGATTAGAGTGTTGCTGGAAAAGCACAGCAGGTCAGGCAGTATCCAAGGAACAGGAAAATCAACGCTTCGGGCAAAAGCCCTTCATCAGGATTGAGATAGACGATGCCAAGCTTTCAAAGAGCGAATGAATGAACTTCCAAAGTTGCTTATTCCTATCAGGTGGAAGACAGCAAAAAGAATAGTGGTCAAACCATGGCGCATGATGGAAGTTAGAGTGTTGTAGATGCAAAGAAAGGCATACAAATGAGTTAGAAAAAGCAATGGAACTGAGGATCGGGAACAGTTCAGAAATCAGGAAAGGTAGTTCAAGGACTTAGAGTCATAGAGAGGTACAGCATGGAAATAGACCCTTCAGTCCAACCCGTCCATGCCGACCAGACATCCCAACTCAATCTCGTCCCATCGTCCAACACTCGGCCCATGACCCTCCAAGCCCTTCCTATTCATACACCCATCCAAATGCCTTTTAAATGTTGCAATTGTACCAGCCTCAACCACTTCCTCTGGCAGCTCATTCCATACACATACCACCCTCTGTGTGAAAAAGTTGACACTTAGGTCTCTTTCATAGCTTTCCCCTCTCACCCTTAACCTACCCCCTCTAGTTCTGGACTCCCCCATCCCAGGGAAAAGAGTTTGTCTATTTATCCTATCCCTGCCCCTCATAATTTTGTAAACCTTTATAAGGTCACTCTTCAGCCTCCAATGCTCCAGAGAAAAGAGCCCCAGCCTGATCAGCCTCTCCCCATAGCTCAAATACTCCAACCCTGGGAACATCCTTGTAAATCTTTTCTGAACCCTTGCAAGTTTCACAACATCTTTCTCTAAGGAAGGAGACCAGATTTGCACGCAATGTTCCAACAGTGGCCCAACCAATGTCCTGTATAGCCGCAACATGAGCTCTCAACTCCTGTACTCAATACTCTGAGCAATAAAGAAAGCATACTAAACGCCTTCTTCACTTTATAAAAGTAAATTACTGCGGATGCTGGAATCTGAAACCAAAAGAGAAAATGCTGGAAAATCTCAGCAGGTCGGGCAGCATCTGGAAGGAGAGAAAAGAGCTGACGTTTCGAATCTAATTGATCCTTTGTCAAAGCTTTGACAATGGGTCAGTTAGATTCGAAATGTCAGCTCTTTTGCCTTCTTCACCTGAACCTGCACTCCAAGGTCTCTTTGTTCAGCAACATTCCCTCGGACCTCACCATTAAGTGCATAAGTCCTGCTAAGATTTGCTTTCCCAAAATGCAGCACCTCGCATTTGCCTGAATTAAACTCCATCTGCCACTTCTCGGCCCATTGGCCCATCTGGTCAGGATTCTGTTGTAATCTGAGGTAACGTTCTTCACTGTCCACTACATCTCCAATTTTGGTGTCATCTGCAAACTTACTAACTATACCTCTTATTCTCACATCCAAATCATTTATATAAATGGCAAAAAGTAGTGGACCCAGCACCGATCCTCGTGGCGCTCCACTGGTCACAGGCCTCCAGTCCGATAAACAACTTTCCACCACCACCCTCTGTCTTCTACCTTTGAGCCAGTTCTGTATCCAAATCGCTAGTTCTCCATTTATTCCGTGAGATCTAACCTTGCTAACCAGTCTTCCATGGGGAACCTTGTCGAACTGTTTAAGAAGGGGAAAATAGAACATGAGTTTAAGCTTGTTGGGAAATATATTAACTGACTGTTCAAACTTTCTATGCAGATGTAAAGAGAAAAATATTGATGAGAACTAATATCGGTCTCTTTCAGTTATTCAACAGTTAGACATGACTGAGGAACTAAATTCATATTTCATTTCTGTCTCCTTAAAGGCCAGCATGAATAACACACCAGAAATGATAGGGTAAACATGGTTTAGTGAGAGGGAGGTACTGAAACAAATATGCATTTATAGAGAAATTGTGTAAATGAATTGATGGGCTTAAGGACTGAAAAAAAGGTCACTATCTGATAATCTATATCCTGAGAATTAAAAAAATGACACTAAAATATCAGATACATCGGTGGTCATTTTCTTATATTCTTTAGATTCTGGAAAAGGTCCTAAAGATTGGAGAGTAACCAATGTAACCCCACTGTTTAAAAAGGGAGCTAGAGAGAAAACATGGAATATTAGAACAGTGAATCAGAAATTGGCAGTGGGAAAATGTTTGAGTCCACTATGGAAGATCTTACAGCAGAGCACTTAGAAAATAAATATTGAGACTCAGACAGTCAGTATGGATTTGCAAAATAGAATCCATGGTTGACAATTTGACTGAAGTTCTTCCCGAATGTGAATAATACAGTTGATTGGGGCAGCTAAGGGATCTGATTTCTTTAGAATTTAAAAGGCTTTCGATAAAGTTCCACAGAAAAGATCAATATTTAAAATTAAAGTCGGGTGTGCTGCTGGAAAAGCACAGCAGGTCAGGCAGCATCTGAGGAGCAGGAGAATCGATCTTTTGCATATAATCCCTTAACCCTTTCCTGTTGGAGGGTTTATGCTCAAACATCGATTCTCCTGCTCCTCGGATGCTGCCTGACCTGTTGCCTTTTTTTCAGCACCCCAGTCTTGACTCTGATCTCCAACATCTGCAGTCCTCACTTTTTGCTACTTTAAAATTAAACTGCACGGGTTGGGAGTAGTGTATGGAGTTGGATAGAAAATTGATTAGCAGACAGGGAACAAAGATTTGGATTAAATACAATTTTTATGAATTGTAGGTAGTAACTAGTGTAGTATCGCAGAGCTCAGTATTCGCACCCCAGCTATTCATAACATGTGTCAATGAGTTAGATGAGGGAGCTAAGTGTAATATCTCGAAACGTGCAGATGATACAAACCTGGGTGGAGGGGTATGCTGTGAGGAGGATGCAAAGATGTTGTAGTGTGATTTGGACGGTGAGTGGGCCAAGACATGGCAGAAAGAGGAAAAATTTGAAACATGTGAGGTTATACATTTTGGTAACAAATAAAATGTTGGCAGATTATTATTATTCGAATGGCTGAAAATTGAGAGAGGGTCATGTTCAATGAGTGCTGGGTGTCCTCATAGACCAGTCACTGAAAGTAAGCCCACAGATGCTGCAGGCAGGAAGGATGGAAAACTGAATATCGCCCATCAGAGTGATATGCTTTGATTGCAAGAATAAGTATGTTTTGCTGCAATAATATAAGACACTGGTGAGGCCACACCTGGCATATTGTCTGCAGTTTTGTTCTCCTTAGCTAGGGAAGGATGTTCTTGCTCGTGAGGGAGTGCAGCGATTCAAGTGAAATGGCCAGCCTTTTGCTTGTAGATGTTGCCCCGAGTTCTTTGTCTTCTCAGAAGACAATTTCACGGCACATACTTTGCAAATACTGTTCTTGAGAGCCTCTCCTGCAAAATCCTTTGTTCTGCTCACTTTATCTCAAAGGACACTCTTCCTGCAAAAACAGCTCTGGCACTCAACCAATGAATTAATAAAACTCCGATCACACCATTCAGTCCCAGCCAAAGCAGTGTTACTGGTAAACAGCTCCCAAATATTAAACGGCGACATTCCATGCACATATAAGGCAATATGATGCCAATCTGTCTTGTTGACTGCCATACCACTTTCCTTATTTGGTCAACACAGAAAATTGCAGGTTACAGCTGTGGGAATAGGCCACAACATATCCTGGCTACAGTTTTAACTGAGGTAAGTATTTAAATTAGCTTGAGCAAAGTTCTCAGCTTTGTCCTTCGTAAACAGTCTCATAGTCTGGCCACCTGACAACAAACGCTCCTCTTGAAAATGACACTCCAAGCGAAATGGATCACAACTATAAGCATGTTCTGTCTCACACGGAAGTATTTGAATACAGTCAAACTGACTATGAATGTATAACCCATATTTTTTTTTGCAATCAATTAAACTCTTGCCTACATAACATCAATTCTGTGTTTACATGCTGTATTATCTAATGTACCTTTCACAAATTCAATTGTAAATATTATTTAAAAGATTAAGTATATATTATTATTATCAGGGGTAAATGTGACATAAAATGAACCCAAGGATGAATCGTTACATTTGTACAAAACGTAATATTCACCTTTTATGAAGTGAAGATTATCCCTAACTTCACCATGATAAGGTAAATCTCAAAATAATTGTTTAATTCCACTTTCCTGTCATGAGTTATGCGTGTCTTACAAAAGATGAAACCAGTAAGATAAAACAACTCTGATTTGGGTCAGATTGAATTTCATACACATCAGAATTGGATCTAAATAAAAATTGAAAGAACTGTGGATTCCGTAAATCAGAAATAAAAAAAAGAGAATGTGATGGTCTGGCATCATCTGTAAAGAGAAATCAGAGTTAACGTTTCAGGTCCATGATCCATCCTCAGGACGGATAGTAGCTAGGAAAATGTCAGATTATATGGACAAGATAGGGTAGGGGGAGTGGGTAAGGATTAAATGGTAGGTGGGGATAGATTCCAAAGAGAGAGAGAACAGTTGAACAGGCAAGGGAGTAGATAACGATCTGGCTAGGAAGGTGAATGGCTGTTGATGGAGACTGTTATTGACTGATAATAGGTGCTATGTAATGGCAGACTATGTAGTAACAAGCCCTGATGTGTGGAGTGGGCTGAGACATGGGAGAGGTCAGGCCCTAAAGTTATTGAACTTGATATTGTGTGCAGAGTGCTTCAGGTTCCCCACATGAAAAATGAAGAGATGCTCTTCAAGCTTGCACTGAGCTTTGCACAATTAATGCAGCAAGCCTGAGTCAGAGACGTTATTCAGAGAAGAGAGTGGTGTGTTAAAGTGGCAGGCAAATGGAAGCTCAGGGTCTCTTTTTTTTTGCCATTTTTTCCACATATAATGTCTGCTCAGACAGACCCATTGTTTCATGGAGAAAGTGAGGACTTGAGATCAGAGTCGAAGAGTGTGGTGCTGGAAAAGCATAGCTGGTCAGGCAGCATCCAAGGAGCAGGAGAGTCGACGTTTTGAGCTTAAGCCCTTCATCAGGAATCCGTTTCAGCCTGCTCCTGTCGCACAGAACTCATCTCTTCTTACCTTATTTCGATCTTTTCTCCCCTGGTCCAGTCCTTGCACATATATATCTGCCATTTCTCTGGCACTTTGTGCCAGTTTCAGAATTTCCAGTTGCAGAATTTCCACCATCTCTTCTTTTAACATGGACCTGCAATCACTTTACATATCTATTCTAGAGAAGATGATGGTGTTGGACTGGGGTGTACAAAGTTAAAAATCACACAACACCAGGTTATAGTCCAACAGGTTTAATTGGAAGCACACTAGCTTTTGGAGTGATGCTCCTTCATCAGGTGATTGTGGAGCCCTTCACAATCACCTGATGAAGGAGCGTCGCTCCGAAAGCTAGTGTGCTTCCAATTAAACCTGTTGGACTATAACCTGGGGTTGTGTGATTTTTAACTTTATTCTAGAGAAGGTGACCAAACAGGTGGATGAGGGTAAAGTGGTTGATGTAGTGAAATTGGATTTCAGTAAAACATTTGATAAGGTGATAAATGTACGACAATTGTCAGAGGTAATTTATTTACTCAGAGTAGTAAGGGCAGGGATTGCCCTGTCTGCAACACTAGTAGACTCACCAAGTTTAAGGGCATTTAAGTGTTCATTGGATAAATATGCCCATGATAATGGAAGAGTGTGGGTTAGATGGGCTTCAGATCGCTTTCATAGGTCAGTGCAACATCGAGAGCCAAAGGGCCTGTATTGCTCTGTATTTTTCTATATTTTGTTCCCCATTGGAATATTCTCAGTGCTCTCAAATCCGCGTGGAATAAAGGCCTGAAATGTCTCCCCCACTACCACCCTTCTCCACTTGGCAATAGTTCCTCTTTTAACTCTTTTCATTGTCTTTACATAAGAAAGGTGGGCATAGGTAACTGCATGGACCCTAGTTATGCCTGCCGTTTCATGGGGTACAAGGAACATGCATTCTTCCAATCCTATTCCAGCCCCCATCCACAATTATTTCTCCGATATATCAATGACATCATCGGTGCTGCTTCCCTCTCCCATCAGGAATTGGAAAAGTTCACTGATTTTGCTTCCAATTCCCACCA
The DNA here is from genome assembly GCF_037043375.1 of Chiloscyllium plagiosum. Taxonomy (NCBI): domain Eukaryota; kingdom Metazoa; phylum Chordata; class Chondrichthyes; order Orectolobiformes; family Hemiscylliidae; genus Chiloscyllium; species Chiloscyllium plagiosum. The sequence continues at coordinate 82,145,151 of NW_028270155.1, forward strand.
TGCCCTCACTTTCACCTTGCCTATTTCTGACACACCCTTCACTTCCTCAACATCTGTTTCCATGGCTGAGGACAGACTGGCCATTAATATCCATCACAAACCCACTGACTCCCACAGCTACTTGTGCTATACATCCTCACACCCTACGTCCTGTAAATATTACATTTCATTCTTTCAATTTGTCTGTCTCCGTTCACATATGTTCCAATGAGATCATCTTCAACAATGTAGTCTCCTCTACGTTGGGAAACTAAGCATAGACCGTGTCCGCTTTGCAGAACATGTACATGGCAGGCTGCTCTGGAAAGTTAGATTGCATGGCTTGATGGTAGGAAGCAGAGTGTAATAGTGGAAGGATGCTTGCTGGAATGCAGGCCTGTGTCTAGTGGAATGCCTCAGATACTGTTTTGAATCTACAGCAATGATTTGGATGAGAATGTATAAGGCATGGTTAATAAATTTACTGATGACACTATAATAGGTGGTATCATGAACAGTGAGGAACATTAACAGAAATTGCAGCAGTATCTTGCTCAGCAAGGGCAAGTGGGCTGAGAAATGGCAAATGGAGCTTAATGTAGATTAATGTGAAGTCTTGCATTTTGGAAAGTCAAATCAAGGTAGGAGTTTCATGGTGAATGATAGGATCTTATAGAGTGTAGTGGAACAGAGGAATCTTGGAGTTCAGGTTCACAGTTCTCTGAAAGTGGAATCAAAGGTAGGCAGTACAGCGAAGAAGGCTTTTGACAGACTGGCCTTCATAAATCAGGGGCATTGAGTATAGCAGTTGGGAAGTTCTGTTGCAGTTATAACAGGATGTTGTGAGGCCACATTTGGAATATTGTGTTCAGTTTTAGTCACCTTGTTATCGGAAGGATGGTGGCTGGACTCAACAGTCTGAGTTGTAGGGAGAGGTTAGACAAGCTAGGACATTTTTGTTTAGAGCATAGGAGACTGTGTGAGGATGTTATAGAGGTGTGTAAGATCGTGAAAGGCATGTATAGGGTGAATTCACTCAATCGTTTTTCCAGGGTTGGGGAATCAAGGACCAGAAGGCGTCAGGTTAAAGTTAGTGGGAAAAGAATAAAAGGGAGCCTGAGGAGAAACATTTTTACATAGAGAATAGTACAGAATGAGCAGCCAACAGAAGTACTTGAGCCAGGTACATTAACAACATTTAAAAGGCATTTGAGCAAAGACATGGATAGAAAAGGCTTCGAAGAATATGGGCTAAATGTAGGGAAATGGGGTTGGGGCGAATGGATTAGTGCTGTAGAACTCTATGTCTTTAGGACTCGATCTATGTTCTGCCCGCAAAACAAATACCCTGAATTTTCAGTTGCCTGCCACTTCAACACACCACCCTGTTCCTTGGCCAACATCTGTGTCTCAGGTTTGCTGCAATGTTCCAGCGAAGCTCAGTTCAAGCTGGAAAAACTACACCTCATTTTCCATGTGGGGACCCTGCAGCCCTCTGGACTCAATATCAAGGTCAATCGTTTTAGGGCCTGAACTCTTCCACGTCTCATCCCCCTACCCCATACCTCAGGCCTAGTTATCACATAGTCTGCCATCACACACTACCTGTTTTCAGCGATTAACAGTCTCCATTAAAAGCTCTTCACCCTCCTAGCCAGATCGTTATTCACTCCTTTGTCTAGCTACCTGTTCTTCTCTGCCTTTGCGCTCTATCCTCACCTATAATTTATTTCTTACCCTCTTACCCCAGCCTATCTTGCGCATATAAGCTGACAGTTTCCGAGCTGCCAATTTTAAGGAAGTGTCACCAGACCTGAAACATTAACTCTTATTTCTTTTCACAGATGTTGCAAGACCTGCTGAACTTTTCCAGAATCTTCTGATTTTGTGTCATGACTCTAACAAAAGAGTTAGAGTCGTGCAAATTGATATTCGCACCCAATTACTATTGACATGTCAAATACAACCCATGAATATCCATCTTCACAATGTCCCACACTCATGGAGGAAAGTATAGACCTCCTCTCAGTTTGTATTCGTTCATCTTGAAACCGCATTTCCAACAATAAGAGGTGATCACCAAACCAAGAAGAACAATTTTCTTGACACACCCCAGTGTCTACTGTTATGAACAGTTTACAATCAGTTCAATTTATTCTACTGAATTTCCAGAAATGGTTGAGCAACAAGATTTTTGACATTGTTTCCCAGTATGTGGAAATATTAATGTAATTTTTTCCAATATTTCTGATAAATGAGAATGATGATGAATGGAATTAGGAAAATAACATCCTTAATGATCCTAGAAAATTTCTTAAAAGACCAAACCTAAGACTAAACCTTAGAAGACCAAACCGAGTGCAACCGAGTATTGGCTGTTTGTATGGATGTATCAGAAGAGAAAATGAGGTCTGCAGATGCTGGAGATCAGAGATGGAAATGTGTTGCTGGAAAAGCGCAGCAGGTCAGGCAGCATCTAGGGAACAGGAGAATCGACGTTTCGGGCATTAGCCCTTCTTCAGGAATGAGGAAAGTTTGTCCAGCAGGCTAAGATAAAAGATAGGGAGGAGGGACTTGGGGGAGGGGCGTCGGAAATGTGATAGGTGGAAAGAGGTCAAGGTGAGGGTGATAGGACAGATTGGGGTGGGGGCGGAGAGGTCGGGAAGAAGATTGCAGGTTAGGGAGGCGGTGCTGAATTTGATGGATTTGACTGAGACAGGATGGGGGGAGGGGAAATGAGGAAACTGGTGAAATCCGAGTTCATCCCTTGTGGTTGGAGGGTTCCTAGCCAGAAGATGAGGCGTTCTTCCTCCAACCGTCGTTTCGTTGTGGTCTGACGATGGAGGAGTCCAAAGACCTGCATATCCTTGGTGGAGTGGGAGGGGGAATTGAAATGTTGAGCTACAGGGTGGTTGGGTTGGTTGGTCCGGGTGTCCCAGAGGTGTTCTCTGAAACGCTCCGCAAGTAGGCGGCCTGTCTCCCCAATATAGAGGAGGCCACATCGGGTACAGAGGATGCAATAGATGATATGTGTGGAGGTACAGGTGAATCTGTGGCGGATATGGAAGTTTCCTTTGGGGCCTTGGAGGGAGGTGAGAGGGGAGGTGTGGGCGCAAGTCTTGCACCTCCTGCGGTTGCAGGGGAAGGTGCCGGGAGTGGAGGTTGGGTTGGTGGGGGGTGTGGATCTGACAAGGGAGTCACGGAGGGAGTGGTCTTTACGGAATGCTGATAGGGGAGGGGAGGGAAATATATCCTTGGTGGTGGGGTCCGTTTGGAGGTGGCGGAAATGACGGCGGATGATGCGCTGTACATGGAGGTTAGTGGGGTGGTAGGTGAGGACCAGTGGGGTTCTGTCCTGGTGGCGGTTGGAGGGGCGGGGTTCAAGGGCGGAGGATCGGGAAGTGGAAGAGATGCGGTGGAGGGCATCGTCGATCACGTCGGGGGTGAAATTGCGGTCCTTGAAGAAGGAGGCCATCTGGGATGTATCAGATGCAGTTCATCTGAAAGTCAAATATATACTTTTCTTTTACCAAACTTCCCTCTTCTGGAGCCTGAACAACCTATCAACTCATCACGTGTTCCCACATACACACCAGCAAACCTAATTAAATTCTTTCATGAAGCCTTGAAACTGATTTAACAATGTATTAGATAAACTGTCCAACTGATCATCCATGGAAGCTTCCTTATTCCTGTCCATCTCTCTGTTAAGAAATTATCGAATTATACTGAACAAAGAAGAATTAGGGTGGGAATTAGAAATCCAAGTGCAGGGATCATATGCTTTTAGCATCCCATGATACTGATTATTAGACTGAACAAGAAAGAATCAAAGTAGGAATTACAAATCCGAGTATAGGGATCATAGACTTTAATGTGCCGTGATACTGATTATTACACTGAATACCAATGCCTTCTTTAGGTTTCTATGAAACCATACAGTTTTCTCCTAATCTGTAAATACCTCATTTACACCAAAGGACTTATTTTGTCAAAACTAGAATGGGAACCATAGTATCTCCGTGACAAAAATGAACCTGGCTTTTTTAGATTAGATTAGATTACTTTACAGTGTGGAAACAGGCCCTTCGGCCCAACAAGTCCACACCGACCCGCCGAAACGCAAACCACCCATACCCCTACATTTACCCCTTACCGAACACTATGGACAATTTAGCATGGCCAATTCACCTGACCTGCACATATTTGGACTGTGGGAGGAAACCAGAGCACCCGGGGAAACCCACACAGACAATGTGCAAACTCCACACAGCCTGAGGCAGGAATTGAACCCGGATCTCTGGCGCTGTGAGGCAGCAGTGCTAACCACTGTGCCACTGTGCCGCCCACTATGAACTCGATGCATAATCTGTTGTTCCAACTCATTCTGTATAGAATTCACTTAACATCAAAATAAGCTTTGGTCTATTTACACTTGTATCCCATTTTAATAGATGCTGGCATCCATACTGCTTGAATATTGACCAGCAAATGCTGTACAATTCTCTTATGAGTAAGACTGACAATTTCAGGTTCAGAAATGTTCAGCCCTAAACGAGATTCAATCCGCCTCATGGGTCCTGTCATCAAAACATAGTGCAGTGCTGGATATGATTTTGGGGATGCAGCTGGACAGGTGCTCAATATGGCAGTGTGGAAACATTTTGCCAAATGTGACCACAATCTGGTACAATTTAAATTTCAAATGGACAAGGAGGAGGACGGCCTGCAACAGGTGACTTTAAATTAGGTGAATGCAGATTTTATTAAAATAAAGCAGAATCTGGCCAATGTCTGCAGTGGAGTAAGTCCACAGCAGAGCAGAGGAGGCATTAAAAAATAAGCTGAAGAGAGTACAGGTACAACATATACCCTTTAGAGAGAAATATAGGAGCAAGAAGTACAGGGAACTCTGGATGTTGAGGACTGGATAAAGAAGAAGATAAATGCTTCTATCAACCTGTGGACCGAAAGGCACATTGGAAGAGCAAGAGGAAACCGAAGAAAGAGAATAGGGTGATACACTATAAATATATTAAAGGGAAAGGGTTAACCAGAGATAGAGTGAGGCCCATTAATAATCAAGAGTGGAACTTCTATGTAAAGCCACACAATATTGCACACGTGTTAAATGAATTTTCTCTTCAGTCTTCAATTTGGAAAAGGAGAACAGAGATATGGAATTCAGGAAAAGGAATTGTGAGGAACTTGCACAGTTTCACATAGGAAATGGGGAGATTTTGGAGACTCCAAAAGGCTTAAAAATGGACATACCCCTGGCCTGGATGAACTGGATGAACAAGCTGCTGTGGGAAGTGAAGGAGGAAGTTAAAGAGGGGTCTGACACAATTTTTTAATTCTCTTTTGACCATGAGAAAAGTGCCACAGGACTGAAGGATAACTAATATGGTTCCACGTTCCAAGAACGTTCATAGAAATGAACCAGGAAATTACAAACCTCTGAGTTTCATGTTAGTGGTAGGGAAACTACTGGATAAAATTCTGAAGGATGGAATCTATATCCACTTAAAAAATCATGCGGTTAATTAGGGATAGACAACATAGATTTGTCTGAAAGAGGTCATGCCTAACAAATGTGTAAGAAGTCTTTGAAAATGTGATAAAGTGTGTGGCTAAATGGATGGATTGTTTTTGTCAGAGCAGAGATGGCACAGGATTGACGTGTATAGGATTATCAGAATTAGAATCCCTACAGTGTGGTAACTGGCCCTTCAGCCCAATAAATCCACACTGACATTCCGAAGACTAAGCCACCCAGACCCATTTCTTTACACTTACCTTGACTAATGCAGCTAACTGACACATCCCTGAACACACTATGGGCAATTTAGTGGGCGGCACGGTGGCACAGTGGTTAGTACTGCTGCCTCACAGCACCAGAGACCCGGGTTCAATTCCCGACTTAGGCGACTGACTGTGTGGAGTTTGCACATTCTCCCCGTGTCTGCGTGGGTTTCCTCCGGGTGCTCCGGTTTCCTCCCACAGTCCAAAGATGTGCAGGTCAGGTGAATTGGCCATGCCAAATTGCCCGTAGTGTTAGGTTAAAGGGGTAAATGTAGGGGTATGTGTGGGTTGCGCTTCGGCGGGTCGGTGTGGACTTGTTGGGCCGAAGGGCCTGTTTCCACACTGTAAGTAATCTAATCTAATCTAATCTAATTTAGCATGGCCAATTCACCTAACTTGCACTTCTTTAGATTGTGGGAGGAAACCGGAGTACCCGCAGGAAACCCATTCAGGCACGGGCAGAATGTGCAAACTCCACACAGACAGTCGCCTGAGGCTAGAATCGAAACCAGGTGCCAAGCACTGTGAGGCAGCAGCGCTAACCACTGAGCCACTGTGCCAGGCTATGGAAATGGTGAGTGGGAGCATCTGTATCCCTTGGTTGAGTTTTAGGGGAAGTGGCAGGAAATTCAGGGGTGTTTTGAGATAAAACATTTTCACTTAGTGGCTGATGGGAATCTGAAATGCACTACCTGGGAAATTCGTAGAGGCCAGAAACCTTACAAATTTTAAAATATATTTGGATGAGTACTTAAAATATCATAACATTCGAGACTATGAGACAAGTGCAGGGAAGGTCGTGTCTTACCAATTTAACAGAATTCTTTGAAGATGTGTCAAAGTTGATTGATGAGGGGAGGGCTGTAGTTATCATATACATGGACTTTAGTAAGGTGTTTGATGAGGTTCCACATGGTAGGCTGATGGAGAAGGTGAAGTCGCATGGGGTTCAGGGTGTACTAGCTAGATGGATAGAGAACCAGCAGGGCAACAGGTGACAGAGACTAGCAGTGGAAGGGAGCTTCTCAAAATAGAGACCTGTGACCAGTGATGTTCCACAGGGATCCGTGCTGTAACCACTATTCTTTGTGACATACGTAAATGACTTGGGGGAAGGTGTGGCTGGTCTGATAAGTAAGTTTGGAGATGACACTAAGATTGGTGGAGTAGCAGATAGTCAAGGGGGATGTCAGAGAATACAGCAGAATAGAGATAGATTGGAGAGTTGGACAGAGAAATGGCAGATGAAGTTCAATCTGATCAAATGTGAGGTAATGAATTTTGGAAGATCCAATTCAAGAGCGAACTATACAGTTGATGGAAAGTCCTGGGGAAATTTGATGTTGCAGAGAGATCTGGGTGTTCAGGTACAGTGTTCCCTGAAGGTGGCAATGCAGGCCAACAGAGTTGTCAAGAATGCTTTCCTTCATCGGACGGGGTATTGAGTACAAGAATTGTCAGGTCATGTAACAGATGTATTAGATTTGTTTAGCCACACTTGGAATATTGCATACAGTTCTGTTCTCCACATTACCAAAACGATGTGGATGGTTTGGAGAGGATGCAAAGGAGGTTCCCCAGGATGTTGCCTGGTATGAAGGGTGTTAGCTATGAAGTGAGGTTGAGTAGATTAGGATTATTTTCTTTCGAAAGACAGAGGTTGAGGGGGGACTTGATTGATGTCGACAAAATCATGAGAGGCATAAACAGGGTGGATAGCAAGACGATTTTTCCCAGAGTGGGAGACTTAATTACGAAGGGTCATGAGTTCAAAATGAGAGGGGAAAAGGTTAGGGGAGATATGCATGGTGGGTGGTTTGTAGCTTGAACACGTTGTCAGTGAAGGTGGTAGAGGCCGGCACGATAGTGTCATTTACGATGTATCTAGACAGATACATGAATGGGCAGGGAGCAGAGGGGGTACTGACCCTTAGATAATAAGCAACAGGTTCAAATAGAAGATCCTTTTCACAGCAGAGAGCGGCGCGAGCTGGGCGGAAGTGAAGTTGGAGCGCAGAGCTAGTCGGGAAGGTAAGTGATTGATATTTGAGTGGGTGTGTTCTAGACCCCAGGCCCTACATAGTAGGGCCTCCCTCCAATCCTCCTCCTCTAACCTAACTTTAAAGTCCACAGGTAAGCTACTCAGTGTTCTTGTTTTGGAGACTAAGTGTAGAGTAATGGCAGCGCAGGCAGTGGAATGTTCCTCCTGCCGGATGTTTGAGGTAGGGGTGACCACCGATACTCCTGCCGACTTCATCTGCACGAAATGCATTCAGATCCTGCTCCTCACAGAACGAGTTAGGGGACTGGAACTGGAGTTGGATGAACTGAGGGTTATTCGAGAGGCTGAGAGGGTGATAGATAGAAGCTACAGGGACATATTTACGCCAGACAACAGAGGTAGCTGGGTAACAGTTAGAGGTGGGAAGGGGAGGAAGCAGGCAGTGCAGGGATGCCCTGTGGTCGTTCCCCTCAACAATAAGTATACCACTTTGGATACTGTTGGGGGGACGGCCGAGCAGGGGTAAGCTGCAGTGACTGGGTCTCTGGCACGAGGTCCGGCTCTGAGGCTCAGAAGGGAAAGGGGGAGAGGAGGAGAGCGCTAGTTATAGGAGACTCTTTAGTTAAAGGGACGGACAGGCGGTTCTGTGGACATGGGCGAGAGTCTCGGATAGTTTGTTGCCTCCCGGGTGCCAGGGTCCAAGACGTCTCGGACCGTGTCTTCAGAATCCTTAAGGGGGAGGGTGTGCAGCCAGAAATCGTGGTGCACGTTGGCACCAACGACATAGGTAGGAAGAGGGGTGGGGAGGTCATTCTGGAGCTCAGGGAGTGAGGCTGGAAGCTAAAAGCTAGGACGGACAGAGTCGCCATCTCTGGGTTGTTGCCGGTGCCATATGACAGTGAGGCAAGGAATAGGGAGAGAGTGCAGTTGAACACATGGCTGCAAGGATGGTGTAGGAGGGAGGGCTTCAGGTATTTGGACAATTGGATTGCATTCTGGGGAAGGTGGGACCTGAACCAGAAGGGCACCAATATCCTAGAAGGTAGATTTGCTAGCACTCTTCGGGGGGGTTTAAACTAATTTGGGCAGGGGGATGGGATTCGGACTTGTAGTCCAGCAAGTAGGCTAGCTGTTTATCAGGATGTCCAAGAATGTAGGGAGACTGTGGAGAAGGTAGCACTGACAGGGAGTACTTGCGGACACAGAGATGGGCTCAAGTGTGTATACTGCAATGCAAGGATTATCAGAAATAAGATGGGCGAACTTAAGGTATGGATCGGTACCTGGGACTACGATGTTGTGGCCATCATGGAAACGTAGATAGAAGAGGGACAGGAATGGTTGTTGGAGGTTCCTGGTTACAGATGTTTCAGTAAGATTAGGGAGGGTGGTAAAAAAAAAGGGGGTTGGCGTTGCTAATTACAAATGGTATAATGGCTGCAAAAAGGCAGTTTGAGGGGATCTGGCTTTGGAGGTAGTAATGGCTGAAGTCAGAAATAGGAAAGGTGCAGTCACTTTGTTGGGTGTTTACTATAGGCCCTCCAATAGCAGCAGAGATGTGGAGAAACAGATTGGGAAACAGATTTTGGAAAGGTGCAGAAGCCACAGGGTAGTAGTCATCGGTGATTTCAACTTCCCAAACATTGATTGGAAGCTCTTTAGATCAAGTAGATTGGATGGGGCAGTGTTTGTGCAGTGTGTACAGGAAGCTTTTCTAACTCAGTATGTAGATTGCCCGACCAGAGGGGAGGCCATATTGGATTTGGTACTTGGTAACGAACCGGGACAAGTGATGGGCTTGTTAGTGGGTGAATATTTTGGTGATGGTGACCACAATTCTGTGACTTTCACCTTGGTTATGGAGAGAGATAGGTGCGTGCAACAGGGTAGGCTTTACAATTGGGGGAAGGGTAAATACGATGCTGTAAGACAGGATCTGAGGAGCATAAGTTGGGAGCATAGGCTGTCAAGGAAGGATGTCGTGGAAATGTGGAACTTTTTCAAGGAACAGATACGACGTATCCTTGATATGTATGTACCTGTCAGGCAGGAAAGAGATGGTCATGTGAGAGAACCTTGGTTGACGAGGAAGGTTGAATGTCTTGTAAAGAGGAAGAAGGGGGCTTACATAAGGTTGAGGAAACAAGGTTCAGACAGAGCATTGGAGGGATACAGAATTACCAGAAGGGAGCTGAAGAACGGGATTAGGAGAGCTAAGAGAGGGCATGAAAAATCTTTGGCGGATAGGATCAAGGATAACCCCAAGGCATTTTGTGCGTATGTGAGAAACATGAGAATGACGAGAACGAGGGTAGGTCCGATCAAGGACAGTAGTGGGAGACTGTGTATTGAGTCGGAAGAGGTAAGTGAGGTTTTGAATGAGTACTTTTCTTCAGTATTTACAAACGAGAGGGACCGTATTGTTGAAGAGGAGAGTGGGAAATGGATTGGTAAGCTAGAGGAGATACTTGTTAGGAAGGAAGATGTGTTGGACATTTTGAATAACTTGAGGATAGACAAGTCCCCCGGGCCTGACGGGATATATCCTAGGATTATGTGGGAAGCAAGAGAGGAAATTGCAGAGCCGTTGGCAATGATCTTTTCGTCTTCACTGTCAACAGGGGTGGTACCAGGGGACTGGAGAGTGGCGAATGTTGTGCCCCTGTTCAAAAAAGGGAATAGGGATAACTCCGGGAATTACAGGCCAGTTGGTCTTACTTCGGTGGTAGGCAAAGTAATGGAAAGGGTACTGAGGGATAGGATTTATGAGTAGCTGGAAAGACACGGCTTGATTAGGGACAGCCAGCACGGATTTGTGAAGGGTAGGTCTTGCCTTACAAGTCTTACTGAATTCTTTGAGGAGGTGACCAAGCATGTGGATGAGGGTAGAGCAGTGGATGTAGTATACATGGATTTTAGTAAGGCATTTGGTAAGGTTCCCCATGGTAGGCTTATGCGGAAAGTCAGGAGGCATGGGATAGAGGGAAATTTGGCCAGTTGGATAGAAAACTGGCTAACCTGTCGAAGTCAGAGAATGGTGGTAGATGGTAAATATTCAGCCTGGAGCCCAGTTACAAGTGGAGTTCCGCAGGGATCAGTTCTGTGTCCTCTGCTGTTTGTAATTTTTATTAATGACTTGGAAGAGGGAGTCGAAGGTGGGTCAGTAAATTTGCAGATGATACGAAGATTGGTGGAGTTGTGGATAGTGAGGAGGGCTGTTGTCGGCTGCAAAGGGACTTAGATATGATGCGGAGCTGGGCTGAGGAGTGGCAAATGGAGTTCAACCCTGCCAAGTGTGAGGTTGTCCATTTTGGAAGGACAAATAAGAATGCGGGATACAGGGTTAATGGTACGATTCTTAGTAAGGTGGAGGAGCAGAGGGATCTTGGGGTCTATGTTCATAGATCTTTGAAAGTTGCCACTCAGGTGGACAGAGCTTGTAAGAAGGCCTATGGTGTATTAGCGTTCATTAGCAGAGGGATTGAATTCAAGAGTCGTGAAGTGATGTTACAGCTGTACCGGACTTTGGTTAGGCCACATTTGGAGTACTGTGTGCAGTTCTGGTTGCCTCACTTTAGGAAAGATGTGGAAGCTTTGGAGAGGGTGCAGAGAAGATTTACCAGGATGTTGCCTGGAATGGAGAATAGGTCGTACGAGGATAGGTTGAGCATGCTAGGCCTTTTCTCATTGGAACGGAGAAGAATGAGGGGTGACTTGATAGAGGTGTATAAGATGATCAGGGGAATAGACAGAGTAAACAATCAGAAACTTTTTCCCCGGGTACAACAGAGTGTTACAAGGGGGCATAAATTTAAGGTGAAGGGTGGAAGGTATAGGGGAGATGTCAGGGGTGGGTTCTTTACCCAGGGAGTGGTGGGGGCATGGAATGCGCTGCCTGTGGGAGTGGCAGAGTCAGAATCATTGGCAAACTTTAAGTGGCAATTGGATAGGTATTTGGATGGGTGCTTAAGCTCGGACAAATGTTCGGCGCAAAGTCGTGGGCCGAAAGGCCTGTTCTGTGCTGTATTGTTCTATGTTCTCTATGTTCTATGTTCTATCTTGATCAGCACGGGCTTGGAGGGCTGAAGGGCCTGTTCCTGTTCTGTGATTTTCTTTGTTCTTGTAGGAAATTGGGATTAGCACATCTTCTGTGGTAAGTGTCAACTTGATGGGCTGAGCTGCCTTTTCTGCACTGTGATTTTGTCTCCAGGACGGTATCGTTACTTACCTTGACATTCCACCACACTCATGCTTTTGCATTACAAATTCATCTCTATGTTTAGCAATACATTCTTGTAGTATAATTAAAAATCATTGGACGTGTCTGTTAGTTTCAGATTTCAGACTTCCCTCACTGCACAGACTGCACAGGATCCCCGTGCATATCTCTACTGGCACCTCATTTACATCAGACATCTTCCAGATGCAACAGTTCACTAGGTTGAAAGAAAATCTGTTACTCAAAATCAGAACCCAACACATGCTGTGCTGTTCTAGAAGTTGTACTGATATGACCAGGTGACAACAAACCACATCACCCAACTTAAACTCAGTCAGGTCCATTTTAAATCCTTCTTTTAAATGTCCAGTATACCTACTCAAAATAATTGTCCCTTTCTGTGATAAATGAATAGTGATAGATGAACATCTCTGTATGTGTGAGTGCGTTCATTTACTGGACTGCAGAGGACAGCTGTGCTAAATTATATTTATGATTCGGAGATGCCGGTGTTGGACTGGGGTGTACAAGGTTAAAAATCACACAACACCAGGTTATAGTCCAACAGGTTTAATTGGAAGCACACTAGCTTTCGGAGTGACGCTCCTTCATCAGGTGATTGTGGAGGGCTCCACAATCACCTGATGAAGGAGCGTCGCTCCGAAAGCTAGTGTGCTTCCAATTAAACCTGTTGGACTATAACCTGGTGTGTGTGATTTTTAACTAAATTATATTGACTTTCTACTGACCACTTTTCAGATTTTTATGGGTGGCACGGTGGCACAGTGGTTAGCACTGCTGCCTCACAGCGCCAGAGACCCGGGTTCAATTCCCGCCTGAGGCGACTGACTGTGTGGAGTTTGCACGTTCTCCCCGTGTCTGCGTGGGTTTCCTCCAGGTGCTCCGGTTTCCTCCCACAGTCCAAATATGTGCAGGTCAGGTGAATTGTCCATGCTAAATTGCCCGTAGTGTTAGGTAAGGGGTAAATGTAGGGGTATGGGTGGGTTGCGCTTCGGCGGGGTGGTGTGATTTGTTGGGCCGAAGGGCCTGTTTCCACATTGTAAGTAATCTAATCTAATCTACTCTAAGATTGATAGAGGCAGAAACCTTCAACTGGACTCAAAATTCTTCACACCATCAAGGACAAAGTGATTCTCTTGATCCAGCCCCGCCACCATCAGATGTCTGTTTCTTTTAGCACTGCAACAACTCACAAAGGGTCTTGGACAATCCCTTCCCAAATACTTTCGAAATTTGATAAGGAATTCAGTTAAACCTTACTCTCTTTTTCTAAAGATGACATGATTTAAAGTGACTAAATTTTGTTCAGTATAAGTAAGAATTACCATATTTTAATATCTGAAAGGCACTATTAATTGCAACAAATTTAGCTTTTAAAAAGTAAGTAGATGTGCTCTTCTGATGCCAAGACATGCAAGCTATGGCAAAGTCCTGAAAAATGGGTTTAGAATAGGTAGCTGTTTTTGACTAGCCCAGACGCAGTAGACTGAATTGCCTTCCTCTGTGCTGTGATCTCTATGACTCTGTGGCTCCTCTTTCTCCTTGCTTCTATCACTGATTTTGATTGCTTCTGGATCCTCCATCCACTCACTCCTGTAACAAATGCAGCCTGTGTCCAGATCTTGCTTTTGCACAATCAGCTAACTGATGCTGGTTTTCTTCAGGTCTTACTTGCTTCTCTAAACTGATCGGATTGCGTCTGGATCTTCCTTTCACTTGCTGCCTTACTCCATTGTGTTTTCCTGCTTGCAAGAACATTTAATCAATCTTTTCCCATAAGATCAAACTGAATTCTGACAATAACAAAAGTTGGAATATTGCATGTAATTCTGTTCTCCCTCTTATCGGAAAGATGCTGTGAAACTTGAAATGATTCAGAAAAGATTTACAAGGATGCTGCCAAGGTTGGAGGATTTGAGCTCCAGGGAGAGGTTGAATAGTCCAGGGATGCTTTCACTGATCGTTAGAGGCTGAGGCATCACCCTATAGAGACTTAAAAAATCATGAGGGGCATGGATAGGGTCAATAGACATGGTCTTTTCCCTGGGGTCAGGAAGTCCAGAACTAGAGGGCATAGGTTTAGGTTGAGAGGGGAAAAATATAAAAGAGACCTAAATGGTAACTTTTTCATGCAGAGGGTGGTGCATTTATTGAATAGGCTGCCAGAGGAAGCGATGGAGGCTGGTATAATTGCAACATTTAAAAGGCCCATCAGAGTTTGCTTGTTGTCCAACGAGCAGTCTACTCTAATGCAGTATAAATTGCCTTTTCACTTTGCATTGGGATTTCTTTCGAATTGTCCTGTGTTAATGTCCCATTTGCCGAAATGAATGAAGCTTCAACTGGACTCAAAATTCTTCACACCATCAAGGACAAAGCGATTCTCTTGATCCAGCCCCGCCACCATCAGATGTCTGTTTCTTTTAGCACTGCAACAACTCACAAAGGGTCTTGGACAATCCCTTCCCAAATACTTTCGAAATTTGATAAGGAATTCAGTTAAACCTTACTCTCTTTTTCTAAAAATGACATGATTTAAAGTGACTAAATTTTGTTCAGTATAAGTAAGAATGACCATATTTTAATATCTGAAAGGCACTATTAATTGCAACAAATTTAGCTTTTATACTTTAGATGTAAGTACGATTTCCACATTGTTCGTTCATGTTCTTTCCGCTTAATGCTGCACCTACAAATGTGTCCCCTGCTTCAGCCCCATTCCCTTTTGATGGCTGGTCTGTCTAAACTCTGGCCGACTTTTCCTTTCGTCCTTTCCAGGTGTTTCTTCCTTGTATTTCCTTTCGCAGGAAGTTCATGCAGACTGATTTAACTCAGCAGCAAAATACTGCAAGTACTGGAAAATTTGAAAAACACGCTGCTGAAATAACTCGGCAAAGTTGTCGTGAAACAGAGCTAATATTTTAAATTTTAATCAGTACTGAAGAGAGTGATTGAATAAAGATAGGCTTTATGCAGGGAAATGATTGGGAGAACCAAGCAGGACAGCAAAGAAGGCCGTGGAAGGTTGCACAAGGAGGGAAAGCAGAGTTTGTGGTTGCCACAGAGCAATTGGCAAAGGGAGATGTGATGTTTGTAGGCATGAGAGCTCTATCCTGGACAGGTGTCAATAAGGGAAAAACCAAGACTACAAGATATTAAGGTAGGGTGTTGTGGGATGTAAACAAAAAAGTGGATATGGTTCACATTTTGTAGTTTTTGAGTTCAGTGTTGAGTGCCGAAAGTTGTAATGGCAAATGAGCAGCTGTTCTCTGCAGTGCTTCAGGGAATATCTCTGGGACCCCCTTACCAATCAACCCTACCGCCCCGTGGCCGAACATTTCAACTCCCCCTCCCACTCTGCCGAGGACATGCAGGTCCTGGGCCTCCTGCACCGCCACACCCTCACCACCTGACGCCTGGAGAACGAACAGTGGCACAGTGGCACAATGGTTAGCACTGCTGCCTCACAGCGCCAGAGACCCGGGTTCAATTCCCGACTCAGGCGACTGACTGTGTGGAGTTTGCACATTCTCCCCGTGTTTGCGTGGGTTTCCTCCGGGTGCTCCGGTTTCCTCCCACAGTCCAAAGATGTGCAGGTCAGGTGAATTGGCCATGCTAAATTGCCCGTAGTGTTAGGTAATGTAGGGGAATGGGTGAGTTACGCTTCGGCGGGTCGGTGTGGACTTGTTGGGCCGAAGGGCCTGTTTCCACACTGTAAGTAATCTAATCTAACGCCTCACCTTCTGCCTCGGAACCCTTCGACCCCAGGGCATCAATGTGGACCTCAGCAGTTTCCTCATTTCCTTCCCCCCACCTTACCACAGTTCCAGACTTCCAGCTCAGCGCCATTCTCATGACCTGTTCCACCAGTCAGTCTTCTTTCCTACTGAGCATGGTGGCTCAGTGGTTAGCACTGCTGCATCACAGCACAAGGGACCCATATTCAATTCCCGCCTCGGGCAACTGCCTATATGGAGTTTGCACATGCTCCCCGTGTCAGCGTGGGTTTGCTCCGGTTTCCTCTCACAGTCCAAAGATGTGAATTGGTCATGCTACATTGTCTGCGGTTTTAGACGCATTAGTCAGGAGTGAATGTAGGGGAGTCGGTCTGGATGGGTTGCTCCTTTTCGGAGGGTCTGTGTGGACCTGGTGGGCCGAAGGGCCTGTTTCCACACTATAGGTAATCTATTCACTCTAACCCATCACCTTTACCCCTTCATCCATCCACCTATTGCACTCTCAACTACCTTCTCCCCAGCCTCCCTCCTCTCCCATTTATCTCTCCACCCCCGAGGCTACCAGCCTCATTCGTGATGAAGGGCTCCTCCCTGAAATATCCATTTTCCTGCTCCTGGGATGCTGTCTGACCTGCTGTGCTTTTCCAGCATCACTACAATCTTGACTCCAGTCTCCAGCATCTGCAGTCCTCACTTTCGCCTAGTATACTTGACAGCTGAGTGGGCATATTCTACATAACAGTCTCCAAGTCTGTTATGTTGTGACATCACATTGTGTGCAATGAATACAATAAACTACTCTGAAACGTACAAATTGATACGGTGGTGCTGGAAAAGCACAACAGGTCAGGCAGCATCCGAGTAGCAGATGAATTGACGTTTTGGGAATCGACTTTTCATCAGGGCCCAATCCTGATGGGACTCTGATCTCCAACATCTGAAGTCCTCACTTTCTCCTGAAACACGTACAAGGAATTTGACTGCTTCACCTGGGAGCAGTTAAGACAGTGAGGCCAGAGGAAGTAAAAGGGTATATGTTGCACCTTCTTTAATTTTATGGAAAGTAACTAGGAGGGGGACGAGGTTGAAATAGTTAGATATTCTAGTTAGACGTATTCATTGACTGGTACTTATCTAATATGGATGAACCATGCCAATTATCATTCCAAGTCCGGAATTTAACCCTGTATTAAATGGATATGGATGCTTCAACATCTGGGAAGTTGCAAAATGTTGTTGAACACAGAACAATTATCAATGAACATCCTTGCGCGAAGGTTCTTGATGATGCAAATTAAACTGGTTCGTGGTCATTACCCTGAGGAATTCCAATTGAGATGATTCAAAGCTGAGATGACTGACCTCCAACAGTCACAACCTAGTTGGTATGTGCTGACTGTAACTTCACTGGTCTGGCCAGCTGACCAACCCACCTATATCTTCCTATAACCTTCAACAATTTTCTTCTCTACCAATCTTGATTTTGCATGCGTATTTGCTTAACATTCCTACCACATTTTCACCTATATCACTTATGTATACAACAAACAATAAGGGGATCAGTATTGCTCCTTTTGGTACACCAGTGGATATTGGCCTCCAGTCACTCAAACAGCCTTATACAACTACCCTTTGTGTCCTATTGCTAAACCAGTTTCTGATTCACCTTTGCAAGTTTCCCTTGATTTCATGTACTTTAGTCTTCTCCATCAGGGTCCAATGTGAGACTTTGTCAAACGCTTTAGTAAAATCCATGTAAACTAAATTAACAGAATGTTCCCCATCCACACATTCGATCACATTTTCAAAAAAGTTGTCACAAGTTTGTTAGGCATGACCCCCCTCTGACCAATCCACGCTAACTCTCCCTAATTAACTCATGCCTTTCCTAATGGGTATTAATTCATTCCTTGAGAAGGTTCTCCAATAGTTTCCCTCCAAGTGACATGAGACCCATCAGTCTAATTTCCTGGTTCATCTCTACCACCCATCTTAAAACGTTTAACTGCATGATTTGCCCTGCAGTCCTCTGGCACCTCCCCTGTGGCCAGAGAGGAATTAAAAGTTTCTGTCAGAGCTCCTGCTATATCCCACTTCGTTTTCCACAATAGCCTGGGGTGCAATTCATTCGGGCCAGGTGATTTGTCTGTTTTTCAAAGTGACAGAGACTCAAATACCTCCCCATTTCCTAATTCAAACTGTACAAGTTCCTCACAGTCCCTTTTCCTGAATTCCATGCATATGTTCTTCTTTACCAGAATGAAGAAGAAGAAAAATAGTCATTCGACACCCTTCCAATTTCCAATGATTTCACACTCAGATTGCCCACTTGGTCCTTCATGGACTGTACTCTTTATCTGGTTAACCTCTTCCATTTAATGTATTCATGACATATCACAGGTTTCTCCCTAATCCTGTTTACAAATCCCTTTTCATGCCTCTTTTTGTGCTTTGACTTGCTTTCTTAAATTCCCTTCTGCATGTCCTATATTCCTCCTGGCCATAGCTGAATTACTCACTTTGGACTTTTTAAAAGCCGTACTCTTCTTCTTTATCCAGTCCTGAATTGTCCCAGAAATCCAGAATTCTCTGAACTTATTGCTCCTACACTTTTCTCTAAAGGGACCTGTACTCTCCCAAGCTCCGTTACCATATGACTGTTCTAATTTATATTAGGAAAGTTGAAATCCCCTGCTATAATTATGCAATAATTATCTGATTATAATTCTTACACACCTCTGAACGGTTTGCATATTTGATGCTGTATTTTCCACTGACTCACTGAAGGCTTGTTATCCACACCCAGTAACATAGCTGCCCTCTTAGGTTCTGCCCACAAAGCCTCGTATGTGGACCCTTCCAGATAAAAATCGAACAACACCAGATTTATTTGGAAGCACTAGCTTTCGAAGCGCTACTTCTTCATCAGGTGATTATGGAGAATCACCTGATGAAGGAGCAGCGCTCAGAAAGCGACTGCTTCCAAATAATACTGTTGGACTATAACCTAGGTGTTGTGTGATTTTTAACTTTGTACAGCCCAGTGCAACACCGGCGTCTCCAAATCATGCCTTCAAAAATATCATCTCTCCTGATTGCGGTAATTGACTTCTAAATTAATATCGCAACATCGCCACCGTTTTTACATTCTATACTGTTTTACCACATAATCCAATACCACACAATGTTGAGTTGCTCATCCAGCCCTTCGCTCAACCATGTTTCTGTGATAACAACGATATCATACTTCATGTTTCAATGCACAGTCTTACCTTTTCACTCCGAGCATTAAAGACTATCGAAACTTGCCTTTCTCTTTTGACACCCAACATAGCTGAACTTACTATGATTTACTTCCTTTGTTGCAGCACGGTGTGTCTCTATTCTATCAATATTTTACATCCCTGCCCCCTGCCAAATTAGTTGAAACTCCTTCCATTTGCACTTGCAAACGTACTTTCAAGAATGATTGGTCCATTTTTACATGTCCCACTTTCCTAAATTACACCAATTCTTGAGCCACACAATTATCTGTCCTTGTTCTAAACTCGCTAGCACATGACAACATAAGTAATCCAGAAGTTACAATCGTTGAGATACTGCTTTTTAATCTACTGCCTAGCTTCTGGAATTCTCAATGCAAGATCTCATTCCTCACTTTGCCCATATCATTGATTCCAACATGTGCATAGATTTTAACTCATCACCCTCCCCTCCCCCATCAATTTGGTGACATCCCTGACCCTGGCAGAAATGCAATAACACAGCATTCTGGTGTCACATTTAAGCCCACAGGATTACCTGTCTATTCTCCAAACTGAAGAATCCCTTTCTTCCTTCCACTCCACAGAGTCAAAGTGCTTATGGTGTCAGACGTATGTCTTTGATTGCATTTCTCCAAGACACCAGCACATATCTCAAATTGAAGACTGATTACGGAGTGGGTCCGCAGGGGTCTCCTGCACTACCTGCCTGTTCTTTCTGGACTATCTCATTATCACTTCTTTCCTCTAGCTGCAGCATAACCACCTCTCTAAACATGCTATCCGTATAACTCTCCGACTCACAGATGTGCCACAATGTCTCCAACCATTTTGCACGCTTTGAAACCGAGCTCCAGCTTCTCGAGATGGGGACTCTTCTTGCACATATGGTCATCTAGGACACTGGCAGCATCTAGCACTCCTCACTTATGACAAGCTGCACCTTCCACTTGGATAGCGTCTTCTGACATCTCTAAGCTTGTTAGATTTTGTACTGCATCATGAACATTATGAAAAGGCCACCTTCCTAATCCAAATAAGAGCGTTAGATTGGTAGATTTAATATCATCTGGGACTTCCCATGGAAATAAGGAATCCTGTCAGATTACTGCCAATACATTCAATATCTCTGTAGTTACTTCCCTTAGTATCCGAGGATTCAGTATTCAGATATACACTAGGCATATGTTTAAGAACTTTTTTGAGATTGTGCTAAGAATATACTGCTTTTACAAGGATGAAGAATTTCAGTACATGGCAAAACTGCAGAAGTAGGACCTGGGGCAGAGTCAGTGAAGAGGAATTGAAGTAGCCAAGACTGTGATGTAATGAATCAGATGAAAATGCTCACACTGAAATAATTGCAATAGCCAGAAAACCCAAGGCTGAAATAATTGCAATAGCCAGAAAACCCAAGGGTGCAAATAAATGAAAAGTGAAGAAGATTCTCAGCTCAAATTTATGGAATGGAATCGAATTCTATTGCATGCTATTCTATTTACTGTTTCATGAATCTGAGAACTGAAGGGAGCTTCACTACTGTTTTCAGCTGCTCTCGGAATTGTCTCTGAGTAACTGCGTATATACAAGTGTTTGTGCAAGTACTGAGGAGCTGCAGCAGGTATCCAATGGTACCTGCAGTCAAGGGAAGTGGAGAGTAATTATGTATTAGTGCAATTCGTCGATATAGGAAACATGCCACATAAGGGGTCCATAAAACAATGAAGCTGCCTGAGACAGAAAACAGTAAAACAATGAACTTTCGACGTTTGCCCTCTCCATGTCACTGTCCTTCTGCAGTCTCCTGCGGGCTTTGCTTGCCAGTAAAGCATGTCAGTGTTCAAAAGAAGAATGATAACAAATGGCAGTAAAGGGGATAGAAGACAATGGAATATATCATATAATGTCCAGAAGGCTGAAGTGTAATACTCTGGTGTTGTGATGCAAAACCATGGCAAATTATTGAAAATGTACTTGGATTGGAATTAAAAAAAAACAGGGAATGCTTTCTAAACAGCTTAGCACACTCACTGTTCCAATAATGATAGCTGCAGTTTTCTTGGTGCAGTATTTCATTTTAACCTTCTGGCAGCAAATAGCTGCAAATTGATCAAAGGTTGAAAGCAACAGTCAACCAGATGGAATTCATTGTGGTTGCAGGAATGAGCACCGTAACCAAACTACAGACATGTGTAATGTCCAGGAAAGACACTGGGAAGTACATAATAAGCCACCTCAGCATCACATCAGATATGACAACGTGAAAATCAGCCACTGCCATTGTTATCTTGAGAGACTACAGCTTCTCTGAGAAAGAATCAGAATCGCCAACAGTTTAACTGCAATAAATACATAGAACCACATGGATAGGGTTAAACAGGAATTTGGGAAGATTTTCCTTTGAATTTTCTGCATCAAATATTTGATGATTACATCTGATTCGACAGCTGTTAAAATAATAAAACTTGCTGTCTATGCAATTGAAAGAAATTGAAGTAATATCAATGATAAAAATGCATTAATGCTCTTCAAATATTCCATTGTAGACACTATCACAGAGACCACCATCACCATGCCTGGATCTGCCCTGTCCCACTGGCAGGACAGACGCAGTAGAGATGGTGACACAGTGGAATACAGTCAGGAGGAAAATTCCCTGGAAGTCCAAAACATTGACTCTGGACCTCATGAAGTCTCGTGGAATCAGATTGAAATGGACAAGGAAACTTCATGCTGTTTACCTTGTAGTCTTCCCACTCAGCTGATGAATTAGTATTCCTTTATAGTGAATAACACTGAGAAAAAGAACTGAGTGTGGCAAGTGTGCGAAATGGATAACTTAAATTTTCACCACCAAGACTGACTCTGCACTCCTTATTTATAGTTCATATCCGAAAGAACGTTGCTGCTAGACTGTGTCTGCAGTGGCTGGTGAAAGGATGAACAAAAGGCAAAAAAACATACTTAACCCCTTTGTGACCAACCTGTTTGCTTCAGATCCAAGTCCCAATGACACATAGAGAGTACCCTCCATTATTTGTGTGGCACTCACACAGAAACAGGACAGCCTTCAAAAAACTCTAGCAGCTCAAGACTGGGCATCCATGAGATGCTGTGGGCCATCAGCAGCAGCAGACTCATACCCTAACCCAATTTACAGCCTCATGGCCCAGCATAATCTTCACTCTTCCATTACCATCAAGCCAGGGGATCAACTCTAGTTCAGTGAAGAGTGCAGGAAGGCATGACAAGAGCAGCACCAAATGAATTGTCAACCTGGCAAAGCTACCAAACAGGACTACATGCTTACTAAACCCTATAAGCAGCAAAGTAAAAAATCACACGACACCAATTTATACCCCAATAGATTTATTTGGAAGCACTAGCTTTCAAATTGCTTCAAAACCTAATGCTCCAAAATAGTCCTGTTGGACAATATCCTGGTGTTGAGTGATTTTTTAACTTTGTCCACCCCAGTCCAACACCGGCTCCTGAAAATCCAAATCCATACTCAAATATAAGCAGCAAGTGATAGAAATAGGGAAGTGATTCATCAACCAATAGCTCAAATCTACTATATTCAGTAATGTATTGTGATGAACAATTAAAAAAAAACTGACTGGAGGAGTAGGAAATGACACAAATATCCCCATCTTCGATTATGAAAGAGCCCAGCTCATCCGTGTAAAAGATAAGTCTGAAGCATTGACAGCAATCTTCAGGCAGAAATGCAAAGTGAATTGGCCTGCTGCAGTGGTGCC
Source organism: Chiloscyllium plagiosum (assembly GCF_037043375.1). Lineage (NCBI taxonomy): Eukaryota > Metazoa > Chordata > Chondrichthyes > Orectolobiformes > Hemiscylliidae > Chiloscyllium > Chiloscyllium plagiosum. Next base: position 82,167,938 of record NW_028270155.1, read on the forward strand.
AAGGATTTCAAATTGGATTTACTCCACACCATATGAAGAAACAGTTGAAGACACTGCAAAGAATATGGGTGCTGACAACATTCCAGCAACAGTACTAAAAATGTGTGCTTCAGAATTTAACCCCAGCTATGCTGTTCCAGTTCAGTTAAGCAATTAGCATCGACTGGACAATGTGGAAAATTTCCCAAGTGTGTGCTATACCTGGCCAATCACAGCCCCATCTGCCTACTCTCCACCATCAACAGCGCTATCAAGCAGCTCTGCAATGACTTGCCCACTGACGCCCAGTTTGGATTCCACCATGGCTACTCAGCCGGAAGATGAGGCGTTCTTCCTCCAACCGTCGTTTCGCTGTGGTCTGACGATGGAGGAGTCCAAAGACCTGCATATCCTTGGTGGAGTGGGAGGGGGTATTGAAATGTTGAGCTACAGGGTGGTTGGGTTGGTTGGTCCGGGTGTCCCAGAGGTGTTCTCTGAAACGCTCCGCAAGTAGGCGGCCTGTCTCCCCAATATAGAGGAGGCCACATCGGGTGCAAAGGGTGCAATAGATGATATGTGTGGAGGTACAGGTGAATCTGTGGCGGATATGGAAGTTTCCTTTGGGGCCTTGGAGGGAGGTGAGGGGGGAGGTGTGGGCGCAAGTCTTGCACCTCCTGCGGTTGCAGGGGAAGGTGCCGGGAGTGGAGGTTGGGTTGGTGGGGGGTGTGGATCTGACGAGGGAGTCACGGAGGGAGTGGTCTTTACGGAATGCTGATAGGGGAGGGGAGAGAAATATATCCTTGGTGGTGGGGTCCGTTTGGAGGTGGCGGAAATGACGGCGGATGATGCGCTGTACATGGAGGTTAGTGGGGTGGTAGGTGAGGACCAGTGGGGTTCTGTCCTGGTGGCGGTTGGAGGGGCGGGGTTCAAGGGCGGAGGATCGGGAAGTGGAAGAGATGCGGTGGAGGGCATCGTCGACCACGTCGGGGGGGAAATTGCGGTCCTTGAAGAAGGAGGCCATCTGGGATGTGCGTTTTTGGAACTGGTCCTCCTGGGAGCAGATGCGGCGGAGTCGAAGGAATTGGGAGAATGGGATGGCGTTTTTACAGGGGGCAGGATGGGTGGAGGTGTAGTCCAGGTAGCTGTGGGAGTCGGTCGGTTTGTAGTAGATGTCCGTGTTGATATGGTCGCCTGAGATAGAAATAGAAAGGTCGAGGAAGGGGAGGGAGGAATCTGAGACTGTCCAGGTGAATTTGAGGTCGGGGTGGAAGGTGTTGGTGAAGTGGATGAACTGTTCAACCTCCTCATGGGAGCACGAGGCGACGCCGATACAGTCATCGATGTAGCGGAGGAAAAGGTGGGGCCAGTGTAGTTGCGGAAGATGGATTGTTCCACATATCCTACGAAGAGGCAGGCATAGCTGGGGCCCATGCGGGTGCCCATGGCTACTCCTTTCGTTTGGAGGAAGTGGGAGGATTGGAAAGAGAAGTTGTTCAGGGTGAGGACCAGTTCAGTCAGTCGAAGGAGGGTGTCAGTGGAAGGGTACTGGTCGGTACGGCGGGAAAGAAAGAAGCGGAGGGCTTTGAGTCCTTCGTGATGGGGGATGGAGGTGTACAGGGACTGGATGTCCATGGTGAAAATAAGGTGTTGGGGGCCGGGGAAGCGAAAATCATGGAGCAGGTGGAGGGCATGGGTGGTGTCCCGAACGTAGGTGGGGAATTCTTGGACTAAGGGGGACAGGACAGTGTCAAGGTATGCGGAGATGAGTTCAGTGAGGCAGGAGCAGGCGGAGACAATGGGTCGGCCGGGGCAGTCAGGTTTGTGGATTTTGGGCAGGAGGTAGAAGCGGGAGGTGCGGGGTTGTGGGACTATGAGGTTTGAGGCGGTGGATGGGAGATCCCCCGAGGTGATGAGGTTATGGATGGTCTGGGAGATGATGGTTTGGTGGTGGGGGGTGGGGTCATGGTCAAGGGGGCAGTAGGAGGAGGTATCTGCGAGCTGGCATTTGGCCTCAGCGGTGTAGAGGTCGGTGCGCCAAACTACTACCGCGCCTCCCTTGTCTGCTGGTTTGATAGTGAGGTTGGGGTTGCAACGGAGGGAGTGGAGGGCTGCGCGTTCCGTGGGTGAGAGGTTGGAGTGGGTGAGAGGGGTGGGGGAGTTCAGGTGGTGGTTAATATCGCGGCGGCAGTTGTCAAACCAGCAGACAAGGGAGGCGCGATAGTAGTTTGGCGCACCGACCTCTACACCGCTGAGGCCAAACGCCAGCTCGCAGATACCTCCTCCTACTGCCCCCTTGACCATGACCCCACCCCCCACCACCAAACCATCATCTCCCAGACCATCCATAACCTCATCACCTCGGGGGATCTCCCATCCACCGCCTCCAACCTCATAGTCCCACAACCCCGCACCTCCCGCTTCTACCTCCTGCCCAAAATCCACATACCTGACTGCCCCGGCCGACCCATTGTCTCCGCCTGCTCCTGCCCAGCCGAACTCATCTCCGCATACCTTGACACTGTCCTGTCCCCCTTAGTCCAAGAACTCCCCACCTACGTTCGGAACACCACCCATGCCCTCCACCTGCTCCATGATTTTCGCTTCCCCGGTCCCCAACGCCTTATTTTCACCATGGACATCCAGTCCCTGTACACCTCCATCCCCCATCACGAAGGACTCAAAGCCCTCCGTTTTTTTCTTTCCCGCCGTACCGACCAGTACCCTTCCACTGACACCCTCCTTCAACTGACTGAACTGGTCCTCACCCTGAACAACTTCTCTTTCCAATCCTCCCACTTCCTCCAAACGAAAGGAGTAGCCATGGGAACCCGCATGGGCCCCAGCTATGCCTGCCTCTTCGTAGGATATGTGGAACAATCCATCTTCTGCAACTACACTGGCCCCACCTCCCACCTTTTCCTCCGCTACATCGATGACTGTATCGGCGCCGACTCGTGCTCCCACGAGGAGGTTGAACAGTTCATCCACTTCACCAACACCTTCCACCCCGACCTCAAATTCACCTGGACAGTCTCAGATTCCTCCCTCCCCTTCCTCGACCTTTCTATTTCTATCTCAGGCGACCATATCAACACGGACATCTACTACAAACCGACCGACTCCCACAGCTACCTGGACTACACCTCCTCCCATCCTGCCCCCTGTAAAAACGCCATCCCATTCTCCCAATTCCTTCGACTCCGCCGCATCTGCTCCCAGGAGGACCAGTTCCAAAAACACACATCCCAGATGGCCTCCTTCTTCAAGGACCGCAATTTCCCCCCCAACGTGGTCGACGATGCCCTCCACCGCATCTCTTCCACTTCCCGATCCTCCGCCCTTGAACCCCGCCCCTCCAACTGCCACCAGGACAGAACCCCACTGGTCCTCACCTACCACCCCACTAACCTCCATGTACAGCGCATCATCCGCCGTCATTTCCGCCACCTCCAAACGGACCCCACCACCAAGGATATATTTCTCTCCCCTCCCCTATCAGCATTCCGTAAAGACCACTCCCTCCGTGACTCCCTCGTCAGATCCACACCCCCCACCAACCCAACCTCCACTCCCGGCACCTTCCCCTGCAACCGCAGGAGGTGCAAGACTTGCGCCCACACCTCCCCCCTCACCTCCCTCCAAGGCCCCAAAGGAAACTTCCATATCCACCACAGATTCACCTGTACCTCCACACATATCATCTATTGCATCCTTTGCACCCGATGTGGCCTCCTCTATATTGGGGAGACAGGCCGCCTACTTGCGGAGCGTTTCAGAGAACACCTCTGGGACACCCGGACCAACCAACCCAACCACCCTGTAGCTCAACATTTCAATTCCCCCTCCCACTCCACCAAGGATATGCAGGTCTTTGGACTCCTCCATCGTCAGACCACAGCGAAACGACGGTTGGAGGAAGAACGCCTCATCTTCCGGCTAGGAACCCTCCAACCACAAGGGATGAACTCGGATTTCACCAGTTTCCTCATTTCCCCTCCCCCCAGCCTGTCTCAGTCAAATCCATCAAATTCAGCACTGCCTTCCTAACCTGCAATCTTCTTCCCGACCTCTCCGCCGCCACCCTAGTCTGACCTATCACCCTCACCTTGACCTCTTTCCACCTATCACATTTCCGAAGCCCCTCCCCCAAGTCCCTCCTCCCTATCTTTTATCTTAGCCTGCTGGACCAACTATCCTCATTCCTGAAGAAGGGCTAATGCCCGAAACGTCGATTCTCCTGTTCCCTAGATGCTGCCTAACCTGCTGCGCTTTTCCAGCAACACATTTCCATCTCTGATCTCCAGCATCTGCAGACCTCACTTTCTCCTCTGTGATATCAAGTACCCAAGCAAAACTGGAATCAATGGGTATCAGGAAGCATTCTCTCTTCTGGATAGGGTTATGTCTGGTGGTTGTTGGATGTCAGATATCCCGGCTCCAGGACATCTCTGAGCATGTTCCTCGGTGTAGTGTTCCAGGCACAAGCAACTTCAGCTGCTTTACCTCCATCATAAAGTCAAAAGTTGGAATATTGACCAATGACTGTACAACGTTCAGCATGATTCATTAATGTCGAAGTCTGTGGTGCTGGAAAAGCACAGCTGGTTAAGCAGCACCTGAGGAGCAGGAGAGTCAACGCTTAGAGCGTAAGCTCATCATCAGGAATACTCTGATATTTTCGTGGAAGAATCGCTCATTGTTCTGCAAAAAATCAGCAGGAGACACAGAAAATCCTTCACGAAATTAAACTTTAAACTTGCAAAATCAAAGCTGTAACAGCCAGAAAATGACTTCCCTGTCTGCCCACGAGACCTTTGTTTCTCTGCAGTTTAAACCATTTTAGTTTCCCGTGCTTATCTGATAGCATTAGCATACCCAAACATGCTGGCTTGCTTTGTCTTCCTAACCTGATCATCATCTGCCTCATTGATTCACTATATTACACTTAACCTGTCACATTGGAACACCAATTACCTTCAGTATTATCTCGTCTACCAGTGATTTAAATAGCCTATCACAGTGCACTACCATTATCTATTACTGGAGCCGTCTTCCCGCGGGAGCCTGTGCCCCACAACCTGAGCCGCCTCCGGAATTTTAATATTGTTCCCTTTCAGTGGGTAAAAAGGCGGGCCCTATATAGACTGCTGCTGCACACCGTCCACCTCTTCTCCCTCATCCACCGTCCGGACACGCCTTGGCGTGTCCATTTGCCACCGGGCGGTGGGGATCCCCAGTGGAGGGCTCTCTACGCGGGAGTCCTCCCCCTTTCTCTCGGGGATCTGGGGTGGAGGGTGCTGCACGCAGCAGTCCCCTGCAACCGTAGATTGCTATGGTTCAGGGACTCCCAGCCCAACTGCTTGTTCTGTGGCGCTGTGGAGTCCGTGGACCATGTATATATTGGGTGTGGGCTTTTGCATTCCCTTTTTGATTTTCTGAAAAACCTCCTCCTCTGCTGTTGGTTGCACTTCAGTCCCACGTTCCTGATCTTCGGGCACCCGGTACGGAGGAGGGAGGGCAGATCTGAAGACCTCCTCGTGGGTATGCGCCTCGGCCTGGCCAATCTGGCCATCAACAGGTCGAGGCAGTGGGCCGTGGAGGGGGTCATTAGGGCCGACTGCCTGCCCCTCTTCAGCGGTTACGTTAGAGCCTGGGTGTCCTTGGAGAAAGAGCACGCGGCGTCCACCAACACCCTGGAGTTGTTCAGGGAGAGGTGGGCGCCGCAGGGAGTGGAGTGCATTATTTCTCCCTCCAACTCTATTTTGATTTAGTCCCTACCCTCCCCTTCACTGTTTTGATCACACAGCACTGCCCTTTGATGTGAAGGGCAGTGTTTGTCACTGGCCACTCGGGTGTTTTCCTATCTTCCTGGTGGTGGAAATTGAATAAAGATTCGTGCACTTTGTGTCTTTCACTGTGTCTCACACCTGCACACACACACCATGGGTGCTAGGGAAACAATAAGCACTACCGCACTCAGGTGGTAGTGTGGAGGTTAAATTTAAAAAATATTTAAAAAATAGAAAAAAAAAAAGAAAAAAAAGAAAAAATTACTGGAGCCGTGTAATATGATGTTGTGTGTGCATTACAATGCTACGTTAGCTGCCAAATTTAATTCCCAGTTTTGAGACCAACAGGTCTCACAAAGAGAAAGAATACGAGGAGGCTATCCGCACAAAGGCTAAATCAATTGGCATCACCCCCAAAGCAGGTAATGACAATTTTCAGGGTCCAGACCTCAAAAGATTCTCCCTCTGCACCTGGAGTCACAGGCCAAAAACCCATCCCACAATAACTGGAGCAGGAAAAAAGACCCAAAGACCCTACACAATTGAAATGCGCACACAACACATGCAATTCAGTCGTCTTCATCGGAACAGTGTTTCAGCACCACAGCAGAAGTCAGATCATTGAAGCAGAATGGTGAACCCGCAATGGAAGAGGAGGCCAAGCCAGAGAGCACCAGAAGAACAGAGAATTGTCGCACAGCAATACACACTAAAGAAGACTTAACTAGAGGTAGAGCACAGCAAAAGATAAATGCAACAGCAAGTGAAACGAGACCCGTAATCTTAAATAAACCAAGCCTCACAACCTCCCAAAATACTATCCAACCAGACAAAAAACAGATGACCGGACCCTGCATTCTTCTTTAGCTCTTTCGGTAAATTCCACTGCTTACCCATCGCCCGAGTAAAAGATCCGTCCGTGCTGGTGCACACAAGGACTCCCAAAATGGCCCACCGAAACAAAGCCAGGCCGTCTGAAACAGTCAAGCTATTCTGCAACTCAAACTCCGCTACCGACGATGACTGGTTTCTCGTCCTGGTAGTCCAAAAAGTACCATCACCACAACACTGTCAAAGGTGCTGCCACCCAGACTCATCCTGCCGATTAACCATGGAAGCCTGCAGGAGGAAGCACCAGAAGGAACAATAGGGCTGCATATATCATGGTGAGTGATTTGGGTCAAATGGCCGAGAAACTGACGCTGGCGGCGCTATTGAGAACAAGTGGAAGAATTATAGGGTACAGGGACGACAAAGTACACCGGCTGCAAATTCGTACACAAGAAACAGTCCTGCCAAGACAGCATGATTATTACGGGCAGACAATCATGACAGGGATGCGGGCTCCACACTCCTTACTCCCCATGCCGGTTAGGTAGTCTGTTCAGAAGATTGGCACTGTCAAGCCAGATCCGCCCAGTAGTCCAAGTTGATGTCCCCAAGTCAGCAAAGGAGTAGAAAGGTTCAGGACTGGGGAGGGGGACACCAACAACCGCCTCAATCCATGCCCAGCCTCACAATCGGGAGAAAAATCTCCTTCTACAAACACATCACCGACAGCCTTGGAGGCACCAGTACCCCCACAAGTCTCACTCACCGACTGCCCAAAGTCATGTAAAGAACATCAGGTCCCAGCACGCCCCTTCCAACCGTCGCAGCTCCTTCTCTGTCCTCATGTACCCCACCCAAGAGTTCGCCTGTTCCTGTGGGAGCACCCTGGTACAGATATTAAGATGATACCACGTGGATCGACCCTGCACTTGAATGGCTGGAAGCAATGCCCTGGTTATGATAAAGGGACCTTCTCTTCTTGGCTTTGCCACTTTCTCCAGAAAACCCTGTACATACACCTGATCTCCAGGTTTAACAGACCCCTCCTTGTTACAGACACTGGCTTCCTTAGTTTTTCCTGTGTGTGGATGGACTCATAGTTTGTTGTCGAATGTATTGCTTAAGTTCAAGTTCGAATTGTTCCAACCTAGGTCCGTCATATGGACCCCTCCACTTGGGCACTGGCATGGGTCCACCGGTATGCATTTCATACAACACCAAGTTAGTCACACAGTTAGTCTGCATACAGTAGCTCATTAGAACCAGTAGCAGCGCATCGAACCAGTTATGACAGGTATTTGCACACATTTTATTCAACTTCGCTTTTAAAGCACCGTTAACCCGTTCCACCATACCTTGTGACTGGGGCTAACACACACATCCAAACCTCTGTCTGATACTCAAAGTCTGCAACACCAAATGAACTATCGTTTGGAATAAAAGCAGACTCATAATATGAACTGATCTCTGACAGTATGCCAAATCCCGGAATAACTTGAGTTGTTAAGAACTTTACCACTGTACAACGCAGCTCAGACTTGGGTGGCTCAGCTTTAGGCAGTAATGCGAAAACACCTTTCCTCCATTTTTCCCAAGTCTCCCAAATATAAACCACTATGTTTCCTATAGGCGTTCCTGGCTTCCTGCAGTAGTAACTGAAAATCTGTTCTTTCTACACTTAATCCCTTGAGTATATTCCAGTTTCAATTCTAATTTCAGCTAAGGCGGCCCTCCCTAGCAAATTAATAGTCCCCTCAGCAACTAATAAAGGCAAGCCAACTGTTTTACTGTTCATTTGTAATCTTGCTGGAGCTGTACACCTTGTCAACTGCAATTTTACCCAAGAACACTACAGTCTTAATGTATTTAACTGACATTGAGTCATAGACAAGTACAGCATTGAAACAGACCCTTCGGTCCAACCTGTCCATGCCGACCAAATATCCCAACTCAATCTAGTCCCACCTGCTAGCACCCAGCCCTCCAAACCCTTCTTATTCATATACCCATCCAAATGCCCCTTAAATGTTGCAATTGTACCAGCCTCCACCACATCCTCTGGCAGCTCATTCCATACACGTACTATCCTCTGTGTGAAAAAGTTGCCCCTTAGGTCTCTTTTTTATCTTTCCACTCTCACCCTAAATCTATGCCCTCTAGTTCTGGCCTCCCTGACCCCAGGGAAAAAGATGTTGTGTATTTATCCTATCCATGACCATCAATTTTGTAAACCTCTATAAGGTCACCCCTCAGCCTCCGACGCTTCAGGGAAAACAGCCCCAGCCTGTTCAGCCTCTCCCTATTTCTCAAATCCTCCAATACTGGCAACATCCTTGTAAATCTTTTCTGAACCCTTTCAAGTTTCACAACATCTTTCTGATAGGAAGGAGACCAGAATTGCATACAATATTCCAACAGTCGCCTAACCAATGCACTGTACAGCCGAAACATGATCTCCCAACTCCTGTACTCAATATTCTGAACAATAAAGGAAAGCATACCAAATGCCTTCTTCACAATCCTATCTAACTGCATATCCACTTTCAAGGATCTATGAACCTGCACTCCAAAGTCTCTTTGTTCAGCAACACTCCCTCGGACCTTACCATTAAGTGTATAAGTCCTGCTAAGATTTTCTTTCCCAAAATGCAGCAACTCACATGTATTGGAAGGTGTGAGGCATATTGCGGTTAGACACAAGAACAAGAAGCTCTAGTATCTATCATCATAGGTGTCAAGCGTCCTTCTGCACTAACCTGTACAATAGGTTCATGTTCATATAGGAAGGATGTGGAGGCACTGGAACGGTGCAGAGGAGGTTTACCAGGATGTTGCCTGGTATGGTAGAAAGATCGTATGAGGAAAGGCACTTGGGGTTGTTTTCATTGGAGAAAAGAAGGTTTAGGGGTGACTTGGTAGAGGTGTATAAGATGATTAGGGGTTTAGATATGGTCGACAGTGAGAATCTTTTTCCACGTATGGAGTCAGCTATTACAAGGGGGCATAGCTTTAAATTAAGGGGGGGTAGGTATAGGACAGATGTTAGGGGTAGGTTCTTTACTCAGCGAGTCGTGAGTTCATGGAATGCCCTGCCAGTAGCAGTGGTGGACTCTCCCTCATTATGGGCATTTAAGTGGGCATTGGATAGGCATATGGAGGATAGTGGGCTAGTGTAGGTTAGGTGGGCTTGGATCGGCGCAACATCGAGGGCCGAAGGGCCTGTACTGCACTGTATTCTTCTATGTTCTATGTTCTATGTTCAACTTCCCGTGTTATCATAGGATATTGCCTCTTCGCACTCGGGTTCTCTGGGCACCCCTAACAAATTCTATATGGATCTACAGGCCCCGTCAGGCCTGTAGGGATGTGTGGCGAGATGTTCCTGACTCATAGCTTCACCCTGGGACTGGGCAGGCCAGGGCCAATATGAACAATCTCTCCTTTTGTGGCCTGGTTGATAACACCACCAACACACTGTTTCTGACCCTCTGAGTCTGACTTCTCACCGTCCCCTTTGGCCCCACCACTTCTTCATCCCTGTCCATGGAGACCCCCGTTTCAACTGGGTTGTTGATTTATTTTACTTTGCCCTTGGTATGGTACTGGTGGAAAAGTTCCTTCAAAAAGTTCATTATCGACTTGGGATTTTCTGGCCCTTGCCAGGTGGCGTTAGAGGGTTATCCCTGGACAGGCATGTTGTTCATTTCATTAGCGCTGATCAACCCAGTTGTCACTGGCAACATCATCTTGCTTTTCTCTCTGTCTTTTTAAGCTTCTCGAGCTGCATTTGTGTTAACTTTCTTTGGACCTCCTCCTATTATTCTACCAGCATTTTTTTTTCCTTTTGGTTTCTTTCAACTGCATGGCTTACATGATCGCTGTATTCCTGGCGGGCCACTACCTCCTCGAGCTTAGATTTGCATTCAGGAAGCATTGCCTCAACAATAGCAGTCCGGAACATGTTGAAATATTTTGTTCTGTTTCAAACCTCCACCTTTTTAGCTAATTTTCTAGATAGGCTGCTGGGTTTTCAGCGTCTCCTAATGGATCCTCTCTCAAAGCTTTGGGATCTATTTTATTTGGGTAACAGTCTATGGGCCTTCCATAGACTGGTGCCTGAATGTACTTTTCTCAATTCTCCCCTAAATTCCAAAGAGCTTTAAACATTCTGTGCCCTGTTCCCTATTCAATATTCTCTTTTTCAATTCATCCTTCGATCTGTATTTCTTAATTAACCCTTCCATTTCATCGCAGATATTTATATCAAAGATACCCTCTCTTGGCCATTTAGTTAGTAAATACTTAGTTATTCTTTCCTATTTTTCAGAATGTTTTGCAATATAATTTCTTGCTACTGGAAATTTCTTACTCAATATTTCAACTGCTGTCCCATTGTTCATCTTGACATATATTTCTGTCCAGCTAATCTATTATCTCTGTTCTCACAGTTCACTCCCGTATGCGTTTCAAGTCCAGTAACACCTCGTCAATTATTGTGAGTATTCCCTAACTCTACAATTTTAATCGTTCTTTAACAACCTACCTGTTCCGAAACTTCCTTAGTTTCAACTAATGAATAAAGACTATTCATTCAATAAAGACAAGAATAATGAACTATTCTTGTTCATTCTTCCACTATTCCACGACTGCATCAGCAGAATGCACTAATCACTGATGGTTCCTCGAAAAACCTGTTAAAAAACACTACCGTAAATTCCTACAGTTCAAGATAAAATCAAAACACTCCCTGACCTCGAGCTTGTGGGAACAATACACAAACAATTAACAACGAACAAGCAATTGTGCGTACAAACCACATCACAATGGTTAAACTCTAGAGTCTCTCTCTCTCTCAGGCACACATGCATAGACAGGCAAAAAGCCTTTATGCAAGCCAGAGCTTCTGTCTCTCTCTCTCTCTCTCTCTCTCTGTCACACACACACACACACACACACAACTTATCTGCTGAAACAGACCCATTGTTCATATGTAAAGTTACGTCATTATAATTATTATTCAGTCTTTTCTTTTCAAACAAAAAATCAACAGTCCAGTAGCACTTTAGAAAACTTCGCTATTTTCGATTATTGTACCTTTAATCATCTACTACCAATCTGCAAGCTTTCAATTCCATTCAAAATCACACTGACTCACAATAAAATAACCCTTCTTCAGCGGTTACGTTAGGGCCCGGGTGTCCTTGGAGAAAGAGCACGCGGTGTCGACCAACACCCTGGAGTTGTTCAGGGAGAGGTGGGCGCCACAGGGAGTGGAGTGCATCATTTCTCCCTCCAACTCTATTTTGATTTAGTCCCTACCCTCCCCTTCACTGTTTTTGATCACACAGCACTGCCCTTTGATGTGAAGGGCAGTGTTTGTCACTGGCCACCCGGGTGTTTTCCTATCTTCCTGGTGGTGGAAATTGAATAAAGATTCGTGCACTTTGCGTCTTTCACTGAGTCTCACACCTGCACACACATATCATGGGTGCTGGAAAAAAAAAAGAATGTGCACTACTGCACTTAGGTGGTAGTGTGGGGGTTAAAGAAAAAAAAAGAAAGAAAAAAAGAGAAAAGAAAAGAAAGTAAACAGGAGATTTGAGTGCCCTTTGATAAAAAAAAGAAGAAAAAGAAAAGAAAATAAAACAACCCTTACCAGTTCTGCCCGTTCAGTCCCTGATTTTCCTTTTTGTTTTGTTTTTCTTTATTTTCCTTTACTAACAGGGTGGTATCCACAGAACTTATACACACCAGGTGGAATTTTGTCTCAATCTCTTTATTCTATACCTATTCATCCCCCCACCCCGCGCAGCCTTCATGAACAATTCTCTGTGTCTCCTCAAATTTCAATTTACCATCCACCTTATGGTTCTTTGGATTGGAGAGACCCACCAGTAGCTTTCTTTGCAGTTCTGCCCTTACTTGACAGAATATAGTCCAAATTAGCAGCAAATCACTTCCCTTCCTTTTGTGAGTGACCCACTCTTTTATTTTATCTGTCTCAGGAGTGCTTTCGGCTCAAGTGGGAAGTGCCCTGCAACTGCAGCCTCTTTTGAGATGGAATAATCTCTTACCAGTCCCACCTGGGGTGCCAAATTTGTTGTGAAAGAATCACTCAGTATTTTGTTAAAAAAACCTTGCAAAATCAAAGCTGTGACCACCAGAAAATGTCTTCCCTGTTTGCCCAGGAGACCTTGGTTTCTCTGCAGTTTAGATAGTCTTACGTTCCCACTGCTTATCCGGTAGTATTAGCATACTCAATCGCACTGGCTTGCTCTGTCTTCTGAACCTAATCATTATCTGCCTCACATGTTCACAATATTAAACTTAACCTGTCACATTATAACACGATCGCCTTCAGTATTAGCTCATTTTTCAGTGATTTAACTATCCTATCACAGTGTACTACCGTTATCTGTTACTGCAGCTCTGTTATATAATTTTGTCTATGCATTACAACACTAAGTTAGCTACATAGCTACAAATTAACTTTTGTAATCTACAGCAGATGCAGTGCTGACTTTCTTCTAGATGATTCATGACTGCTCAGATACTGAAGCAGTCTATGTTCGATAGTATCCAGGCTTAGGCTGACAAGTGGAAGGTAAACTTTCTAATTAGAGATAATTTGATCAATGCCCTTGATATTCAATAGTGTAACCATCACTGAATTATTGTTAGAGTTATTATTGACCAGAAACTCAACTGGACTCATCATACACATACAATGGCTAAAAGAGCCACAAAGAAGCTGGGAACACATCTACAATGCATAATTCAGGCATGTGATGGAATACTGTCTACTAGCCTGGATGGGTGCAGTTCCAATATCACTCAAGAAGGTTGACACCATCCAGGACAAAGCAGCCTCCTTCTTTGGCACCACACCCACAAGCATTCACTCCCTCCAGCACTAATGCTTTGAAGCTTCACTGTGTACTATCTACAAGATGGACTGCAGAAATTTCTTCAAGATCCTTACCTTCCAAACCCATGACAACTTCCATCTCAAAATATCTAACAAATACGTGGGAATGCCAGCTTCTGCAAATTCCCAGCAAGCCAGTCACTATCTGGACTTGAAAATATATTACCATTCCTTCATTGTTGATGGGCTGAAATACTTCAAATCTCATTTGTGGGTCTAGCACATGCACTATAGTGGTTGAAAAAGGCGGCTCACACCACCTACTCAAGGAAAAACTAGAGATGGGCAATAAATGCTGAACATCCAGCAACACCCATGTCCCACGAGAGAACGAAGAGATGGTAAATACTTTGCCTAAGATCAAAGAACAGAAGAACATCTGTTACTATTATTCAGCATCCAAGTCTGGAGACTTTGGATAGGATCATGACTAAATAAGTTCTGGTGTTAACTTCACTAACCTGTGTGATCCAAAGGCAAGAATTTTCCAAGCAGTTTAAATGGCTTTTCAGCAGAAAAATGAAACAATTGCAATGACCACTGATTTACAAGCTCAATTATGTTTCTTTATCATTCAAGTCCACCAATCTTTTTTTTTCTCTCTGCGTAAAGGTTTTCTTTCCAAAGTTGAATGTTTCTGTATGTTATCAATCACCATCAGCTGTTTCCATTACTTGAACATAGAGTAAATTGTATAAAATGAGATTACATATAGAGAACACTTAAGAGATGTTGATATCAGCAAGTTATGTTTTGTTACGTTAATCAAACTGTATTATAAGTTTAACACTCTTAAGAAAATGAAGGAATGTTATGAAGGAATTTAAATTAAAACGACATTTGGCCAGAGTTTCCAATTGATTCATAGCTAATTTTGAAAAATGTTGAAGTAAGATTGAATGAACAGTTTAGGAAGAGAATCACTTCTCAGTGGCATTGCTTTGAGCATCGTTCTTGCCCAGATTATGGATCTTTCTCAAAACAGAAATGGTTGACCAATTATACAAATGTGAACAGATATTACTTACCAGGGACTCAAATAGCCACAAGCACAGGACAGTAAATTAACTCAACATCAGCAAGTGTTAGTACAGCATTGAAAGGATACTTCATTTTCTGCAACAAATAATCCAAAATTTAGTAGAAACTGTCACCAAGTCAAGGAGTTTATATACACAACAATTAAATCCTCCAAGGACAGAATTAGGTTGATATTTCTCATTGTGTTATGAACAAACAGATGTAAAACCTGAAAGGAAATGGTATTGCAATAAATTGTAGAAATACCTAATGTGGACTGGCATCACAGAAATACATCATAAATGAAAAAAAAATCTGCAAAGCACATGTGCGAACATCCGTCGAATGTTCCATAAGAATGCAGGGCTGATTTCACAAGTAGCCACAGTATATTCATTTCATTCTTTCCTGGCATGTGGGGATCCTTGGCAAAGCAAGGATTTGCTGCCCACTCCTAAGTATCCTTAAGAATGTGATGAGGAGTCATGGTCTTGTACCACAACCTTCTATCTGGTGCAGGTACATACACATAGTATTGTACACTTTATCGAGATGGAGATTGAGGGAGTTGATTCTGAGACTAATCAGGAAAACTGTGATGGAATGAGGATATGATGGTTTGGGAAAGGTTGCTGAAAGGAATGACAGTCAATAGGCAATGGCAAGATTCAAAGTGCAAATGGATGTACTGCAAAAGTTGTTTATTCCTGTCTGCTGGAACAGTACAAACAGAACAGCGGCCAAACTATGGTTTATGAGGGAAGTTAGCGATTCTTAGATGCAAAGCGAAGCATACAAATTAGATAGAAAAAGCAATAGACCTGAAGATTGGGAATAGTTTCGAAGTCAGCAAATGAGGTTCAAGGACTCGTTTAAGAAAGGGAAAACAAAATATGAGAGTAAGCTTGTAGGGAACACAAGAACTGACCGTAATACTTTCTATGAGTATGTAAAGAGACAAAGGCTGATGAAAGCTAATGTAGGTCCCATACAATTAGCCTGTTGTTAGAAATTTATACTGTGGAAGAAAGAAATGACTTTGCTTCAAAGGAGAACATGAAAAACTCTCCAGAAATGAAAGGGAACACAGGGTTTAGTGAGAGAGAGCAACGGAACCACATATACAGTCATAAAGAAATAGTGTTGGAGAAATTGATGGGATTGAAGACTGGAAAAGGGGCAGGATCTGGTAATCTACATCCCAGATACGTAAGAAAGAGATGCTAGAGATGATAGATTCTTTAGAGTCTGGAAAAATTCCTACAGATTGGAGAATGACCAATGTAACCCCATTGTTTTAAAGGGGAGTTAGAGAGAAACAAGGGAAAATGAAACAAGTGAATCTGACATCAGGTAGTGGGAAAATGCTTGGATCCAATATAAAGGATATCATAGCAGAGTACTTAGAAAACAATGTAGAGTCTGAGACAGTCAGCGTGGATTTGTAAAAGGGAAATTGTGCCTGATAACCCAACAAAAATTCTTCTAGAATATAACTAACAGAGTATCTCAGGGCAGCTAATGGATCTGGTTTCTTAGGACTTCCAAAAGACTTTAGATAAAATCCCACATAAAAGATTAATATGTAAAGTTTAAAGTACTTTGGATTGGTGGTAATGTATTCAATGGATGGAAAATTGATCAACAGACCGGAAACAAACAGTCGGAATAAATGGGTCTTTATGAACAGCATGCAGAAATAAGTGAGGTACCACGGGGGCAGTTCGAACATCCCAGCTATTGACAATACATGTCAATGAGAAAGACAAGGGAACCAAATGTAATATCTCAACGTTTGAAGAAATGAAACAATCCTGTGTGGAGGATACAGAGAAGTTGTAGTATGGTTTTAACAGGCTGGGTGAGTGTGTCAATGCACAGCAGATACAGTATCATGTCAAAATATTGAGGTTATCAAGTTTGATGCAAAAAAGTCAGCTGGTTACTATTTGGATAGCTGCAAATTGAGAGAGAGAGGAAATTTCAATGTGGCCTGGTGCCCTTGTGCACCAATCACTGAAATTAAGCCCACAGGTGCAGTAGACAGTAAAGGAGGAAAAGTATAAGTTGGCCTACAGAATGAGAGCTTTTGAGTACAAACATAAAGATGTGTTGCTGCAATTATGTAAGGCATTAGTGAGGCCACACCAGGAATATTGTCTGCAGTTTTGTTCTCATTATCTGAGAAAGGATGTTCTTGCTCTTGAAAGTGTGAAAAGCTGCATGTGGCAGATGGTAATTCATCATGTTAAGGCAAGTTGATGCACTGTGGAAGAATAAACAAAGTGAGGAATTATTTCGTGAATGGTGGGACACTGGGTAGCTCAGAGAAACAGAGAGATATGTGGAGAATGAAGTAATTGGAGTACTATGTGCAGTTCTGGTCATTGTGGGGGGGGATATGATAGCACTAAAGGAGATACAGAGGAGGTTCACCAAGTCGTTGTCTGGATGGAGCAATTGTTATTTCAGGAGACACTAGATAGCTGAGGGGAGACATGATTGCCATGTATAAGATTATGGGGAGTATGGATAGGGTGAATGGGCAGCATCTGTTTCCCTAGGTTACGTTTTCGGATAAGCAGCAGGAAATTCAGGGCAGCTTTGAGAACACAAATTCACTCAGTGAGTGTTCTGCCTGGGAAGGTAGTGGAGGCTGGAAATCTTACAAATGTTTGTATAAGTACTTGAAGTAGTATAGTATTCAACAATGTGGGCCAACTGCAGGAAAATTGGGATTAGTGGTAGTTATTGTCAGTGCAGACTTGATGGGCTGAACTGCCTTTTCTGCACTCTATGAATCTATAATTACTTCCCTTAACATTTGATCTTAACATGCTTTTACGTTGCAAATGCATCTGTATGTTTCACAATGCATTCTTGTACGATTAAATCATTGAACATGTTTGTCAGTTTCAGCCAGAATTCCCCTACTGCACATATTGCACAGATTCCAGAGCATATCTCTACTGAAACCTCATTTACATCAGCCATCGGCCATATGCAACAATTCAGCAGGTCGAAAGAGAGTTTGCATTTATTCATAAAATTGGAACCGAAAATATGCTCAACTGTTCAGGGAAGTTATACTAATATAGCCAGGTGATAACAAACCACAACTTCAACGCAATCAGTGCCATTTCAAATTCTTCTTGTAAATGTCCAGTAAAACAATTTAAAATAATTGTCCATTTGTTTGACCAAGATAAATGATTATATCTGGATGTGTTAAGGATAGTAAAGGAAACCCCTGTATGTACATAGTACAGATTTGGATTATTCACAAAACCTGCGCCGTTGAAGTCACTTGAGACATCTTCCACTTCTTCTGGAGGTCTAAGGTGGACCATGTCCGCAGGGACACCATGTACAAATCTCTGCATAAGGAGGCATGCAAGGAAGTACCAAATGCCACCCTCATCCTGATGGCCATCTTCATGTTCATCTTTAGCAGGATCAACATGGTCAGCAGGATTGACATAGTCAGCAGGAATGGGGTGGTCAGTAGGAATGAGGTGGTCAGTAGGAATGGGGTGGTCAGCAGGATCAGGGTGGTCTGCAGGATCGGGGTGGTCAGCAGGAACAGGGTGGTCAGCAGGATCGGGATGGTCAGCAGGATCAAACTGGTCAGCAGGATCGGGGTGGTCAGCAGGAATGGGGTGGTCAGCAGGATTGGGGTGGTCTGCAGGATCGGTATGGTCAGTAGGATTGGGATTGTCAGCAGGATCAGGATGGTCAGTAGGATCTGGATGGTCAGCAGGATTATGGTGGTCAGCAGGATCGGGATGGTCAGCAGGATCTGGGTGGTCAGCAGGAACGGGGTGGTCAGCAGGATCAGGGTGGTCTGCTGGATTGAGATGGTCAGCAGGATCAGGATGGTCAGCAGGATCAGTATGGTCAGTAGGATCGGGATGCTCAGCAGGATCGGGATTGTCAGCAGGAACGGAGTGGTCGCCAGAATAGGGGTCGTCAGCAGGAACGGGATGGTCAGTAGGATCATGGTGGTCAGCAGGAAATTGTTGGTCAGTTGGATCAGGATGGTCAGCAGGAACAGGGTGGTCAGCCGGATCTTGTTGGTCAGTAGGATCAGGGTCGTCAGCAGGAACGGGGTGGTCAGTTGGATCATGGTGGTCAGCAGGAACCTATTGGTTAGTAGGATCAGGGTGGTCAGCAGGAAGGTGGTAGGCAGTAGGATCATAGTGATCAGCAGGAACATGGTGGTCAGTAGGATCAGGGTGATGAGCAGGAATGGAGTGGTCAGCAGGAATGGGGTGATCAGTAGGATCAGCGTGGTCAGCAGGATTGAGATGGACAGCGGGATTGGCATGGACAGCAGGAATGGGGTGACCTGCAGGATCCAGATGGTCAGCAGGATCGGGGTGGTCAGCAGGATCAGGATGGTCAGTGGTATTGGCATGGTCAGCAGGATCGGAATGGTCAGCAGGATTGGCATGGTCAGCAGGAATAGGGTGGTCAGAATCAACAGGGTGGTCAGCAGGATCGGGATGGTCAGCAGGCTTGGCATGGTCAGCAGGAACAGGGTGGTCAGCAGGATTGGGCTGGTAAGCACGAATGGGGTGGTCAGCAGGATCGGGCTGATCAGCAGGATTGGCATGGTCAGCAGGATCAGGATGGTCAGCAGGATAAGCGTGGTCAGCAGGATCAGGATGGTCAGCAGAATCGATGTGGTCAGCAGGATCAGTGTGGTCAACAGGATCGCGATGGTCAGCAGGATCGGAGCATTCAGTCGGAACGGGTTGGTTATTAGGATCAGCGAGGTCAGCAGGATCGGGATGGTCAGCAGGAACGGGGTGGTCAGAAGGATTGGCATGGTCAGCAGGATCGGGGTGGTCATCAGGATTGATATTTTCAGCAGCGTCAGTGGAAGCAGCATGATCAGTGGCATCCACAGGATTGGTGTGGTCAATAGCATCCATGGGTTCAGCTGCAGCAACTGCATGGATTAGTGTCACCGCACAGATTCAAGAGGAGGTCGGCAATGGGTTTAGGGTCCAGAGTGATGGAGGAGGACTGTGTCTGGAGGTGAGTACGAGAGAGTTTGGGTTACTTACGATCTTTGATGTCCTCTAAGGCAGAGATAAAGTGTTTGTTGAGAGTGTGGATCCTTCTAAGAATGAAGAACAGTAGAGGTCTTTTACGTTCTTAACATTTATAAAGAATTTAGATGTGCACTCGCAATGCTAAATCATACAAGGCTATGGACCATGCGCTGGAAAATTGATTTAGAATAGGTGGTTGTATTTGACTGGCTAAAGCTGAAAAATGTGTTGCTGGAAAAGCGCAGCAGGCCAGGCAGCATGAAAGGAGCAGGAGAATTAACTTTTCGGGCATAAGCCCTTCTTCAGGAATGAAGAGAAAATGAGGTCTGCAGATGCTGGAGATCAGAGATGGAAATGTGTTGCTGGAGAAGCGCAGCAGGTCAGGCAGCATCTAGGGAACAGGAGAATCGACGTTTCGGGCATTAGCCCTTCTTCAGGAATGGCTAAACACAATAGAATGAAGGGCCTTTCTCTGTGCTGTAGATCTCTTTGACTTTATAGGTCCTCTTTTTGCTTACTCTTATAACTGAAAAATGTGTTTTCTCCTGGGTCCTCATCCACTCAGTGCACTCACAGTGCAGCATTTGTCCAGATTTTCATTTTGCACACTCTGCTAACTGATACTTATGTTCGTCGATTCCAATCACTTGCTCCTCGAACTGTTGCTGACTGCCTCTGTACCTTGTTTTCATTCGTTGCTTTACTCCATTGCCTTTTCCCTGCTTATAATAACTTGTAATAAATATTTTCCCATAAAATCAAAATGGATTCTGGTAATGACAGTTTTTTTTTGAAAAGCATGTTCATAGTTTGATATTTCTGAAAATGAAACTGAAAGAATATTTCACACCTGTTTATATCTGCTCTCAGAACAGACACTGGGTCACTGTGTAGATGCAAGTGTTTGTGCGGATACTGAGGAGCTGGAGCAGGTAGAGCCGGAGATGTGTTGCTGGAAAAGCGCAGCAGGCCAGGCAGCATCCAGGGAACAGGAGAATCGACGTTTCGGGCATAAGCCCTTCTTCAGGAAGGCTTTCCTGAAGAAGGGCTTATGCCCGAAACGTCGATTCTCCTGTTCCCTGGATGCTGCCTGGCCTGCTGCGCTTTTCCAGCAACACATCTCCGGCTCTGATCTCCTGCATCTGCAGACCTCACTTTCTCCTCAAAGATGGAGCAGGTAGCCAATGATATCCATAGTGGGTGAAGATGAATATTAATCATACAAAAAATGCAATTGACTGATGGATGAAACTGCCTGAGATAGCGAAGAGTAAATTGACAGACTTTCTGCAACTTCCCATCTCTGAGTTACTCAGACCCTCTCAGTTTCCACCCAGACACTCCTGTGGGCTTTACTTGCCATGAAGATGTGTCTGACTGTCAGAATGTGAAAGACAACTGTCAAAATGAATCAGACTGAAAGATGTGGAAAGTGATGGAGAGGCACATATGCTGTCCAGAAAATTGAAGTGTAGTATTCTGGTTTTGTGATGAAAAATGACTCCAGGTTATTGAAGATCTACTTAGCTCTGTATCTAAAGAACCAGGAAATGCTTTCTAATCAACTTCACCAACACATTCCACCCTCACCTTAAATTTACCTGGACCATCTCTGACACCTCCCTCCCCTTCCTGGACCTCTCCATCTCCATCAGTGACGACCGACTTGACACTGACATTTTCTACAAACCCACCGACTCCCACAGCTACCTGGATTACACCTCTTCCCACCCTACCTCTTGCACAAATGCCATCCCATATTCCCAATTCCTCCGCCTCCGCCGTATCTGCTCCCAGGAGGAGCAGTTCCACCATAGAACACACCAGATGGCCTCCTTCTTTAGAGACCGCAATTTCCCTTCCCACGTGGTTAAAGGTGCCCTCCAACGCATCTCATCCACATCCCGCACCTCCGCCCTCAGACCCAACCCCTCCAACCGCAACAAGGACAGAACGCCCCTGGTGCTCACCTTCCACCCTACCAACCTTCGCATAAACCAAATCATCCGCCGACATTTCTGCCACCTCCAAACAGACCCCACCACCTCCGCCTTCCGCAAAGACCGTTCCCTCCGTGACTACCTGGTCAGGTCCACGTCCCCCTACGACCCACCCTCCCATCCTGGCACTTTCCCCTGCCACCGCAGGAACTGTAAAACCTGTGCCCACCTCCATCCAAGGCCCTAAAGGAGCCTTCCACATCCATCAAAGTTTTACCTGCACATCCACTAATATCATCTATTGTATCCGTTGCTCCCGATGCGGTATCCTCTACATTGGGGAGACTGGGCACCTCCTAGCAGAGCGCTTTAGGGAACATCTCCGAGACACCCGCACCAATCAACCAAATCGCCCCGTGGCTCAACATTTCAACTCCCCCTCCCACTCTGCCGAGGATATGGAGGTGCTGGGCCTCCTCCACCGCCGCTCCCTCACCACCAGACGCCTGGAGGAAGAACGCCTCATCTTCCGCCTCGGAACACTTCAACCCCAGGGCATCAATGTGGATTTCAACAGTTTCCTCATTTCCCCTTCCCCCACCTCATCCTAGTTTCTAACCTCCAGCAACTCGATCCTCTGACTTGTCCGGACTTGTCCGACCTGCCCAGCTCCTTTTCCACCTATCCACTCTACCCTCTCCTCCCTGACCTATCACCTTCATCTCCTTCCCCACTGACCTATTGTACTCTATGCTACTCTCTCCCCACCCCCACCCTCCTCTAGCTTATCTCTCCACGCTTCAGGCTCTCTGCCTTTATTCCTGATGAAGGGCTTTTGCCCGAAACGTCGATTTTGCCTGTCCTCGGATGCTGCCTGAATTGCTGTGCTCTTCCAGCACCACTGATCCAGAAAATGCTTTCTAAACAGCCCAGCACACTCCCTGCTCCAATAACCAGTAGTGCCATTTTCCCAGTGCGATATTTTGTTCTTAGCTTCTTACAACAAGCAGCCACATATTGATGAAAGGTGAAAGCTAACGTGAACCACGCAGAAGACTGTGGTGTCAATAATAAGCACTGCAACCAAATGACATGTGAAATAATATCCTGACAAGAATTGAATTGAATTTATTGTCACATGTACGAGGCACAGTGAAAAGCTTTGTCTTGTGAGCCATACAGACAGATCACGTAGTTAAGTAGCATACGTAAGTAAACAATAGGTAAACAACGGCAAAAACCAAAAGACAGATACAGGCAAATGCTAAGAGTTTGGGAGTCCATTCATTATTCTAACAACAGTAGGGCAGAAACTGTTTCTAAACTGGCTGGTGCATGTATTCAGGCTTCTGTACCTTCTCCCCAATGGTAGAGGTTGTAGAAATGCATTGCCAGAGTGGGATAGATCTTTGAGAATGCTGGTGGCCTTCCCTTGACATCGGGCCTGATAGATGGATTGGAAATATGGGAAGTTCACCTTTGTGATTCTCTGGGCCGAGTTCAAGGTTGTCTGTAACCGTCTACGATTGTGATACTTCCAGACAGAATGCTCTCGATGGCGCAAAGTAAATGATAAACCATCTCAACATTACGTCAGATCTGCCACTACCAGGGCCACCAGGTAATGATTGACAGTTTGGGAGAGTACACAACTTCTGTCACATTTCTGTCCGAGATCTGCTGCAATGTCCCGGTGAAGCCCAAATCAGGCTGGAAGAATATTGTTCATTTCCCTTTATAACCTTCTGGACTCAACATTGAGTTCAAAAACTTCAAAACATAGACCCTATTTTCTATTTTGTTTACCTCCCACACAATCCTACCTCAATATTTTGTATTCTTTGTTTCCCTTCATTGATACCTCACAAGATTTATTTCTATTCTCTTACAACTATCACTTGCACCTTTGCCCTTGGTTCTGTGACAACTATGATCTCTACTTTCCCTCATTCTGCAACCTTCCTTGGCCTTCTTTCTATCTAACATTTTCCTTGTGTCAACCCTATCACTCTTCCATTTCTTTCGTCAGATGTGAAGAAATTCAAAATGTAAACTCTGTTTTGCTACAAACCTGCTGAGAGTTACTCCAATACTTACTGTTTTTGGCAGATATTCCAGCATCTACAGTGTTTTGCTGTTGAGTTAAATCAGTCTCCATTAACTTTTCTGTGAAAGGAAATGCAAAAAAGAATTCCTTGGGAAGGGAGAGATGAACAGTCAGTCAGACATGAGAGACCATAGTGCAGACTGACCATCACAAAGAAATTTAGGGAATTGCAAACAGTGAAGAGGATTGCAGAAGATAAAGCAGGATGTAGATGGGGTAGAAACTGAAGTATAGAAATAGCAGATGGAATTTAAACTGGACGAATGTGAGATAATGCATTTTGGCATTTTTAATGTAGAATGGAGGCTACAGTAAATGACAGAACACTTAGAAGCATTAACATACAGAGAGATTAAGATATACAGGTCCACACTTCCCTGAAAGTGACAACAGAAGTGGATGAAGTGGTCAAGATGGAATGTTGCATGCTTTCCTTCATCCATCAGGGCATAGAGTTTAAAATTAGTAAGAGATGTTGCCGCCGTATTTATTTAGACTGCATTTGAAGTATTACATACAGTTCTGGTCACCACACTGCCAAAAGGATTAGTCATAGAGTCATACAAAATGGAAGCAGACCCTTTAGTCCAACTCGGCCCATACCGACCAAGTTTCCTAAAGTAAACATGTCCCACTTGCCTGCATTGGGCCCATTACCGTCGAAAGCTTTCCTATTTATATACCTGCACAACCGTCTTTTAAACATGAAAACTGTACCTGCATCTACCACTTCCTCTGGCAATTCATTTCAATGCAAACCATATTCTTTGTGAAAAAGCTGTCTTTCAGCCACCTTTTAAATCATTTTCCTCTCACCTGCAACTATGCCCTTTAGTTTTCAATTCCTTTCCCTTAGGGTTTTTTACCTCATCTATGCCCCTCATGATTTTTTTAAAAAGCTACTTAAGCTCCTACACTTCAGTGAAAAAAGTCATAGCCTGTCTTTGGACAGAGTTCAGAAAAGTTTTACCAAGATGTTGCCTGGCTTGGAGGGTATTAGCTATGTAGAGAGTTTCGACTAATTTGATGCATTTTCACTTGAACATCAGAGGCTGAAATATGACCTGACAGAAGTTTACAAACTTATGAAAGATATTGATAGAATTGATAATTGGGGTATTTTACCCAATATCAAAATATCTATTACTCGGTGTCTTAGATTTCAGATAAAAGTTTGAAGGAGATGTGAGAGGCAAGGTCTTACACAGAGATTAGTAAGTGCCTGGAAGGGACTGCCAGAGGAAGTAGTGGAAGCAGATACAACAGCAATATTTAAGAGGCATCTGGATACATATCTGAATAATATGGAAACCGAAGGATACGGACAGCACAGAGGCACAAGTTCTTTAATTTAGAAAGGCATCATGTGCGAGCGCAGGCTTGGTGGGACAAAGTGAGTGTTAATCTGCTGTACACTTCATTGTTCTTGAGTAGCACACTTGCAAATATTCAGTCCAAGCAGAATGTCATCCAGATCTTCTGCATGTTAGCACTAACTGCATTTCTGTACATATGATGGAGGGAATGATACCGATGACACCGCTGAGAATATTTGACATGGCAATCCAAGAAACCAGAGATGGAAATGTGTTGCTGGAAAAGCGCAGCAGGTCAGGCAGCATCTAGGGAACAGGAGAATCGACGTTTCGGGCATTAGCCCTTCTTCAGGAATGAGGAAAGTTGGTCCAGCAGGCTAAGATAAAAGATAGGGAGGAGGGACTTGGGGGAGGGGCGTCGGAAATGTGATAGGTGGAAAGAGGTCAAGGTGAGGGTGATGGGTCAGACTGGGGTGGGGGCGGAGAGGTCGGGAAGAAGATTGCAGGTTAGGAAGGCGATGCTGAATTTGATGGATTTGACTGAGACAGGCTGGGGGGAGGGGAAATGAGGAAACTGGTGAAATCCGAGTTCATCCCTTGTGGTTGGAGGGTTCCTAGCCGGAAGATGAGGCGTTCTTCCTCCAACCGTCATTTCGCTGTGGTCTGACGATGGAGGAGTCCAAAGACCTGCATATCCTTGGTGGAGTGGGAGGGGGAATTGAAATGTTGAGCTACAGGGTGGTTGGGTTGGTTGGTCCGGGTGTCCCAGAGGTGTTCTCTGAAACGCTCCGCAAGTAGGCGGCCTGTCTCCCCAATATAGAGACCGACCGACTCCCACAGCTACCTGGACTACACCTCCTCCCATCCTGCCCCCTGTAAAAACGCCATCCCATTCTCCCAATTCCTTCGACTCCGCCGCATCTGCTCCCAGGAGGACCAGTTCCAAAAACGCACATCCCAGATGGCCTCCTTCTTCAAGGACCGCAATTTCCCCCCCGACGTGGTCGACGATGCCCTCCACCGCATCTCTTCCACTTCCCGATCCTCCGCCCTTGAACCCCGCCCCTCCAACCGCCACCAGGACAGAACCCCACTGGTCCTCACCTACCACCCCACTAACCTCCATGTACAGCGCATCATCCGCCGTCATTTCCGCCACCTCCAAACGGACCCCACCACCAAGGATATATTTCCCTCCCCTCCCCTATCAGCATTCTGTAAAGACCACTCCCTCCGTGACTCCCTCGTCAGATCCACACCCCCCACCAACCCAACCTCCACTCCCGGCACCTTCCCCTGCAACCGCAGGAGGTGCAAGACTTGCGCCCACACCTCCCCCCTCACCTCCCTCCAAGGCCCCAAAGGAAACTTCCATATCCACCACAGATTCACCTATACCTCCACACATATCATCTATTGCATCCTTTGCACCCGATGTGGCCTCCTCTATATTGGGGAGACAGGCCGCCTACTTGCGGAGCGTTTCAGAGAACACCTCTGGGACACCCGGACCAACCAACCCAACCACCCTGTAGCTCAACATTTCAATTCCCCCTCCCACTCCACCAAGGATATGCAGGTCTTTGGACTCCTCCATCGTCAGACCACAGCGAAACGACGGTTGGAGGAAGAACGCCTCATCTTCCGGCTAGGAACCCTCCAACCACAAGGGATGAACTCGGATTTCACCAGTTTCCTCATTTCCCCTCCCCCCAGCCTGTCTCAGTCAAATCCATCAAATTCAGCACCGCCTTCCTAATCTGCAATCATCTTCCCGACCTCTCCGCCCCCACCCCAGTCTGACCTATCACCCTCACCTTGACCACTTTCCACCTATCACATTTCCGACGCCCCTCCCCTAAGTCCCTCCTCCCTATCTTTTATCTTAGCCTGCTGGACCAACTTTCCTCATTCCTGAAGAAGGGCTAATGCCCGAAACGTCGATTCTCCTGTTCCCTAGATGCTGCCTGACCTGCTGCGCTTTTCCAGCAACACATTTCCATCTCTGATCTCCAGCATCTGCAGACCTGACTTTCTCCTCAATCCAAGAAACCACTCTGGTAATCTGACTCTGTAAACACGAGATATTGTGAAACAAATCATGTATTCTTTATCTGAAAATTTAAATATTGGGATGCAGCTTTAGGAAGCTATTTAAATCACTGTCTGTGCACCTCAGTTTAGGTCCTGCAATAGTTGCAAATAATAATGCCAAGCATGTGTTGAAAAAACAGTTTGGAGTTTGATGGTTGTATAAAACCTGGGATAATGGGATTAAATTCATAATCCTCTCACTGAAGGAAGATCCAATTGATTTATGGATCATCGTCCCTGCAGATAGAA
Source organism: Chiloscyllium plagiosum (assembly GCF_037043375.1). Taxonomy (NCBI): domain Eukaryota; kingdom Metazoa; phylum Chordata; class Chondrichthyes; order Orectolobiformes; family Hemiscylliidae; genus Chiloscyllium; species Chiloscyllium plagiosum. The sequence continues at coordinate 82,195,251 of NW_028270155.1, forward strand.
CAGTCAGTCTTATTTTGGAAATTAACTGATTTATGTTCACTTTATTCCATGAGTTTCAAGGCAGGTAAGTGCTAGGTAGGTATGGGAGTAAGTAGAGTGCAAGGTGTGTACAGAGCAGATTGGCAGGTAGTGTAAATTTCCAGGTACGGAGCGGCTAAGCTGCCAGGGAGGGTACAAGATAGGTAGTGTGACACGTACATCACGTGCCTACAGCTAAAGTGGAGACCATCATCTGATAGCTGGGAAGCATTTTTCAAGATGTCAGGAAGAGGGTGTCAGCTGCTGATGGAGTGGTGAGATGGTGTTTTGTTCTGGAGCAAGGCTTATTGGGCCTGGTGGGAGGAGTTTGTTAAGTCTCAAGTACATGTGGGGGATACTGGGACTGGAGATGACAATGCAGGTCAGGTTCCGGGAAAGTATGGGAGATATTGGATAACGAAGCAGGGGAAGATGGGAGTCAGATCTCAGGGGCTATGGAAACCGTCTTGAGGTGTTAGGTATGCTGGATCCGAGAGGTAAAAGGTTAGTTGTAGACTCTCGGGTTTCTCTTCGTGTGTGCGTGTGTTAGGATGGAGAAGTGGTGGTAGGCTGTTGTAATTTGTGAACTCAGATGACGAGATTGCTCAGGAGTCAGATTACATATTGAATAGTCTAATGTTTCCTGAGTTACTATTTGCTTAACTGCAGCAGAGCCCCCTAAATTCTCCAAAGTAAACTAATACTTTTAGAGCGTTCCAGGCATATTGGAATTCCTGGAGGAATCTTCACTTTTAAGCCTGCTATCCTGGGAACTCTACAAGGTTGCAATCTACAACTCCTATCTACACTTCAGAAACAGATATCTGGCCAGCAGAATATCTTGGATAAAATATGGTATTTCAGGATAATGGAATTAATTTGGAACAAATGAATATTGTTAAATTCATCTGTTTGATGTCCGAAACATTATATGATGTGCATCTATTTCTGAAGATTTACTTATTCTCTCTTTTTTGTAAGATTACTACAAAAGGTAACACAGCTGACATGGAGTGAGGATTCCAAATGCATACACGGCAGACTGAAGACAAATGGATCATAGTCAGGTTGGTAAGGCTGCAACAGGCCTGATGTGGAACATCTCGTCAAGAGGAAGAAGGAAGCTTACAAAGGGTGAGGAGACGAGGATCAGATAGGGCTTTAGATATTTACAAGGTAGCCAGGAAGGAACTGAAGAATGGACTTAGGAGAGCTAGCAGGTGGCATGACAAAGCTTCAGCAGGTAGGATTAAGGAAAACTCTAAGGCATTCTACGCTTATGTGAGGAAAACAGGAGGATTGTTAGAGTGAGGTTAGGGCCATTAGGGATAGTGGAGGGAACTTGCACCTGAATCGGAGGAGGCAGGGAATGTCCTTCGTACTTTGCTTCAGTATTCACTGCTGAGAGGGACCTTGACATTTCTGAGGACAGTGTGAAACACACTGATATGCTAGAACAGGTTGATGTTAGGAAGGAGGATATGCTGAATTTTTTTGTAAAACAGAAGGATAGAACCCTGGGCCAGACAGGATATACCCTAGACAGGAAGGGAGAGACAAATTGCTGTGCCTTTAGCAATGATCTTTGCATCCTCACTGTCCGCTGGAGTAGTGCTAGGTGATTGGAGGGTAGAAAATGTCATTCCCTTGTCCAAGAAAGGGAATAGGGATAATCCTGGAGATTACAGACCAGTCAGTCTTGTGTCTGTGGTGGGCAAAGTATTGGAGAGGATTCTGAGAGACAAGATTTATGATTACTTGAAAAAGCATAGTTTGATTAGAGATAGTCAGCTTGGCTTTGTGAGGGACAGTTAATGCCGTAAAAGCGTTATTGAAGTCTTTGAGGATGTGACAAAACATGTTGTGAAGGTAGAGCTGTGGATGTGGTGTACATGGATTTTAGCAAAGCATTTGATAAGGTTCTCCATGGTAGTCTCATTCAGAAAGTAAGGAGGTATGGGATACAGGGAAATCTGGCTATCTGTATACAGAATTGGCTGGCCCATAGAAGACAGAGGCTCATTGACCTGTGGTGTGCGCAGGGATTGGTGCTGGGAGGTCGGCTTTTTGTGATTTTTATTAATGACTTGGAAGAGGAAGTGGAAGTGTGAGTTAGTAAGCTTGCAAATGACACAAAGGTTGGAGGAGCCGTCTTTTGTGTGGAGGGTTGTTATAGGTCACAACAGGACACTGATAGGATGCTGAGCTGGGCTGATAAATGGCAGAGGGAGTTCAAGCTGGAAAAGTGTGAAGTGATTCACTTTGGAAGGTCAAATTTGAAAGCAGAATACAGGGTTAAAATCAGGATTCTTTGCAGTGTGGAGTTATAGAGGGATCTTGAGGTCCACGTCCACAGATCCTTCAAAGTTGTCAACCAAATTGACAGAGTTGGTAAGAAGGGGTATGGTATGTTGGCTTTCATGAACAGTGGGATTGTGTTTAAGAGCCACGAGGTTATGCTGCACCTCTATAGAGCCCTGGTTAGATCACACTTGGAATATTGTGTTCAGTTCTGGTCACCTCATTATAGGAAAGATGTAGAAGAATTAGAGAGGGTGCAGAGGAGATTAACCAGGATGATGCCTGGAGTGGTGGGCATGTCTCATGAAAAAATGTTGAAGGAGCTAGGGCTTTTCTCATTGAAGCAAAAATGGATGAGAGGTGACTTGATAGAGGTGTATAAGATATTGAGATGCATAGATAGAGTGGATAACTAAACTTTTTCCCATGGTGGAAATGTTTATCATAAGGGGGGATAATTTTAAGGTAATTGGAAGAAGGTTCAGGGGGGATGTCAGAGGTAGGTTCTTTATGCAGAGAGTGGTGGGTGCGTGGAATCTACTGCAAGCAAATGGTAGACACTTGAAGCCCTTGAACCTTCTCTAGCATACATTCAGATTATTGTGGCCGTCACTGAACTATCTTGCCTGTGTAACACCATCCCACACCCTTGACTCTGTTGGCCATCAAATATCTGCCTAATGTATTCAATGAATAAATTCTCAATGTATTATATGACCTAACTACAGTGGGCTGCTGGGGAAGAGAATGTTAAAAGCCAGGAACCTGCTGAGAAAGTAACATTTTCCCAATGTACATCGTTGAGATTCCCTGAAACATAGGAAACCGTGGTGTGTTTTCACATGGATTTCTAAAATCATGAGGGGCACAACTAAGGTGAATAGCCAAGGTCCTTTCCCCAGGGTAGGAAAGTCCAAAACTGGAGGGCACAGGTTTAAGGTGTGAGGAAAAAGATTTAAAAGGGATCGAACTTTATTAACCAGTCTACCTTGCAGAACCTTGTTGAAGGCCTTGCTAAATATGATGTTTACCACTCTGCCTACATCTATGTTCTTGGGTATATCTTCAAACAACTCCAACAAATTTGTGAGACACAGTTTTTCATGCACAAAGCAATACTGACCATAGCTGAATAGTCCTTACCGTTCCAAAAGCGTGTAGATCCTGTCTCTGAGAATCCCTCCAACAACCTACCCACTACTGACTGTAGGCTCACAGATCTGTAGTTCCCTGGCTTTTCGTTGTAGACTTTCTTAAATAATGGCACAGTATTAGTCTTCCAACATCTCAACTGCGGCTGTTGAAGACACAAATACCTCTGCTGGGTGCCCCCCAATTTTTTTCCCGCGATTCCTACAATGTCCTGGGTGGTACTTGTGGAACGTTTCAGAGAACACCTCTGGGACACCCGGACCAACCAACCCAACCACCCTGTGGCTCAACACTTCAACTCCCCCTCCCACTCCACCAAGGACATGCAGGTCCTTGGAATCCTCCATCGCCAGACCATAGTAACACGATGGTTGGAGGAAGAGCGCCTCATCTTCTGCCTAGGAACCCTCCAACCACAAGGGATGAACTCAGATTTCTCCATTTTCCTCATTTCCCCTCCCCCCCACCTTGTCTCAGTCAAATCCCTGGAGCTCAGCACCGCCTTCCTAACCTGCAATCTTCTTCCTGACCTCTCCGCCCCCACCCCCACTCTGGCCTATCATCCTCACCTTGACCTCCTTCCACCTATCGCATTTCCAACGTCCCTCTCCCAAGTCCCTCCTCCCTACCTTTTATCTTCGCCTGCTGGACACACTTTCCTCATTTCTGAAGAAGGACTCATGGCCGAAATGTCGATTCTCCTGCTCCTTGGATGCTGCCTGACCTGCTGTGCTTTTCCAGTAACACATTTTCACCACTTAAAGATCAACAAGGCTGCCTATGTATCTACCACAGGAGATGGGGGAGATAGTAAGTGAGTATTTTGCATCTGTATTTCGTGTGGAGAAGGATATGGAAGCTAAAGAACTTGGTGAAATAAAGAGCAATATCTTGAAAAATGTCCTAATTGCAGAAGAGGAGGTGTTGAACATCTTAAAATGCATAAAGATGGATATATGCCCAGGACCTGATCAGGTGTCTCTAAGAAATTTGTTGGAAGCTAGTGAAGTGATTGTTAAATATTTGTATCACGGATTGTCGCAGCTGAAGTTTCAGAAGACTGGAGGTTGGCTAAAGTGATGCCACCATTTTAGAAAGGTGGTAAGAAAAAGCCATAGAACTATAGACCCGTCAGCTTGCCATCAGTGGTAAGCAAATTGTTGGAGGGTATCCTGAGGGTCAGCATTGACATATATTTGGAAAAGCAAAGATTGATTGGGGACTATCAACTTGACTTTGTACGTGGGAAATCATGTCTTACTAATTTGATTGAGTTTTTTGAAGAGGTAATGAAGAAGATTGATGAGGCAGAGCATTGAACATAATTGATATGCATTTTACGAGGTTCTTTTAGGTAAACTGGTTAGCGAGGTAAGATCACATGGAACACAAGGAGAACTAGCCATTTCGATACAGAACTGCCTCCAAGATAGGAGACGGAGAGTGGTGGTTGAGGATTTTTTTTAGACTGGAGACCTGTGACCAATGGTGTGTCACAAAGATAGGTGTTGGGTCCACTGCTTTTCATCATTTATATAAATAATTCAGATGTGAATACAGGAGGAATGGTTTGTATGTTAGCAAATGACACTGAAATTGGAGGTATTGTGGTCTGCAAAGAAGGTTACCTCACATTGCAACGTGGCCTTGATCAGATGGGCCAATGGGCTGAGGAGAGGCTGATGGAGTTTAATGCTGATAAATGTGAGGTGCTGCGTTTTGGAAAGGCAATCAGGGCAGAATTTATACACTTAACAGTAAGGTCTTCGTAAGTTGCTGACCAAAGAGTCCTTGGAGAGCATGTTCATAGTTAGTTGGAATTGGAGTTACAGGTGGATAAAACACAAATGTGTTTTATATGCTTGCCTATAATGATTATTGCATTGCATACAGGAATCTGTAGGTAATGTTGTTACTGTTCGGGACATTGGTTCTGCCACTTTTAGAATACTGTGTTCAATTCTTGTCTCCCTGCAATAGGAAGGATGTCATGAAATTGGAAACAGTAGAGACTGATGACACTGCCAATCCGTGAGGCGGCCAGGTCTGTCAATCAAAAGTTGGCGCAGAGGCAGAGCGGAAGAGTCTGACATCGCACAGAGCCGTGGTAACTGGGGACTCCATAGTTAGAGGAACTGATTGGGGTTTTTGTGGCAGCAGACGGGACTTAAGGATGGCGTGTTGCCTTCCCGGTGCCAGGGGTAAGACATCACAGACAGAGTGTAGGAAATCCTCAAGGACGAAGGTGAAGAACCAGAGGTGGTGGCACATGTCGGAACAAATGATGTCGGGAAGAAGAGGAGGAACATACTATTGCGGGACTTCGGAGAACTAGGAACAAGGCTGAAAAACAGGACGTCCAAGGTGGTTATCTTCGGATTGCTTCCAGTTCCTCAGGTTGGTGAGGCCAGAAACAGGGACATAATGGACTTGAATGTGTGGCTGGGGAACTAGTGCAGGAAGCAAGGATTTAAATTCTTGGATAACTGGGGTATGTTTTGTGGTAATAATAAATTCTACAAGAGAGACGGTTTGCACCTTAATAGGTTATGGACCAGCATTGTGGCAGGCAGGTTTGCTACTGCAACACAGCTACATTTAAACTAAGTAGCGGGGGTGAAGGGACAAACTGGATGTTTAAGAAGGAAATTGAAGGGAATGATAGAACAAGGGAAGTCAAGAAAGACAATTGTATCAATGAGGCAGAAAACTCAGAAATGGATCATGCTATAAGGTTGAGTGAAATAGGAGTTGATGGAAAGGGTGAGGGCAGTAACAAATTTAAAATACTATACGTGAATGCACGAGACATTAGAAATAAGATGGATGAGCTTGAGGCTGTTTTGGAAATTGGCAGATACGATATTGTGGGGATAACTGAGACGTGGCTTCAAGTGGACAGGGCCTGGGAAATGAATATTCAAGGCTACACGTGCTATCGTAAGGACAGACTGACGGGCAGACAGGGTGGGGTGGCCATGTTGGTAAGGGATGATATTCAGTCCCTTGCGCGGGGGTCCTAGAATCAGGGGATGTACGGTCAGTGTGGATAAAGCTGAGAAATACTAAGGGTAAAAAGACCCTCTTGGGAGTCATCTACAGGCCCCAAAAACAGTAGTCTGAATGTAAGTTGAATCAGGAGCTGAAATTGACCTGTCGCAAAGATGTTGCTACAGTCGTTAAGGGGGATTTCAAAATTCAAGTAGACTGGGAGGATCAGGATGGTATTGGACCTCAAGAAAGAGACTTTGTGCAGTGCCTCAGAGATGGATTCTTAGAACAACTGGTGCTGGAGCTGACCAGGGAGAAGGCAATTCTGGATCTGGTATTGTGCAACGAACCAGAATTGGTCAGAGACCTCGAAGTGAAGGAGCCATTGGGAAGTAGTGACCATAATACAATAAGCTTCAATCTGCAATTTGAGAGGGAGAGGATACAATCGGAAGTGACAATATTTCAGTTGAATAAAGGGAACTTTATTCAGTTGAATAAAGGGAACTGGAGCAATGAGGGAGGAGCTGGCCAAAGTTCAATGGTGCAATACCTTAGCAGGGATGACAGTGGAGGAACAATGGCAGATATTTCTGTGTATAATGCAGAAGTTGCAGGATCAGTTCATTCCTAAAAGGAAGAAAGATCCTAGGAGGAGGCATGGGTGGCCGTGGCTGACGAGGGAAGTTAAGAAACACACTCTCTTTACCCAGAGAGTGTTGGGGGCATGGAATGCACTGCCTGTGGGAGTGGCAGAGTCAGAATCATTGGCGAACTTTAAGTGGCAATTGGATAGGTACATGGATGGGTGCTTAAGCTAGGACAAATGTTCGGCACAACATCGTGGGCCGAAGGGCCTGTTCTGTGCTGTATTGTTCTATCTTCTATGTTCTATGTTCTAAAGTTAAAAGAGAAAAAGTATGACATAGCAAAGATAAGTGGGAAAACGGAGGACTGGGAAGTGTTTAAAGAACAACAGAGGAGTACTAAGAAGGAAATACGCAGAGAAAAAAATGAGGTACGAAGGTAAACTGGCCAATAATATAAAAGAGGATAGTAAAAGCTTTTTTAGGTATGTGAAAGGCAAAAGAAAAATGGTTAAGACTAAAACTGGGCCCTTGAAGACAGAAACAGGGGAATATATTATGGGGAACAAAGAAATGGCAGAAGAATTGAATTGGTACTTCAGATCTGTGTTCACTGGGGAAGACACAAGCAATCTCCCTGAGGTAACAGTGGCTGAGGACCTGAACTTAAGGGAATTTATATTTGCCAGGAATTGGTGTTGGAGAGACTGTTAGGTCTGAAGGTTGATAAGTCCCCGGGGCCTGATGGTCTATATCCCAGGATACTGAAGGAGGTGGCTCGAGAAATCGTGGATGTATTGGTGATTATTTTCCAGAGTTCAATAGATTCGGGATCAGTTCCTGTGGATTGGAGGGTGGCTAATGTTGTACCACTTTTTAAGAAAGGTGGGAGAGAGAAAACAGGAAATTATAGACCAGTTTGTCTGATGTCAGTGGTGGGAAAGATGCTGGAGTCTATTATAAAGGATGAAATTACGACACATCTGGATAGTAGTAACAACATAGGTCAGAGTCAGCATGGATTTATGAAGGGGAAATCATGCTTACCTAATTTTCTGGAATTTTTTGAGGATGTAATTCTGAAGATGGACAAGGGAGATCCAGTAGATGTAGTGTACCTGGACTTTCAGAAAGCTTTTGATAAAGTCCCATATAGGAGGTTAGTGAGCAAAATTAGGGCGCATGGTATTGGGGGCAAAGTACTAACTTGGATTGAAAGTTGGTTGGCTGATAGGAAACAAAAAGTAGTGATAAACGGCTCCATTTTGGAATGGCAGGCAGTGACCAGTGGGGTACCGCAGGGATCAGTACTGGGACCGCAGCTTTTTACAATAAATGTTAATGATATAGAAGATGGTATTAGCAATACCATTAGCAAATTTGCTTATGATACTAAGCTAGGTGGCAGAGTGAAATGTGATGAGTATGTTAGGAGATTACAGGGTGACCTGGATAAGTTAGGTGATTAGTCAAATGCATGGCAGATGCAGTTTAATGTGGATAAATGTATGGTTATCCACTTTGGTGGCAAGAACAGGAAGGCAGATTACTACCTAAATGGAATCAATTTAGGTAAAGGGGCAGTACAGAGAGATCTTGGTGTTCTTGTACACCAGTCAATGAAGGTAAGCATGCAGGTACAGCAGGTAGTGAAGAAGGCGAATAGCATGCTGGCCTTCATAATAAGACGGATTGAGTATAAAAGCAAAGTCATTCTTCTGCAGCTGTACAGGGCCCTGGTGAGACCACACCTGGAGTACTGTGTGCAGCTCTGGTCTCCAAATTTGAGGGAAGACATTCTGGCTATTGAAGGAGTGCAGCGAAGGTTCACGAGGTCAATTCCTGGAATGGCGGGATTACCTTACACTGAAAGACTGGAGTGACTGGGCTTGTATACCCTTGAGTTTCGAAGACTGAGAGGGGATCTGATTGAGACGTATAAGATTATTAAAGGATTGGACACTCTGGCGGCAAGAAACATGTTTCCGCTGATGGGTGAGTGCCGAACCAGAGGACACAGCTTAAAAATACGGGGTAGACCATTTAGGACAGAGATGAGGAGAAAGTTCTTCACCCAGTGAATGGTGGCTGTGTGGATTGCTCTTCCCCAGAGGGCAGTGGAGGCCCAGTCTCTAGATTCATTTAAGAAAGAGTTGGATAGAGCTCTCAATGATAGTGGAATCAATGGTTATGGAGATTAGGCAGGAACAGGATACTGATTAAGGATGATCAGCCATGATCATATTGAATGGTGGTGCAGGCTCGAAGGGCAGAATGACCTACTCCTGGACCTATAGTCTATTGAAATTGGAAAAGGTTCAGAAAAGGATATTTACAGGGTTGTAAGGTTTGAGCTAGAGGGAGAGGCGGAATAGGCCGGGACTGTGTTCCCCGGAGCATCAGAGCCATGGGTGACCCTTTAGCGGTTTAGAAAATCATGAGTGGCATGGATAGGTTGAATAGCCAAAGTCTTTACTCCGTTGTAGGGGAGTCCAAATTTAGAAGGTACAGGTTTACAGTGATAGGAGAAAGATTTGAAAGGGACCTCAGGGGCAACATGTTCAGGCAAAGGATGGTGCGTGTGTATCATGAGCTGCCAGAGGAAGTGATGGAGGCTAGTACGATTACAGTATTTAAAGGAGAAAGTGAGGTCTGCAGATGCTGGAGATCAAAGTTGAAACTTTATTGCTGGAACAGCACAGCAGGTCAGGCAGCATCTAGGGAACAGGAGATTCGACGTTTCGGGCACAGGCCTTCTTCAGGAATGAGCAGAGAGTGTTCAGCAGGAGAAGATAAAAGGTAGGGAGGAGGAACTTGGAGGAGGGGCGTTGGAAATGTGATAGGTGGAAAGAGGTCAAGGTGAGGGTGATAGGTCGGAGTAGGATGGAGGCGGAGAGGTCAAGAAGAAGACTGCAGGTCAGGAAGGCGGTGCCGGGCTGGAGGGATTCGGCTGAGACAAGGTGGGGGGAGGGGGGATGAAGAAACTGGTGAAGTCCAAGTTCATCCCCTGTGGTTGGAGGGTTCCCAGTCGGAAGATAAGACGCTCCTCCTCCGACCGTCGCGTTGTTGTGGTTTGGCGGTGGATGAGTCCAATGACCTGCATATCCTCGGTGGAGTGGGAGGGGGAGTTGAAATGCTGTGCTACAGGGTGGTTGGGTTGGTTCGTCCGGGTGGCCCAGAGGTGCTCTCTGAATCGCTCCGCAAGTAGGCGGCCTGTCTCCCCAATATAGAGGAGGCCACACCGGCTGCAGCGGATGCAGTAGATGATGTGGGTGGAGGTGCAGGTGAATCTGTGGCGGATATGGAAGTTTCCTTTGGGGCCTTGGAGAGAAGTGAGGGGGGAGGTGTGGGCGCAAGTGTTGCGCCTCCTGCGGTTGCAAGGGAAGGTGCCGGGAGTGGAGGTTGGGTCGGTGGGGGGTGTGGATCTGACAAGGGAGTCGCGGAGGGAGTGGTCTGTACGGAAAGCTGATAGGGGAGGGGAGGGAAATATATCCTTGGTGCTGGGGTCTGTTTGGAGGTGGCGGAAGTGACGGCGGATGATGCGCTGTACATGGAGATTGGTGGGGTGGTAGGTGAGGACCAGTGGGGTTCTGTCCTGGTGGCGGTTGGAGGGGCGGGGCTCAAGGGCAGAGGAGCGGGAAGTGGAGGAGATGCGGTGGAGGGCACCGTCGACCACGTCGGGGGGGAAATTGCGGTCCTTGAAGAAGGAGGCCATCTGTGTTGTACGTATTTTGAACTGGTCCTCCTGGGAGCAGATGCGGCGGAGACGAAGGAATTGGGAGAATGGGATGGCGTTTTTACAGGGGGCAGGATGGGAGGAGGTGTAGTCCAGGTAGCTGTGGGAGTCTGTTGGTTTGTAGTAGAATACAGGGGGCAGGATGGGAGGAGGTGTAGTCCAGGTAGCTGTGGGAGTCGGTTGGTTTGTAGTAGAATTTTAGTTTTTATGTCTTATATTCTTATGTCTTCTTGTCCAGTATGATGTATTTGATGCCACTCACTAGAATAGCCTTCTCACAGTTTGTGATTAATTTCCAAATAAGTCAATTCCCACATTGACCAAACATTCTTTCTAATTAATTTTCTGCACAGACGTACTCGGGTGGGGCGCAGCAATTCACGGATAGAGAAAGCCAGCAGGCACAGATGCACTTAAATATCTTGAACAAAAAGGAAATGACCGAGGTGACAATAGCACAGTGATTCAGGGCTCAGGGACCGACCGTGATAGTGTTCAGAATTCAATGTCTGTGTACTTAACTCAAATCTATGCTCAGTAATGGTTACTGCAAATTATTGATTGTCATAAATTTATATCATTCTCAAATGGCCTTAAGGGAAGGAAATCAATCATCTTCCTCTGGTCTGACCTACACAGTGAGTGATTTATGTTAATTCAATTTCCTAATAAGTGGCAGCTTTAAAAGACTTTTCGAGTCTCCATGTGTTGGTCAATAAGTACCTTCAACAAATCAAACAGTGAGTGATTGACTCCTATCCACATTCAAGAGATATTAGGAATATGCTGCAAATGCTGAATGTCCAGTCACATCATCAACCCATTTGCAACTGAAATAAGAACAAACCCACATGATTAAAATATGGCAATAAATAGAATTAATATCCATATTAAGGCAAATTGTGTGTTTTTAATTCCTTATTGGTTTTCTATCCTTCATGCTGCCACAATAATGTTGCAAATTGGAAGGAAGAATGAAATTGATCAAGTAAGTTCCTGTGAGGTGGTAGTTTAAACGTTTTATTTCAAAAATATACATTATCCATAAAAAAAGCTTTGTATATATACATAGTTACAAATAAAGTTCAGTTCTGTCTAGACTTGCTATCCACAACACTTTTCATTTTGTGAATGCTCCGCAGCGTCCCCACTTGCCACTCCAACTCCAAAACTCGGGCTTCCAGGAGCTGCAGCTGGAGACACTTCTTGCACACTGGAATCATAGAATCTCTACAGGGTTGAAGTAGGCCATTCAGCCCTATGAGTCAATACTGACCCTGCAAGGAGCATCCCACCAAGACCCACACCCCTGTTCTGTGTTAGGTCAGTTCTGTGCAATAGCATATCAAGGAAACAAGCAAAGAAACATTGGAGTTTGCCTCTATTCAAACAAATTAAATGCATCATTTATTTAAAAAAGGCTATATTTACCTGCTTTTGAGGCACAGTCAGTGTCCTGCTACTGAGTGGACCTGGGTTTAATATCAACAGAAGGACCCCAGACAGTGTTATTTTCTCACTGCACCTTGGACGTAGCTGCCACAAGTTTCAGTGTGTCCCTCATTACATCTTGGACCTTGGAATGCGCCACGCTGAAACACTCAGTTGAGATTAATTCCTTGTTCTGGAAGACCAACAACTTTCAGACATACAAAAGAGCATCTTAAACTGAGCTGATGGTCGTCCAGGAGTGGCTGATGTTTGACTCAGTGTCAAACAGAACAGAACATAGAACACAGAGTCTGGTGTCACAGTGCTGCTCAGAATGAACCTCGACAAAAATGATTTCATTATTATCCAGACTTTGCAAAGGCACATTCCAAAAGGGGATATGTGACTGGCTCAACTTTCCCTGCAGCTGCTTCAAGAGCAGCTTGCAGTGGCACAGACCAACCAGGCACACAAGAAGGATCGCAGTGGTAATGCTGAAAATATGTTGCTGGAAAAGCGCAGCAGGTCAGGCAGCATCCAAGGAGCAGGAGAATCGACATTTCGGGCATGAGCCCTTCTTCAGGAATCCCCAATGCGCCTGATGCCCGATGCCCGAAATGTCGATTCTCCTGCTCCTTGGATGCTGCGTGACCTGCAGCGCTTTTCCAGCAACACATTTTCAGCTCTGATCTCTAGCATCTATAGTCCTCACTTTCTCCTCGCAGAGGTAATGGCCCTCTCACCACTGACCAAGTGATGTCTTAGTGATTTTTGGAAAGTTCTGGTTATGAGATATTCTGACAAACAACTTTGACAGGCTGCTCAGGGAGCCATACGACAGGATCCGTCCTCTCCTTTTCCCACAGGCTCTCAAGGATGCAACATGCTGCCCAACTCTGACGGACTTCTGGTCAAAGATATTTTTCTTGGCAAATTTCTCCAATAAGGGCAGGTGATATAGAACGGTCCAACTACTTGAAATGTTCTGTGGCAATGAGGCCAGTCCCATCCTTTGTGACAATGGGGATAGATAAAATCTCAGGATGTAGTGACACTTAGTGTTTGTGCATAGCTTGATGCAGATACATGAAACAATAGCCATCTGGATGAGGGCAACATTGGATGCATTCTTCCCCTCTTTATCGAGAGTTTTTACATGCCGACATGGACCATCTAAGATCTCCAGATGAACTTAACGATTTAGGATGGCTGTATCAGCGTACAAATCATGAAATTTGCCAGATCGTAACCACAGAGAAAAACAGAGAGAGTGCCTCATCCCTAATGACCAGTTTTTTACCTGCAATGGAGAAACAGCGGTGCTCCCAAAAGACCAGTTTCTGACTCACCTTGGTGATGATCTTCTACCAAGATTTTGTGCTTGTCCTGGCCCCTCCAAACCATATTCACAGTACCTTCATGTAATCTGTCTTTGTCGTGAAAAGGATAAAGGATTGGTCAGCCAAGTTCCTTTGGCCTTGCTTTTGGGTCAATTTTTCTTGGCTCCCTGACCCAGTTTGAACTGGCCACATATGCTCATGAATCTACAGTCTGACAGCAGATCTGAGCAGAAGTGGTGACATCGTCCATGTGCTGGGAGCATTTGACCTGCAGGCCTGCATTGCCTGGAATAGTCACCACACTCTGTCTCAAATCCTTCCTGATGGACTCAGCAAATGGTTCTATACAACAGTCAAATAAGGTAGAAGTAAGTCGGCAGCCCTGCCTGACTGTAAATCTGATCAGGAAGCTTTCTGATTCCTACCCATTGACTGAGACTGCACTAATGAGTTAGTGTACAGCAGTCAGTTCCAGTTGCGAATTCCCTCACCAAAGCTCATTTTGGAGAGCACGTCCCACATGTACACGTGTGATATCCTGACGAAGGCCTTCTGCTGGTCTAGGCTGGTGGGGCAGGCTTCCCCATGATCCAGCATAGTGGCTCTGTGATTAGTACAAATGCTTCACAATGCCATGGACCTGGTTTTAATTCCAGCCTCAAGTGACTGTCTGTGTGGAGTTTGCACATTCCCCCTGTATCTGTGTGAGTTTTCTCCAGGTGCTCTGGTTTCCTCCCATAGTCCAAGACATGCAGTTTATGTGAATTGGCCATGATACATCGCCCATAATGTCCAGGGATATGCAGGATAGGTAGATTAGGTGTAGTAAATATGGGGATAGAGTAGGGGTATGAGACTGGGTGGGATGCTCCTTGGAGGGCCAGTATTGACTCAGTGGGCTGAATGGCCTGCTTCCACACTGTTGAGATTCTATGATCCAAGTGTACAAGAAGCATCTCCAGCTGCAGCTCCTGGAAGCCCGATTTTTGGAGTTAGAGTGCCAAATGGGGATCCTGCGGAGCATCCACAAAATGAAAAGTGTTGTGGATGCAAGTCTAGAGATGTGGTTACACAGCAGACTCAGATTCAACAGGCAGGAAGGGAATGGGTGACCACCAGGCAGAGCAGGAAGGCTAAGGAGGCAGTGCAGGAATCTTCTGAGGCTATTCCCTTACAAAACAGATATGCCCTTTCAGCTGGTGTTGAGGGGAATGGCTTCTCAGGGGATAACAGCGCAGCCAAATTCATTGCATCAGAGGGAGGGAGGGTTAGGTGTGGAAATGCTATAAGTGTAGGGGTTTCAATCGTCAGGGGAATAGATAGGCATTTCTGTGGCGACAAATAAGAGTCCAGGTTAGTATGTTGTCTCTCTGGTGCTAGGGTCCTGGATGTCTCACAGCGAATGCAAGATCTTCTGGAGCGGGAGGGTGAACAGCCAGTGGTCATGGTACATATTGGCACTAACGACACAGTTAATAATTTCCTAAAAGCAGAATGTAGAGAAGTAGAAAGTATGTTGAAATGTAACACCTTAAGGGTAGTTATCTCTGGATTAATACCAGTACTAGTAAGAGTAGAAACGGCACGATGTAGAGGAATAGCATGTGACAGAAAAAAACATAAGAGGGGAAGGGTTTGAAATTTGTGGTATCTGTACAAACTGGATGGATTACATCTGT
This sequence comes from Chiloscyllium plagiosum, assembly GCF_037043375.1. Lineage (NCBI taxonomy): Eukaryota > Metazoa > Chordata > Chondrichthyes > Orectolobiformes > Hemiscylliidae > Chiloscyllium > Chiloscyllium plagiosum. The sequence continues at coordinate 82,210,486 of NW_028270155.1, forward strand.
GTCGAGAGTATGGTGCTGAAAAAGCACAGCAGGAGATGGCTGAAAGAGGGACAGGACTGGCAGCTGAATTTCCCAAGATTTAGCTATTTCAGTCGTGACAGAAAGGGATCTAAAAGTGGGTGGGGAAGTTACATTGCTGGCAAATGATCATCTTACCGCAGTACTGAGGGAAGATACATCAGAGAACCCATGGAGTCAGGCAATATGGGTAGAACTCAGGAATAGGAAAACTGAAATCACAATACTGGTGGTATAGTACAGAGTTCAGAACAGCCAGTGGGAGATAGAGGAGACAATATGTTAAAAGATTTTGGAAAGACGTAAAAACAGCAGGGTTGTTGATATGGACGATTTTAACTTCTTCTGTGTTGACTGGGAATCACTATATGCTCGGGGCTTGGATGGGGCGGAATTTGCAACGTCCATTGAGGAGGTATTCTTGACACATTATGACAACAGTCCAGCCAGGGAAGGGGTTATATTTGACCTGGTTTTGCAAAATGAACCTGGCCAGTCTTGTGAATCTATAGTGAGGGAGCATTTTGGCAGTAGTGATCTTAATATCATGAGTTTTAAGACACTCATGGAGAGGGATAACAGCAGTCCTTGGATGAAAGTGTTAAAGTCAGTGAACTACAACAATATTAGGCAAGAACTAGAGAATTTTGATTGTGGGCAGCTGTTTTAAAGTAAATCTGCATCAGACATGTGGAGCACTTCAAATTGCAGTTGACAAGAGTTTCGTGAGCGGCACATTTCTATGAGGATGAAGGATAGCTACCGCAAATTATATGAACCTTGGATGAGCAAGGGTGTTATGACCTTGGCCAGAAAGGAAAAGGAAGCATAGGAGGTCAATTGGAACTGATGAAGCCCTTGAAGTATTTAAGAAAAGTAGGGAAGAATTTCAACAAGGCTTGAGAGGAAAATGTAGCTGGTCTAACTAGTAAGTTTGCAGATGATACAAACATTGGTGGAGTATTTAAGAAAAGTAAGGAAGAATTTCAACAAGGCTTTAGAGGAAAATGTAGCTGGTCTAACTAGTAAGTTTGCAGATGATACAAACATTGGTGGAGTTGTGTATAATGAGGAGCATTGTCCGAGGATACAACAGAATATGATCAGTTGGAGGCATGGGCGGAAAAGTGGCAGATGAAGTTTAATTGGGACTCATGTGAGATCGAGTACAGGTAGAAATTTTACAGTGAATGGCAGGGCCCTTAGGAGCATTGATACGCAGAGAGGTCTGGGTGTGTAGACCCACAGATCACTGAAGGTGAGAGCGCAGCCAGGTAAGGTACTTAAGTTAGTAAAAAGGGCTTATGGCATGCTTGACTTCATTGGAAGGGGCATTGAGGATAAGGATAGACAAGTTATGCTGCAACTTAATAGAACTTTAGTGTGGCCACACTTGGAATATTGCATATAGTTCTGGTCACCACAAAATCAGAAGGGTGTGGATGTTTTGGAGAAGGTACAGAAAAGGTTTACCAAGATGTTGCCTGGTGTGGGGGATTTTAGCTGTGAAGAAAGGTTGGAAAGACTGGGTTTGTTTTCACTCAAACACAGGAATTTCAGGGGCGATCTAATAGAAGTTTATCAGATTGTGAATGACATGGATAGAGTAGAAAGTAAGATGTTTTCCCAGGGTGGAGGAATCAAGTACGAGGGGACACAGGTTCATGGTTTGAGGAAGCAAATTCAAAAGTGAATGTCCAAGTCAGTTGGGGATGGTGAGTGCCTGGAACGTGTTGCCAGAGGAGGTGATGGAAGCAGATGGAATAGCAGCATTCAAAAATGACCTGGATGAATACATGGATAGAGGGATACCGTTCCTGTAAGTGAAGGCAGTTTTAGTATGGAAGGGCAAAATGTTGCATCACAGGCTGGCAGAGACAAACTGTCTGTTCCTGTGCTGTATACTTCCGTGTTCTTCTGTATCCGAGTTATCTGAGCCCCTCAGAGATCATCCTGCCTGCTACAACGCAGCAGCTTTGGCCATGATGAATCACCAGTCTCAGTGTAGACCTGACTTGATAGGTTATGAGACCTGACTCGGTTAGATGGCAATTTGCAAATTGAAAGGAAAAATAAAATTGCCCAACTAAGTCGCTGAGAGATTTTATCTTTAATGTGAATACTACCTCTTACCTGACATTGGTTAATCATTGCTAACATTTCACTTATTCTCCCCCCTGTTTTTAGTGAACAGTGACAGGAAAAGGAATTCTTGGCGAGATGTGCTGTAGCAGGGTTATTATTTCTCCTGTTGGTAATGTTTGCGATACATTGCAAATTATTTCAAACTAAAGGTAAGACTTGAAACAATCTGTGTTCAGAATTCCATTTGAATGTTTAATTGGTCATGCCTGGGGCGCAGGTTTTCATTTGCTGTGTGTTGGGAGCATAATGATAGATGGAGCTAAAACCTTATCTCACCCACATTAAGAAACCAAGACCTATAAATAGAGAGGTGGGACATACCTCTTCCTCTAATCTCTTCCTCAGGCTAACTTCTCTCTGCTTGAAAATATAGTTCAACCACATTTCATTCTTAATATAATGGAAGGCAGTGATCTGAACCCAGTAAATTGCAATCAGCAAATTCTGAATTAGAAAATGATCTCATTTCCATTTAACAACAGAAGGCAATGCAACTTTTGTCACTTATGAGAATGAGGCTGAGAAGTGGCAGATGGAGGTTAATTTAGATAAATGCGAGGTGCTGCATTTTGGGAAAGCAAATGTTACCAGCACTAATACACTTAATGATAAGGTCCCAGGGAGTGTTGCGGAACAAAGAGACCTTGGAGTACAGGTTCATAGCTCCCTGAAAGTGGAGTTGCAGGTACATAGGATAGTGAAGAAGGCGTTTGGTATGCTTTTCTTTATCGGTCAGAGTATTGAGTACAGGAGTTGGAAGGTCATGCTGTGGCTGTACAGGACACTGGTTAGGCCACTGATGCAATATTGTGTGCAATTCTGTTCTCCTTCCTATCTGAAAGATATTGTGAAACTTTGAAAGGGTTCAGAAAAGATTTACAAGGGTGTTTCCAGGGTTGGAGTATTTGAGGTATAGGGAGAGGCTGATCAGGCTAGGGTTGTTTTCCCTGGAGCGTTGGAGGCTGAGGCTGACCTTATAGAGGTTTACAAAATCATGAGGGACATGGATAGGATAAATAGACAAAGTCTTCTCCCTGGCGTCTGGAGTCCAGAACTAGAGGGCATAAGTTTAGTATAAGAGGGGAAAGATATAAAAGAGACCGAAGGGGTAATGTTTTATGCAGAGTGTGGGAAAGGTATGGAATGAGCTGCCAGAGGAGGCTGGTACAATTGCAACATTTAAAAGGCATTTGGATGGGTGTATGAATAGGAAGGGTTTGTTGGGAAACGGGCCAGGTGCTGGCAGGTGGGATGAGATTGGGTTGGGATATCTGGTCAGCATGGACAGGTTGGACTGAAGGGTCTGTTTCCGTGCTGTATATCTCTATGACTCTACAACCAGGTTCATTTATGATCATATTATCGTTTTATTATCATAACACTTGATTAACACAATGCCAAATGGTGTTTGTGATGATGTTGATCATTGATAATAACGTTGTTCACAAGTCGACACCGAGATAACTCCAGTCAACTCCAGAGATAACAGCCAGTTCAAGGAACAGCTTCATTTCCCAATCACTTTTGTATTTTAAGAAATTGCAAGTTTTTGCAGTGTACAACATACCTGCATCATTATTTTCTGATCATCCTGAATAACAAAGCACCTCCCATCATGGGTTCCCAATGTTGCCTTTGCCCTAAACGTATGGTTCATGATCACTTATTTCCGCAATCATACTCACGCGTACCCAATCCAGTAGTTTCTGTGACAGTTTACGTTGTGTCACTGTAGACTGGATAGTTATTCAAGTGTGCGAAGAGGCATAACCACACTCAAAGTGTAACATAAACTGTTTGGCATATTCATACTTTCCCTTGACAAAGAGTCAGTTAGACTTGAAACATCAGCTCTTTTCTCTCCTTACAGATGCTGCCAGACCTGCTGAGATTTTCCAGCATTTTCTCTTTTGGTTTCAGATTCCAGCATCTGCAGTAATTTGCTTTTATTCATACTTTCATAGTTTCAGAGTAATAGAAGCAGGACTGGGCCATTAGGCCTATCCAGCCTGCTCTGCCATTTATGAAGATCATGGCTGATCGATCCACCGTCTCAGCTCCTCCTACCTGTATTATTCCCATAACACTTAATTCCCCTACCATGCAAAACCCCATCCAAGTATGTATTGAATTTATTCAATGAACTGCCTTTACTGCAACCATGGGCAGGGAATTCTCTGGGAAATGCAGTTCCTCCTCATCTCTGTCCTAAATCTACTCCCCCTAATCTTGAGGTCATGTCCCCAAGTCTTCATCTCACCCACCAGGAGAAACAATTTGCCTGAGTGTACCTTATCTATCCCTTTCATAATTTTATCCGTTTCTGCAAGATCCCCTCTCATTCTTTGAAATTCCAGTGAGTACAGTCTCAGGTGGCTCATGCTCTCATCATCTTCTGAAATTAACCTGGTGAACCTCCTCTGCCCTGCCTCCTAAGCGAGTAGAGAGGAGCCTCAATTGTCTGAATGACACAGGTGGGGTGTATTTCGGTAGGTAATTGAATTCCGGATTATCAAATGACAGATAACATAATTTAGCAAGTACTGGGACCTTACAATCTTGCCAGATAATCCAATATTCAGATAATTGAATGCCGGATAATCAAGGTTCCTCTGCATATCTTTCCTCAAGTAAGGAGACCAAAACGGCACACAATACTCCAGATGTGATCTCAACAATACCTTGTACAATTGCAGCAGACCGTCCCTGCTCTGAAATTCAATCCATCAAGCAATGAAAGCAATGTCTTATTTCAGTTTGTTATGAATAAGCATTCATGGTAATGATTTTTGTCCATTTGTCCTGTCCTAGCTACAGCAGGGTTGGACTGCGTTATTAAATCGGATAATGATATTCTGATTTTGTTCATTGTTTCTGTAGGATAAGTTTTTGTTTTTCCTTTTCAGTTTGCATTTACTTTTGGCTTGGTGCCCCAGGAAAAGGGCTATTTTGTTGTGAATTCCAATCCCTTGGAAGAGTCAAAGGGACTTTTATTTTAGTCCCAGATTGCCTCTATCCCAGATGCACTTCATTGGGATCAGTGTGAGAAGAGTTTTATTTCTAGTTGAAATGAGCAGGGGAACATCCTCTCGATTTTAAACCATTGCTATCCCTGCCCCAGGATGGTGATTTAGCAGAGGGGATTTGTTTATTTAATTGCTTATTTGCTTGTTTATTCGTTTTCTTTGATTTTGGTTGACTTTACTTTTATTTTCACTCCTTGTTTTCCCGTGCACAAGCCGTTGGTGGGGATGGAGTCAAGGAAGAGCTACTTTTTGTTTGTTTGTTTATTTTCTCCAGAGCAAAACGTTCTTTAAAATTGTTCAACAAAGTCAAGTTAGCTTTATTTTTTGTATTCAAGCAGCAGAATGGGATTTGCTCTGTGTTTCACCTACTGCTAACTCTGTCCTGGGAGTGCCTGATGGAAACAGTGTTGGAGATCTTGTTTTTTTTTCTTTTCACTCCTTTCATTTTAAAGAGTGAAGGGTTGCTTTACAGATTGGAGGTATGTCACCAGCAGTATGCCCCAAGGATTAATTCTGGGTCCTCTTTCGTTTGTCATTTACATAGATGATTTTGATGCAAATATAGAAGGCATGGTTAGGAATCTTGTGGACAACACCAAAATTGGTGACATAATACACAGTGAACAGGGTTTTCCTGATTACACATGGATTTTGATCAAATGGGTCAATGCGCTGTAAATGGAAGATGGATTTCAATTTGGATCAATGTGAAATGTTGCATTGTGGTAAAACAGGCTGGGGCAGGAATTAGACAATTAATGGTAGGGCCTTGGGTAATGTTGTAGAATAGAGGGGACTATGGATTTAGCTTTATAATTCTTTGTATTAAACAAAGTGTTTAAAAAGGCATTTAGTTTGCTTGCCTTCATTGCGCAGTCCTTTGAGTATAGGAGTTGGGAAGCCATTTTGAGGTTGCACCCTACCTTGGTAAGACCTCGGCTGGTGTACTGTGTCTTGATTTGGTTGCCTAGTCTTAGGAAGGATATTATTAAGCTGCAGAGAGTTCATAAGCGATTGACCAGGATATCGCCAGGTGAGAAAGTTTTGAGTTATGAATAAAGACTTGATAGGCTGGGACTGTTTGTACAGAGCATCGGAATTTGAGAGGTGAGTTTACAGAGGTATATAAAACATGTAGGTAGGGTTACTGGTTAGGTTCTTTTCCCTAGGATGGCAAATCGCAAGAATAGGGGGCACATGTTTCAGGTAAGTGGAGGGAGATTTTAAAAGATATGAGGGAGAATTTAGTTTACGCCGAGGGTGCTCCACATGTGGAATGAACTTCATGAAGAAGTGGTGGATATGGACACAGTTACAAAATTTAAAAGACAGTTTGGTGAGTAGGAAAGATTTGGAGGGATATGGGCCAAAAACAGGCAGGTGCCAATAGCTTAATTTGGGATTATGTTTGGTAAGGTGTATTCAACTAAAAGGTCTGTTTCTGTGCTGTGTGACTCTATGACTCCTTAAGCAGAAAGCACATACATAAGGAAGGCTAAACATTACAGTGCAGGTATCGTCCCGTTTCCGTATCAATTGAAGCAAACACTCAGAGACACAGTATGGCTGTACCTTCTTCATCTTTATTCCGAGCACTGGAGAGAGCGCGATAGCCCATGTACACAAGGATATGAGTTCTTGATCTTCTCTCGAACAGCAGATTCTTAAGGAATTACATAATCAGTTACAGGGAACAGCACCCAAATATAGCCTCATCCATATTGATTGGGTGACCGTTACTATCAGCAAGCATCAACAGTAAAGATTAAGCCATCTGGCATTACACAATAAATGATCTTCACCTCGGTAACTGGCATTACATAAAAGGTGTTCTTCACCTCGTTAAACCACTACCCTTGCCTCCAGCACCTCATTGTTTACTGCAATTTCTTATCTGGTCAATGTCATGCTAGCTGAACCTTTGTCACGCACTCATACCCTCCATTTATCATTTCATGACAACCACCTAGATAACACTATAACCTTCTTCATAAAATTCTTACGCCTAGCACTTAATCAAATTATTGTCACACAACATGCAATGATTATAACAACAAAAATTACTAGTCCATGCAGTAGATAGGATCTCCAGGATCCTCCCATATGGAAAAGTATTTACCAGTAAAGGTCTTCAAACCACAGTCCTTAGTGACCATTCTACCCCCTCCAAGTCGAGTAGAAATGAGCCAGTTATCAAAAATCTCCTTCAGTAAAGTCCAACCTGAAAACAAAATCTAGATTGTCCTTCTGCATCACTCCATGGCAAAATCTGAATTCTTAGATAAAGTCAGTTGAATACCTAACAAAACTGACAAGACTTCCATCCTTGCAGAGATGGCTCAGACGAAGAGTACCAGCATATCTGAGTGTAAAGTGCAGCAGCAGGCTCGGTGAATGCAGCATTCCTTGCTGCTTCTGCTCCCGCTCTGCTGTTAAATGGAACAAAACCATAGTTTTGATGTCAGTTTGATCAGTGAATCTTCATATACCTTAAATGATCAAAAGGCAAGATAAAGCTCACGCACTTTAATGTTCATAAGAAGGTAACTAACAAAAAGCGTTCAGACCTCCTCTTCACCGTTGTTAGCTTCTTCACTTGTCGTGCCCATGACTAGGGAGCTGATTGAATCCGTTTGATCAGGCTGTTGCGGGACGGGTGATGGTCTGAAGGTGTGCTTTACCTGTGAATGAAGAAACTGTGAAGATAATGTTAGCTGCTGCATTTCCTCTCTTATTCCTTCCTTGCCAAAATGGGTATCAGTGTGAAGACAGTCACACATTTCCCTACACTAAATTGTGTTTACCTTTTTCAACATTCTCAGTTGCCTTGAAGTCTGTTACTCTGTTCACTAGTTATGAAATTATCAAGTTTTATAAAATCCATAAGCTTCTAAATTGAACTGCTTGAATAATTCAATCAATTATAAACAACAATCAATGGTCAGAACGGGGACCCCATTCAGGTTATTCAAAAATTATTTTCCTTTGACAAATTAATACTTGACTAGTGTGAAAACTGTCAGGAAAATTGTTTTGAAATCTGGAACAGCAAGAAAACAACAAAATATTTCCTGTGCTTTAGCCATTGAAGAGGCAGTTTCAGTTCAGATTTAATCTCAAATAAATGTGGGAAACAAATGCAGAATATATTAAAATATGTTGTCCAAATGAAACTTCCCAAATAAAACAATTGGGATTACAATGGTTACAGACCAGTAACTGTACAACTTTGCTCGAGATCAATATTCTTTGAATTTGCCATATGAAGTGGGGGGGGGGGGGGGAGGGAAATTAAGTTTTAACAATAATTGACAGAACTTAAGCAGCCCAGCCTCAAGTTCTAATATTCTCTACAATCTTATTTCCTAACAAGCCATATTGTGCGACAGACTTTTCGAATCTGCATATTTAGATAATAAGTACCTTCATCAAACCCCTCACATAATTTATAAAAGAGTCCAATTAAGTTAATAAAGTCTGAGCTGTTCTTAATAATCAGTGCTTAGTTTCATTCACCAGCATTTATTTCCAACCTTCTGAAGTGCCACATGTGTTAAAGTGTTTAATGATTCTCATTCTGAAATAGACTGACTGGCTTTTAGTCACTGGACTGAAACCTATCACCTAGCATATTATTTGGCTGTCATACAAAAGATAGTGCTGTGATGAGGAACGGAATTGAAATCCAGGTTATCCACACAGTGGTATCAGGTCCTGTGAGATATATTTGATGCCACTCACTAGAATACTTTTCTCACAGCCTGCGATTAAACTCCATGCAATTTAATTCCACAGTGAGCAAACATTCTTTCTAATCAGTTTACTTTTCTGCACAGCAAGTACAGAAGTGATGGAGAACAAATAGAGTAATTCACTTGCATGTCTGGAACAACAAGAAATAGACGGGGAGATAATGCCACAGTGGGAATCTGAAAGGGTTCAGATCCCACCATGATAGTTTTCAGAATTTAAACTATGTACTTAAAACATATAAAATTGAATGTCTGTACTGATTAATGGTTACCATGAAACTACTACTGATTGTCATAAAATGAATATGCTTCTCAAATGGCATTGAGGGAAAGAAATCAATCATCCTTCTCTGGTCTGGCCTACATTTACTCGAGCCCAACAGCGTGTAGTTGACTCCTATCTGCTTTCAAGTGATGCTAAGAATATGTAACAAATTCTGTGCCTAGTGACAACATCAACCCATGAGCAACTGAAACAAGAATAAACTGCATGATTAAAATGTGTCAATTAATAGGATTAAAGATGTACTAACACAAATATACCATATGAGTATTCTTAATTCCTTATAAGAGTTTACTTACTTAAAGCCACCACAATAATGTTACAAATTATTGGAAAGATGGAATTTCCTGAGTAAGTCCCTGGGAGATGGTTGCTTTAATATATGTGCTACATCTTACCTGAAGTTAATTATCACTGCAATCTCTGCTCTTTAAGATGCTAACATTTGATTTGTTCTCCCATTTTAGCTAGCACTGTCAGCACGTTTCCAAAGGAGTTGGTGGCTCGATATGCTGTTGCAGGATTATTACTTTTAATGCTAGTAACAGTTGTGAATTGTTGCAAATTAGATACAATTAAAGGTCAGACGTGACACAATGTATCTTTAGAATTGCACTTTGGTATTTACTCACAGCTCAGTGCTGCAGTGTCAGGAAAATTAACTGGTCACGTCTGCGGTGTAGGTTTTCACTTGCTACTGTTTTGGGAGCATCATCCCTCTGAAACCCAGTGTTTAGATTACTTACAGTGTGGAAACAGGCCTTCAGCCCAACAAGTCCACACCGACCCACCGCAGAGCAACCCACCCAGACCCATTCCCCTACATTTACGCTTTCCCCTAGCACTATAGGTAATTTAGCATTGCTGATTCACCTAACCTGCACATCTTTGGACTAGGGGAGAAAACCAGTTCACCCGGAGAAAACCCATGCAGACCTGGGGAGAATGCGCAAACTTCACACAGACAGGTTCCTATGGCAGGAATTGAACCTGGGTATCTGGCGCTATGAGGCAGCAACGCTAACCACTGTGCCACTGTACCGCCTATTCTAATTATAAAAAGAGCTAAAATCGAGTCTACACCTCAGGCTAATTTCTCTAGAAATGAAAATAAAGGTGAGCCCCCCATTACATTCTATGATAATGCAAGACAGTGATCTGAACCCAGTAAATTACAATGGGAAAATTCTGACATAGAAAATAAACTTATTCTCATTCAACAATAGAAATAAATGCAACTTTGTCACTTATGATGAGAATGACCGTGTTGCTTGATTACAGCATTACTTTTGACTGAAGTGATGCCAAATTATGTTGATGATGAAATTGATCATTGATGAAAATGTTGTTTTCTAACAGGCACCAAGATAACTCCAGTAGACTCCAGAGATAACAACCAGTTTGAGGAACAGGTTTGTTTCATGATCACTTTTGTTTTGCCAAGTAGAACGTTTCGACAGTGTGCAACATGCATACATCATTATTTCCTGAACTGCTGCAACATCACAACATTTCCCACTAAGACCATGGATTCCCAATGTTGTCTTTGCCCTAAACACATGCCTAATGATCACTCATTTCAACAATGATCCCCACACATACCTAACCCAGTAGCTTCTGCAAACAGTTGATGTTTTCATTGTGTCACTGGATAGTTATTCAACTGTGCAAAGTGGCATATGCTCACACAAAGCATAACAGATATTCAGCAGGGCAAGTAAAATCTATGCAGAGAAACAGTTAATGCATCAGGTCTAAGGCGTTGAATCATTGTGCAACAATTCTGTTGCTCACAATGAACTTGTACAGTAGCTTTACGCTGAGTGGTTGCGACCATTATTCAAATTCAGCCCCAATGTGTTATGACGAATTGTGCAAACTGGGCCCTTAGTTTATTGTTTAACGCCACAAGTCTAGTCTTAGACAAATTAATTGTGAATATTCACAGAAATGGTTATTCTCCTTTGTCCTGTTTTGAGAAATGATTTTTTTTTAGATTACTTTACAGTGTGGAAACAGGCCCTTCGGCCCAACAGGTCCACACCGAACCGCCAAAGCGCACCCACCCAGACCCATTCCTCTACATCTAACACTACAGGCAATTTAACTTGGCCAATTCACCTGACCTGCACATTTTTGGACTGTGGGAGGAAACCGGAGCACCCGGAGGAAACCCACGCAGACACGGGGAGAATGTGCAAACTCCACACAGTCATTGACCTGAGGCAGGAGTTGAACCCGGGTCTCTGGCGCTGTGAGGCAGCAGTGCTAACCACTGTGCCACCGTGCCACCCATAATTTGAAAATTACATTAATGACTGCATGTTCTGAAATGGACTTTTCAGTTTTAGGTCATGAGTTTTGAAATGTGGATACGTTGTGCCATCTAGCTGATACATTGCTGGAGCGAGTTTGATGCACTTTAGTTTACTGCACTCAAACAGTAGCTTGCTCTTATCTCCCAAGGTCAAAGTCGACAGCAACGAGAATGAGCATTGATAATTGAACTTTAAACTTGAAATGGAGCCAGCAAGTCTAGAGAAAGGATCACAAAACTTCACTGTTAAATATAACATCAATTGAGCAGTAGGATAGGAGGTCATTTAGGAAAAACAATTATGAGAAGCAAATAAACAGGCTTGAAAGGAAAGTAAGAAAAGCTGACATGCTCAAGAAAATCAATGGTTTAGTAGTGTCTGTGGAGAGAGAATTAGAGTTAACTTTCACGTTTGATATGAAACTTGTTGAGAAATGAAAAGGGCTGTAAAATGGTCACTTGTGCTGTTAAAATCACACAACACCAGGTCATAGTCCAATTTCGACTTCCAAATAAACCTGTTGGACTATTACCCTGGTGTTGTGTGATTTTTGACTTTGTCCACCCCAGTCCAACACCGGCACCTCTTCATCACTTTTGCTGTGACAGTTGGCAGAGAAACCAGTGGAAAAGTTAGCAATGGTGCCAAACGCAAAAGGCACAAGTTGTGTGAATGGTGGTAAAGGTGCAGGAAAGTTGTAACATCTCTAACTGAGATTTGTGAAATGGGAAGTAGAGTGTGCCTGCAGTGTGAACAGCAAGGCAAACAAAATACGAAAAGGTGTCAGTGCAGTTATCACGGTTAAAATCATAGTGGATGGCAGAGGTCATGTCCTCATATCTCTCAGGACACAAGAGAGTTAAAATAAGCATAAACGTCCATTTGAAAAGATGTGATGTGGTATTCCAAAGAAAGTCTGTTGATTGTGAATGTACTTTTCTTCATACTTATGTGTGTGCATATCTAATTTTTCGAAGGGCTGATGTTTGCCAACTTATACATTGATTATGTTAAAATATATCAGAAGACACATGTTACAATGAGATAGTTTTGCTAGTTTATCAACTCCAGGCGTGTGAGATGGTGCAAATGGGGTGAAGAAAGGCATTTCATAAATGCCCTGTTCTATTGCTGGGAAAGACGACTATGTTCCTTTAATGATCGGAAATTGATCTGAGTTGTAGTTTAAACTGGCAATACGCTGACTAAAATGTTAGTGCCATTAATAATAATACTATAATCCCATGGGCAATGTTGTGTTTTCCTTTAATCCTTTGATAACCTACTATGTATTGTTGGCAATGCTTGGTTCTGCATTATACTTTACAACTTAAGACTCAGATGGTGTTTCTATAATATTCGTCCTCAGAGAATACAAGAAGGAGAGGTGGGGATTCTATCTTATGCTGCACTAAATGTCAGACACTACAAGAGAAGTAGAAAGAACAGACAGAAGGAAGACCGAACTTTGTATGCACAGGAACAATTATAAAACACAACTGTGCTTTCTAATTAGGACCGCTTCAACACAAGTGCCGATTTCCATTGATGTATATTGAATAGCTACAAGAATTAATTTGACTAGCAGCTGCTCTTGATGTTTCCTTATTGCTTTTACAGATTAAACAAGGAACTGATGATAATCTGATTTATGTGTATCTGGAAATGACTGATTTTCCAAAAACAACAACAAAGAAAGAGACAACAAACATGAAGATAAGCAAGCCAAACAGAGAATCCAGGATTGCATAGCAAATTGTCCAATTTTCTCTGGGTCCAGCTGTCTTCATGAACAGATATTATATCTACCTGATTGAATTCGGCTTATTATAAACCACATTATTGTTTATCAGAAAGGAGGCAAAGAATCAAAAATGCAAATGCAGCAATACGTTCATTTCTGTGTTTTTGTACTCTTTGGAAAACCAATGTCTGTAAAATAAAGGAATCTGTTTATTAATTATCATTAGTTAAGAAAAGTATCAAAGACAATGGATGTCCCTTTTGAATCCAGTTAGTAGTTGATAATGTTAAAGAACTGGATCATCTATCCGAATCTACCCAAGGAATTAGCAGCCTTGTGTTGAGCCTTGGACACAGAAGAATCAGACAACTTGGCTCAACTGCTCCCTTCTATCTTCTCAGCTACACTGAATTTCCACTCAACCCTGATCAATCTGAATCCACCAGTCTATCCATCTATCCATTTGTACATCATGCATCTATCAAACTTCGTTGTTAGTTTCTGTATGTTCATCACAGTTAAAAACCCTTCTGGCAGAAAATTCTATACACTAAACATTTGCTATGTAAAGAGCTTCTTCATAATTTATTGAGAGACTTACAAATAATAAAAATATAGTTCTGGACTATTGTTCTTATCTCACTCAGAAGTCAAAATATCATTTCCACACCTTCCTTTAAGTCATTTTCATCATGGTGGAAAAAAAACTGTCTGGTCAACATTAGCTTTAAAACAGAATTTATACAGGTACACAACTATACCATTAAAAAAGATAATATCAAGAATATTCGACCCAATTGACTTTTCCAGAATACATATTACTCAATGTTTTTAATTGCAAAAATATATCTATCATTTTCTTGCCTGTTCTCTATGGTAGTATTTTCGAAAAGAGCTGAGGAGAGAAATTAAAGTATATACCAGACATTGAATGAAGTATATTTCTTTTGATCTCGGTCTGAATTTACTATTTAGTTCCCTCAGCTAATGGCAATTTTCAATTAATATCTACTAGTCAAGCAATTTAAACATATTATGTTTCAATTAGACCAGCAGATGTTGTTTCTAACTTGAAGCAAAATGGGCCTCTTTGTTGACGTTCACCATGTTGGATTGTCATTTGATGCCAGGAGTCGATATAATGAAGTCCACTGCACTTTCTCCACAATAACTACATTGTTCCTTCTGTAAGAGTATCAGCTATCTGTGCATCAAAATCAAAGGTTACAGTTGATGCAAGAAAAGTGAGGAGCCAAACAAAAACATAAATCCTCAGAATGTATGAACAGTCAGGAAGGACTTGCACAGGCGAGTGGACAAAGAAATTCAGATAGCATACAATGTGGGGACATATGAGATTTTACAGTCAGGTGGGAATAATAGACATTGACTATTTTCTAAATGGGGAAAGGCTTCAGAAATCCATAGCACAGAGTGACTTAGGAGCCCTCGTTCAGGATTCTCACAGATATGCAAGTTCAGTTGGCAAATAAGTAGCCAACTGCAATGTTGGCATAGGATCATTTTACATTCAACAGAGATTTACCTGTACTTCCACACATGTCACCTACTCTGTCTGCTACTCACGGTGTGGTCTCCTCCACATTGGGGACACAGGATGTTAACTTGTGAAATGTTTTAGAGAACATCTCTGGGACACATGCACTAAACACCACCACCCTGTTGCTGAAAACTTTAACTCCCCCTCCCACTCCGCCAAAGACATGCAAATCCTGGACCTCCTCTTCATTCAAACTCTAGCCACCTGACCTCTGGAGGAAGTACGCCTCATCTTCAACCTTGAGGACCTCTAACCACACGGGATCAATGTAAATTTCACCAGTTGTTTCATTTCCCCTCTCCACTCCTTATCCCAGATCTAATTTTCCAACTCAGCACTGCCCTGTTGAACTGCCTTACCTGTCCATCTTCCTTCCCACTACGTGCTCCATCCTCCTCTCCGATCTACCTATCACATTCCCAACTACCTTACACTCAGCCCTACACCCCTCCCATTTATCTCTCAGCCCCGTTGTGCCACCCCCTCATTCCTGATGAAGAGCTTGTGCTCAAAACTTTGACTCTCCTACTCCTCAGATGTTGCCTGATTGGCTGTGCGTTTCCAGCACCACACTTTTCGACTATGAACTCCAGCATCTGCAGTCCTCACTTCCTCCTAATTCCTTTTGAGAGATCTAGAATACACGAACAGAGATGTATTGCTGAGGCTGTATCGGACTCTGGTCAAATTGCACTTGCAATGTTGTGAGCAGTCTTTCGCCCCACATTTCAATTAACATGTAGTAAAATTGGAGGGAGATCCAGTGAGGGCTCATTAAGACTGATCCCAAGAAAGGAGGACATGTCATATTAGGAGCAGCTAATGACTCTCTGCTTGTTGGAGATTATAATGATGAGGAGAATCTCATTGAAACTTACAAAACATTGAGATGACTGGACAAAGTGGACCAAGTAGATGTTCCCGCGAGTAGGAGAGACTAGGACCCAAGGGCAAAGCGAGGGAATAAGGGAGCAGCATTTAAAACAGATCTGGGGGTTATTTCTTCAGTCAAGACGGTGGTGAGTCTGTGGAATTCATTGCCACAGGTTGTGGACGCCAGGTCATTGAGCATCATTAAGAGTGAGATAGATAGCTTCTTGATTAGTGAGGGGATGAAGGATTATGGGAAGAATAAATGAGAATGGTGGTGCAGACTCGCTGGGCTAAATGGCCTTATTCTGCTCCAACATATTGTGGTTTTATGGTCCAGGACTAGATGTGTCATAAATAGCATAAAAGCACAACTAAAGAGTTTGCATTTTAATGCATGTAGCATTCTGAACAAATCAAACACATTGACTGCACGCATTGTGATGACTAAATATGATTTAATTGGCATTATGGAAATATTGTTATAGGAAGAGAAGTTTTAGGCTGTATTGGCCAGTCTACAAAATTCGAGAAACATAGGAAGCTTGCCATAAGCGAAGAGGTTAGAGACAATAAAATCTGCAGATACTAGAATCCAAAATAAACAGGTAGGAGACTGGAAGAACACAGCAAGCCAGACAACATCAGGAGGTGCAGATGTCGATATTTCAGGTGTAGCCCTTCTTCTGGACTGGGGGTGAATGTGGGGGAAGCTGCAGATAAACGGGGTGATGGGAACAGGGTGGTGAAGTGGGAATAGGTGAAAACAGAAGAAGGGCTCCTTTCCTGAAGAAGAGCTCATGCCGGAAATGTCGATTCTCCTGCTCCTGGATGCTGCCTGACCTGCTGCGCTTTTCCAGCAACACATTTTCAGCTCTGATCTCCAGCATCTGCAGTCCTCACTTTCTCATAGGTGAAAACAGGCAGAGGGTACAACCTGGTTGGTCAATGAGAGGGGTTAATCCGGTTGGAGGCAGGAAGCAGTGGAAGGGAGGGGGAGGGGCTGGGAAGGGAGACGAGGGAAGGCAAAGGAGATTAGTTGAAATTGGGGAACTCAGTGTTGAGTCTTCCAGGCTGTACGTTGCCCAGGAGGAAGATGAGGTGTTGTTCCGCCACTTTGTGTTGTGATTTGTTGTGGCAATGGAGAAGGCCAACGATGGTCATTTCAGAAAGGGAGTGGGGAGGGGAATTAAAATGGGCGGTGACTCAGAGATCTGGTTTGCCCCTGTGTGCCCAGCTGCGATGCTCGGAGAACCATTCCTTAAGTTTACGTTCAGTCTCCCCGATGGAGAGAAGACCACATTGGGAGCCCTGATGCAGTAAACTAGGTTGGAAGAGAAGCAGGTGAACCTCTGGCCCTCCTTGAAAGATTCGATTGATTAGAATGCAAATTCAGTGCCTATTTCAATCATAGCCCCAAGTTAATTAAAGGTTGTATCAGTGTTTGCCTAACTTGCCAAACATCAATCAGGTAGAGATACAAAACATGAAAGGCCGACGAGGGTAGTGGCTATTTTGGATTTGATGCTCGGCAATGAGCCGAGACAGGTGTCAGATCTTGCGGTGGGAGAGCATTTTGGTGATAGTGACCACAACTGCCTCACATTCGACATAGTAATGGAGAAGGAGAGAAATAGGCATAATGGGAGGATATTTAATTGGGGAAAAGAAACTGTGATGCTCTCAGACGTGAGTTGGGAAGCATGAACGGGAGCAATTGTTCCATGGAAAGGGCAATATAGACATGTGGATAGTGTTTAAGGAACAGTTGATGTGAGTGATGCATAAATGTGTTCCTCTGAGACAGGCAAGGAAGGGTAAGATAAAGGAACCTTGGATGACGAGACCAGAGGAGCTTCTCGTCAAAAGAAAGAAGGCAGCTTACGTAAGGTGGAGGAAGCAAGGGTCTTGCTGAACTCTAGAGGATTACAGGCAAGTGAGGAAGGAGCTAAAAATGGTCTGAGGAGAGCAAGAAGGGGGCACGAAAAAGGCTTGGCAGGAAGGATTAGGGAGAATCCAAAAGTATTTTACACGTATGTGAGGCGTAAGAGAATGATCAAAGAAAGATTAGGGCCGATCAGGGATAGAATAGAGAACTTGCTTATAGAGTCTGAGGAGGTAGGGGAAGCCCTAAATGAGTTTTTTGCTACTGTCTTTACTAAAGAAAAGGACCTTGTAGAGGGAGGCAAATGTAATTCCTCTCTTCAAGAAAGGAAATAGAGAAATCCCCGGAAATTACAGACCAGTCAGTCTCACGTCTGTCCTCTGCAAGGTGTTAGGAAGGATTCTGAGGGATAGGATTTATGACCATCTGGAAGAGCATGGATTGATTAAATGCAGTCAGCACAGCTTTGTGAGGGGGAGGTCATGCCTCACAAATCTTATTGATTTCTTTGAGGATGTTACTAGACAAGTTGATGAGGGTTGAGCGGTGGATGTGGTGTGTATGGACTTCAGCAAGACTTTTGATAAGGTTCCCCATTGTAGGCTCATTCAGAAGGTCAGAAAGAATGGGATACAGGAAAATTTAGCTGTCTGGATACAGAATTGGCTAGTCGATAGAAGACAGCGAGTGGTAGTGGAAGGAAAATATTCTGCCTGGAAGTCAGTGGTGAGTGGTGCTCCACAGGGCTCTGTTCTTGGGCCTGTACTCTTAATAATTTTTATTAATGACTTGGATGAGGGATTGAAAGATGGGTTAGCAAGTTTGAAGATGACACAAAGGTGGGAGGTGTCATTGACAGTATAGAGGACTGTTGTAGGCTTCAGCGTGACACTGACAGTATGCAGAGATGGGCTGAGAGGTGGCAGATGGAATTCAACCTGGATAAATGCGAGGTGATGCATTTTGTAAGGTCGAACTTGAAAGTTGACCACATGTTTAAAGATAGGATTCTTAGCAGTGTGGAGGAACAGCGGGATCTAGATGTGCAGGTACATAGATATTCTATTTTGATCAAAAACACACAATTTGTAATCAGTCAGTGTTTGTAATCAGTCAGCATATATATTTTAAGATGCCTTAAAATTGCCACCCAAGTGGACAGGGTTGTTCAGAAGGCATATGGTGTTGTGGCTTTCATTAACAGGGGGATTGAGTTTAAGAGCCGTGAGATCTTGTTGCAGCTCTACAAAACTTTGGTTAGACCGCACTTGGAAACTGTGTCCAGTTCTGGTCGCCCTATTATAGGAAAGATGTGGATTCTTTGGAGAGGATTCGGAGGAGGTTTACCAGGATGCCGCCTAGATTGGAGTGCTTATCATACAAAGATTGGTTGACTGAGCTCAGACTTTATTTTTTGGAAAAAATAAGGAAGAGAGGGGACCTAACTGAGGTGTACAAGATAATGAGAAGCGTAGATAACGTTAAAAATCACACAACACCAGGTTAAAGTCCAACAGGTTTAATTGGAAGCGCACTAGCTTTCGGAGCGACGCTCCATCATCAGGAGATTGTGGAGGGCTCGATCGTAACACAGAATTTATAGCAAAAATTTGCAGTGTGATGTAACTGAAATTATACATTGAAAAATTGATTGTCTGTTAAGCTATTCATCTGTTAGAATACAGTGATAGTTTCACTTCTTTCATGTGTAAATCACAAAAGTCTTTTTTTTAAAGTTGCATTCCCGGGTTAGCTGTTAACAATGGTGATAGCTGGACAATATGTTAAAGGTGTTAGCCCCCTGCGTTCTCTGTCTATGACCTGA
Organism: Chiloscyllium plagiosum; assembly: GCF_037043375.1. Lineage (NCBI taxonomy): Eukaryota > Metazoa > Chordata > Chondrichthyes > Orectolobiformes > Hemiscylliidae > Chiloscyllium > Chiloscyllium plagiosum. The sequence goes on from NW_028270155.1 coordinate 82,229,913, forward strand.
TGTTTAGGTTGATTCTAATCTAAAAAGTGAGATAACAGAGTTTTACATAAATTCATGCAGTTTTTGAGCTCAGAGTTCTACATGAATGTATGCAGTTTTTGAGCAAAGTGCAATGTAACTCTGCAAGTACAAATTCACGACACAAAATATATGTGTGCATGTGGGTCTTTGTCTGTCTGGGGTGGGGCTTGTGAGTGTGAGAAAGTGTGCGTAGTGAGTACAGAGTGTCTTAAGTCTGTGAGGGGGTGCATGTGTGGGAGTGTGTGTGTCTATAAGGGTGTGTGTGGGTGTGTGTGTGCGCGTCTGTGTGTAGCTGTGTCCGTGTGTATGTGAGAGTGTGTGTGTAGGAATATCTGTCTGTGTGTGTGTAGTGCAATGGTGATCACCTGTAATGTGACATGAATCCAAGGTCCCGGTTGAGGCCTTCCCTATGGGTACCGAACTTAGCTATCAGCCTCTGCTCGGCCACTTTCCTCTGCTGCCTGTCCCAAAGTCCACCTTGGAGGATGGTCACCCAAAGGTCCGAGGCTGAATTTCCTGGACCACTGAAGAGTTCCCCAACTGGGAGTGAACCGTCCTGTCTGTTGATTGCTGTGCGGTGACCATTCATCCGTTGTCGTAGCCTTTGCTCGGTTTCCCCAATGTACCATGCCTTTGGGCATCCTTGCCTGCAACGTATAAGATAGCCAACATTGGCTGAGTCACATGAGTACCTGCCATGTACAAGGTGGGAGGTGTTCCCACCTTGTACATGGTATCTATGTCCACAATCTGGCACGTCTTGCAGCGTCCACCGTGACAGGGTTGTATGGAGTTGTCCTGAGAGCCAGGCAGTTTGCTACGAACAATGATCTGTTTGAGGTTTGGCAGTTGTTTCAAGGCAAGTAGTGGAGGTGTGGGGAAGGTCTTGGTGAGGTGCACATCCTCATTGATAATGTGTTGCAGGTCACGAAGAACATGGTGTAATTTTTCAGCCCCTGGGAAGTACTGAACAACGAAGGGTACCCTGTCAGTTGCAGCACGTGTCTGTCTCCTGAGGAGGTCATTATGGTTCCTTGCCCCCCCACCCCCCATAAAAGGGTACTCAGGCTCATGGTCTATATCTCAATATATTGTGATCAAGTTTGATGTGCATTTGTGTGCCATATCTCTAAATATAATTATATCGGAGAATCTTTTAAATTTAATTAAATAACTTTGTGCCAATTACAGATAAAAAATATCCTAAAGTTTGGAGAAATTAAAAAATTTTAAAGACAGTGACGATCAGTCACAACGAGCAGGACTCCATTCCCTTTAAGGGTCTAGGTAGTTTCTTGTACACAGGCCATGACTCTAAAGTGATACAAAAATATTAAGGTAAAATGATAAGGGAAAAAATCGATTGATCTTAATGAAAGGACTGGGATAATAAATAAAAGCTACATGTACACAGTCTGGCCCCTTCATTGCGTAATGAATACCTCCTGATGGCTATCCATTTCAAATATAGGAATGAAGTTAATTGCGAATTTTAAAAATAACCTATCATAAATTATGATCGTTAAGAATTTTGTAATCAAGTGCCCAGAACTGGGTTGCAGTGCTGAAATAGGCATTTACCAATAACAGGGTCATTAGGACCGATTTTTAAAAATTGATTTGACCCTGTTTGTCAAACACGTATTTTTTTGTCACAGTCAGTGGTTGCAGGTGTTTAGTTTTCTGTACGTAATCACACAGTTTATCTTACATTCAGTTAGCTCACATTATTAGCATCCTAACATGCTCAGTCCAGCCTTGTCATTAGCTCTGTTTACTTCGCTCACACCGCCAAAGTAAACCTTATGCAACCTCCCAACTATAAACCGATTTTGGATCACATCCAAATTTAACTAAAATCTTTTCAAAATTGATCCTCAGCAATTCTCAGATCTGCAAAGAGGCGTGTACCATGAGGGGTCATGCAGAAATCTTGAAGCAGTCACTGGAAGCTATGAAATGAGATGAGCCTGATAGTGATGTTTAATAGATCCAAAATGTAGCTGTTCTATCACTGATAACTCAGGCCAGGAGAAAGAAATCAATAAACTCCGAAATTTATAGTCGGCATTCTATGTCATATCGCTAAATTTACTTTGCAACATGTTGTCAGATACCTAACCAAATTAAAAAAACGAAAGCAGAGTGGCGCTTTTCACTGTCATGTTTTAAACTGATTCATATAGGTCACAAGGCGTCACACAAAAATAGGAACATGGAAACAGTATTAAAAGTTCACATTTCTCACCCTGAATTGTGTAGCTGACACTGGCTGGGAGCTGGAGGGTGTGTGGGAAATGCGGCACATACAAACCGATCCAGTCCCCAGATGATTGAGAATGCTGAAAACTTTAAATAAACTCCCTTCTTTCCATACGTTTGTGGCGTTGATCTCAGATGCAATTAGGATGTCAGTTTTATACCAAATGACGTGAATTTCCTCTGGGTAAAAAAGAGCTGTCGTGCAGCGGAGAGTGAGGGACGGAGCGGACAGACATGTAATCTTCATTGGCGTTGGTGGCACTGTGAACACATTGATGGGAATTGGTATTAAAGCGGTGTTAGTACATTACAGTGACAAAATAAATGAAAGAACGGACAACCCGAAGAATAATAATCAGGAAATAATAGGACTACTCATTTAGTTTGGAAGCTATCGCTCCAGTAAGCACAGTAAGGCACCTAGGAGAACATCTGGTAAACATAAGACCGCTTCCACTCAGGAGGCCAAGCACAGCAGATATATGGAAGGGGCACCATCTTCATATTCTCCTCCAGGCCACTCACCATCCTGACTTTGAAATGCCTGTATTGGGCCAACTGTTATTCTGAGCATCCACCTACTGACGTTTTAATTTGTGCTGGTTGAATTGTAACTAATATTTTATTCACACAGTGCGAACTGCGATCACAATCACAATGCGTACTTAATGCAGAAATATAACTTATTCGCTTAGTCCATGTGGAGGGCCAATGGGATAGTTGGCACATTGTTTTCTATAGGCCAAACAGAATATGTCTGTTTTCATTCTGCTGACGTAATCATAAGTTTGTGAGAATTAATTATGCATAATTTTTAATGACTCAATGGATTTGGATCGGCTCAGGCTTGGAGGGCCGAAGGGCCTGTTTTTGGGCTGCAAATGTTCTTTTTTCAGTGCAATGCCATTCCCTGGACAAGTTTGATGTTTATGGGAATGTAGAAATTGAGAGGCAATAAGTGCTCGCGACATCTGCATCCAATGACTGAACAAACGCAACTGAATATTTCCATTAGAAGGAAAGACTTGTGGAGGTTTAAAACATCGAACAGGCGCATTCTGATTAACTGAGCCTTAAATTGGTTCCAGAACATAAACGGTGGCTTCCATCAAGTAGTGTTTGTATGAAGACAAGTGATAAAGAAGATCATTTCTACACTGAACTGATGTGTTTTAAAAATATTACTCCTTGATAGTAAGTGCTTGTCGATTGCTGAACTGAGAATGAGGTGTTTCTGTTGTTAAAATTATCTAATTTCTCAACTCTTTATAATATTTTTCTATAATTAATGCCTTCTCATTGGCGCAAGGATATTTATGACTCTTTCTGTCGTTGTCCTTGAGAAGGTGGTGGGGTGGGGTGGGGGGGACTTCTTGAACTGCTGTAATCCATTTGCCTAATCCCATTAAGGAGGGAATTGCTGGATTTTGACACAGTGATTCTAAGGGAACCGTGATAGACTGTAATCTGAATTTTCGAAGATCCTTGGCAACATTCTTGGTGTATGTCGTGAATTTCAGAGACTCTGTCCCAACATTAGGCTTTGTTGAAAAAAAAGTGTGAAATTAGTTTTGAACCTTTTCTCATCCTCTGACATCGCTGAAATGTGATCTCTGGGTGCTTGATGTGTTTCTTCGTTTCCTTTCAAGTTGCATTTGAGACTGTTAAGACTGGAAAGCACATTTTCAGCTGCATTCCAAGGGGTTTTGCTCCTATCTCACATCATTTTCTGCGTTACTTTTTCGTTTGTATCAAGGTTTCTTCTAAATTAGTCTGGACATAGTGCATCACCTTCTTTTGTAGTGCTTGACTAATCTATGTATTCCAACACAAAGCCTATTTTTCTAGCAGGTCTTTGAAAGACCTCATACAGCTTCTAGCAACCTCAACTTCGTGTTCTTTAATCAAAACTACACTAGATTGACAAATTGGCAGCTGGAATTTTTAAAAATTCATTCACGGATGTGGGTGTCGCTGACTATGCTCAAAGTTATTCCCCGGCTGCATCGGCAAAGGAACCAACATAATCAAAGACCCCCCCACCACACCTGGTACACTCTCTTCCACTATCTTTGCTGGGATTGAAGTTATAAACTTTTGTTTACATATATGAACAGGTTCAAGAACAGCTTCTTACCCGCTGTTATCAGACATTTGATTGGTCCTCTTTAATGTTAATGCTGATCTCTCTCTCTGACCCTTCTAGGCAGCTGAAACATTGTATCCTGCATTCTGTTCTGTTACCCTGATGCACTTGTATCGTGCTATCTATCTGTATTGCACGTAACACAACACCTTTCACTTGTCTGGATACACTTGAGAGAAATAATTAAACATCTCCAAATGCCTTGGCGTGCAGTTAAGAGGCAGCCACTTTGCAGTTAGTCGGTAATCACATGTAGGCCAGAGCAGGTAAGGAGGACAATTTCCTTCCCTAAAGGAGATTCATGGACCAGGTGGTCTTTTCCAACAATGGACAACAGTTGCCATGGCGGGATGTGAGCATGTGACTCCAGATAATACCAGGAGGTATTGTTCTCATAAGCAATACATCAAACTATATTCCACTTCCAAAAGCCCCCTTTAAAATCTGGTATTTTACTTCGAGGAGTTAAACCTAATCTCTGATGTATTCGCTTTACCACCCTGGCACCCCATAACGCATGCTGACTGAAAACTATTCGGTCAAAGCATTTCTTTATTCAAATATTTGTTCATCTCGGTTTTCCCAAAATGCCTTATGCATTAATTTTGCGAAGCATCAGGCTATAATGACATTCTAGTTCTATAATTACCTAAATAACATCCCAGTCAACATCCAGTGGACAAAATCTATCTTCTGTAGGTGCAATGGAAAATAATTAGAGATCTTTTGTGCGTGGTTCTTATGGATGACCTTACGTAATCAAACTGTCTTTAATTCAATTCATCTCTGTTTCAAATCATGTCTTGCAGAATGACATTGGATTACAGTAAACTCTTTACTTTGACTGAGGAGGTGCCATGATTCTATAAGTTAAAGCAAGATATCCAAATAATAGTCAGGAGCTCGGGTGCAAGATACACCAGGAGGTAGAAAAAGCTGTGCAAAAAGGACAAAGTTGCAGTAATCACGGGGGAGTTCAACGTGCAGGTGAACTTGGAAAATTATTTTGCCGTTGGATTGCAAAAATATGAATTTTTGGAATGTCTACGAGATTGCTTTTTTGGAGCAGCTTGTGGTGGAGCCTACTAGGGAACTGGCGATACTGGATGTAATGCTGTGCAATGAGGCAGACTTGATAAGGGAGCATAAGATGAAGGAATCTTTTGGAGGCAGTGATCATAATTCTATGGGAAACGAGGGAGGAGATTGCAATCATTTGGCTTTGATGTTTATGTTGTTATTGTCTGCCTTCAGGATAGCAAATGTTGTTATTGTCTGCCTTCAGGATAGCAAATGTTGTCCCCTTGTTCAAGAAGGGGATTAGAGATAACCCTGTTCATTATAGATCAGTGTTCCTTACTTCAGTTGTGGATTCGGTGTTGGAAAAGATTATAACAGATAGGATTTAGAATAATCTAGAATGGAATAATTTAGTTAGAAATAGTCAACATGATTTTGTAAAGGGTAGGCCATGCCTCACAAAGCTTTTTGAGTTCTTTGAGAAGGTGACCAAACAGTTGGATGAGGGTGAAGTGGTTGTTGTGGTGTATATGGATTTCAGTAAATGTTCCCATGGTTGGCTATTACACAAAATACAGAGGCATGGGATTAAGGGTGATTTAGTAGTTTGGATCAGAATTTGGATTGCTGTAAGAAGACAGAGTGTGGTGGTTCACCTGTACCTCCACACATATCATCTATTGCATCCTTTGCACCCGATGTGGCCTCCTCTATATTGGGGAGACGGGCCGCCTACTTGCGGAGCGTTTCAGGGAACACCTCTGGGACACCCGGACCAACCAACCCAACCACCCTGTAGCTCAACATTTCAATTCCCCCTCCCACTCCACCAAGGATATGCAGGTCTTTGGACTCCTCCATCGTCAGACCACAGCGAAACGACGGTTGGAGGAAGAACGCCTCATCTTCCGGCTAGGAACCCTCCAACCACAAGGGATGAACTCGGATTTCACCAGTTTCCTCATTTCCCCTCCCCCCAGCCTGTCTCAGTCAAATCCATCAAATTCAGCACCGCCTTCCTAACCTGCAATCTTCTTCCCGACCTCTCTGCCCCCACCCCAGTCTGACCTATCACCCTCACCTTGACCTCTTTCCACCTATCACATTTCCGACGCCCCACCCGCAAGTCCCTCCTCCCTATCTTTTATCTTAGCCTGCTGGACCAACTTTCCTCATTCCTGAAGAAGGGCTAATGCCCGAAACGTCGATTCTCCTGTTCCCTAGATGCTGCCTGACCTGCTGCGCTTTTCCAGCAACACATTTCCATCTCTGATCTCCAGCATCTGCAGACCTCACTTTCTCCTCTGTGGTGGTTGATAGGAAATGATCATCCTGGAGTTCAGTTACTAGTGGTGGACCACAAGGATCTGTTTTGGGTTACTGCTGTTTCTCGGTTTTATAAATGACCTGGATGAGAATGTAGAAGGATAGGTTAGTAAATTTTGTGGATGACACTAAGGTCAGTGGAATTGTGGATAGTGCAAAAGGATGCTGGAGATTACAGAGGGGCATAGATAATCTGCAGAGCATGGCTGAGAAGTGGCAAATGAAGTTTAATGTGGAAGGTATAAGGTGATTTACTTTGGAAGGAGTAACAGGAATACACAGTACTGGGCTAATGGTCAGGTTGTTGGTAGTGTGGATGATCAGAGAGATCTCAGTGTTCATGTGCATAGATACCTGAAAGTTGCCACCCACATTGGTAGGGTTGTTAAGAAGGCATACAATGTGTTAACTTTTATTGGTAGAGGGATTGAGTTTTGGAGCCATGAGGTCATGTTGCAGCTGTACAAAACTCTGGTGCAGCCACATTTGGAGTATTGCGTACAGTTCTGGTTGCCACATCATGCGAACGATGTGAAGAATTGGAAAGGGTGCAGAGGAGATTTACTAGAATGTTGACTATTATGGAGTATGAGGAAAGGCTGAGGGACTTTAGGCTGTTTTCTTTAGAGAGGAAAAGGTTGAGACGTGACTTAATAGAGACTTACAAGATGGTGAGAGGATTAAATAGGGTGGACTGTGAGACCCTTTTACCTTGGATGGTGATGGCGAGCACGAAGGCGAATAGCCTTAAATTGAGGGGTGACAGATGTCGGACAGATGTCAGAGGTGGGTTCTTTACTCAGAGATTTAAAGGTGTGGAACGTACTGCCTGCAACAGTGTGAAGACTTGCCAACTTTAAGGGCATTAAATGGTCATTGGATAAACAAATGGATGAAAATAGAATCGTGTAGGTTAGATGGCCTTCGGAATGGATCCACAGGTCAGTGCAACATCGAGGGCCGAACATTACTGCTCAGTAATGTTCTATATTCTAAACTCTATCAGCATCGACCTAATTTACCAGCAGCAATTCTAGCCATTACTGTCCAATGGGCAATTTGTTACGTTGCTGTCTTGGCGTAAATTTGTTTTATTTTCATTCAGTCCAACCTATCCATCCCCTATTTCCAATTTTGTAATCTACTTACTGATAAAGTGTAGCAGAAATAAAAATTGCTGGAGAAACTCAACAAGGCTTGCACCATTCCGTTCCTGGCGCACGCTGTATCCTGCTTGATTCCATTGCTGCACCCTGATTAATTCCGTGGCCATTCAGGAAAAAACTCGCTGTTCAAGATCAATGCTGTGGAGCTTTACAGCGCAATGACAGTACTGAATGAAATGAATCCAAATAAGGATTTTACTATGATATGAATCCAATTTTATTTTTGCGATGATGCGATGGATCTTTTACAATAAATGAACATCACTTCCACCGACATTTTCCATGTTTGCAAAGAAACAAAAGAACTGCGGGGATACTGGAGATCAGAAACAGCGAACAGAATTCAGAGTTCTGAGGAAGGGTCACTGGACCTGACGGGTTACCTCTGATATCTCTCTTTAGAAGCTGCCAGACCTGCTGAGTTTTTTTCCAGCAATTTCTGTTTTTCCATGTTTGAAACAGTTAGACAGTTAACCAGAATTGTGCGGCCAGGAACTGCATGGATATTGTGACATATGACTCAGGGGACTATCCTTTGCCAGCTACAAGAGAATAATACGATGCAATTCTGTGTGCACATTACTGCAACAATATTCTACAGTAGTCTGAATAAAACCCATCGATGACAGTACCCACAGGGCAGTGTATAATCACAGTATTAGGGTCACTCTGCCTGCGGCAAGCATCATCTACAAAATGCACTGTATCCCTTGACACGCCTTCTTAAACTCAAACTCTCATATCCCTGGGCTTAATACGGACAAAGACAGGAGAGAAGGCCGCAAGGGAGAACGGGCGCAGCTGATTCTACCCTTTTAAAAAAAACATTTTTGTTTGTAAAACAATGTTGGCTATGATGATACAATACGCTTCCAACTAGATTAATAAATGCACCGTGGTAGAACACTGTATTGCATTACTGTATTGATCAATGATGTTCAGTGCTTCCCTCTCCTGTACTCTGCAATACCTATATCAATTCTTGTAATTAATGAAATTCAACAGGCTTGACCATTTTCAGAATGAAGGAATATCTGGAAAATCATGGACTGCAACCCCACTATCTATAATGCAATTTTTTTTATTAAATTGGAAGCTGCACATCTTCTGATTTTCTTATTTTTAAACTGTGGACCGAACAAAATTTGTATGGCAACAATACAATGAGATAGCTCCAGGTTTTAGAACGCATATTAACGGAGCGCATCGTGAGTTTTAGGCAATGTTGCATTTCCTTTAATTTCTGAGAATATTGCAATCAACAGACACTTCAGAGCTTATTGGTTCAGAGGGAAGGGCTCAAACTAGACTCCGGATCAAGCTGTAGTTTTAACAGCAGACAAAGAATTACAGGTAAGCACTATTATGAGTACAAGTGAGTTGAACGAAGTTGATGAAATGTATCAAGTATCAACATTTGTGTAAAGATTTGCACATCCGGTAGCGGTTGCTGTTGTTTGCTGAGCTGGGAAGTTGGATTGCTGATGTTCGGTCCCTTTCTCGGTGACGCCCTCAGTTCTGTGGAACCTCCTGTGAAGCGTTACTCTGCTGTATCAGTTGGAATTGATTTGGTTTCGTTCCGGCTGCTTCCGGTTGTCGGTTCTGGTTATTCATTGAAGTGGTTGGTATATTGGGTCGACGTCAATGTGTTTATTGATAAGAGTCCATGAATGAGAGCCATGCTTCTAGGAATTCTCTAGCTGTCGTCTGTTTGTCTTGAACTATTATTGTTGTGTTGTCCCAATCGAACTTGTGGTCCTTTTCTGCTGTGTGTGATGTTACTAAGGACGGCTGGTCATGGCGTTTTGTGGGTGGGTGATGTTCATGAATGCTAATCGCTCGTTGTCTGCCTGGTTGCCAGATATAGTGTTTCATGCAGTCTCTGCATGGAATTTTGTTCATCCTGCACATAATGGGTATTGAGTCTTTTGTTTTGGAGAGTTTGTGTCTAAACATGACAGTCGGTTTATAGGCTGTCATAAATCTCAGTGGTTGGAGGAGTCTGGCTGTCAGTTCGGAGACATTTTTTATATTAAGTGGCGTGCTAAGTGGGTTGGATCACGGCATGTTCTCGTTGGGTTGTTTGTCCGCCAGGTATCTGCGGATGAAGTTGCGGAATTATCCGTTCTTGGCAAAGAATTTGTCGAGGTGTTCTTGTCTTTGCAGATCGTGACTTCTGCTGTGTGATTTAGCCAGTTTGAAGATATCGCGGGTTTTTTTTTGCCAAAATGGAAGATGATCCCGTTTGCTTCAAATTAAGCAGCTAAACACTTCGCTAAATTAAGCGAGACAGAGCTATTCAATCGCTTCTTCTTCAGCAAGATTTCCTAGTGTCCAGAGAGAAGAACAATCAAATAACGCTGGGGCGACATAAAATGATGTTTAACTCACAACTGAAGTCCTGCATGCAGTTCTGGTCACCACATTGTGGAAGGAATACTATTGGACTAATTAAAAGGTAGGAGGTAAGAGGAGATTCTGCTGTTTTATTACTCGGAGGGTGCTGCAACTCTGGAAGGGTGTTTGAAAGGGTGGTTTAATCAGAATTCCTGCAACACGTAAATAGTATTTCTCCTCCATGCTGATTGGCCAAAGTTGGAAAATGAGATGAATGCAGTCAGATCTTTCTTTCCCATCGTGTGTACTTTATGTCTACTCTCCTCATCATGTGCTGAAAATGGAGATGACCAATGTATCTATGACAGACTGTCTTTCTCCGTGTCTGAGGTGTCGCAAATGGTGCTAGTTATTGTGCAATCAAAAGGGAACGTGGAGAAAGGTCTAAATATGGTTGTACCTAAGGTATACTCTTCTGAAACTCCTGAATTTATATCGAGGTGCTGAGATGATTGACCTCCAAACAGCACAATGAGTTTGTTTTGTGCTAGGTGTGACTTCAACTAATAAAGAGTTCCCCTATGATTCTCATTGAGACGAGTTTTACTGGGAGGCGTTGATGCTGCACTCAGTCGATACTTGCCTTGTTGTGAGCGAAGCCATTTTCACCTCACCCTGAGAATTCAATTTATTGTCCATGTTTGACCCAAACATTTAAGGAGGTTAGGAGACAAGTCACGTGGGTGAAAATGCAAACTGAGTGCTTGCAACCGAGTCAGCTTCAGATTCATACTTATTCCAATTCACGTTCAGAATAACGCACATATGGATTCAGCTTGGCTTTTGTGTCACATTTATAATAAATCAGTTCTCACATTCTACACATTCAGAGTCGGTTAGCATCCAATTTACATTCTGCCAGATACCCATTCAGAAAAAAACTCAGATTCCGATTCAGAATGATTTAGTTTTAAATGGGAATGCCTAAGTTTCTCAAATAATCAGATTCGCATTATAAAGTAGTGTTACTGGACTCAAAACATTAACTCTGCTTTCTCTCCAGAAATGCTGACTGACCTGTCGAATTTCTCCAACAATTGCTGTTTTAGTTTCAGATATCTTTGTCTGTTTTGCATTGTGAAGAATGTCATGTGATTTGCTTTTTTTTCAGCCTTAGTAAGCACTGGAGCAGATTGATTTAGTTCATACTTAGAAATATGCAGACTTGGTTATGGCTTGAATCAGATTCAAAATCAAATTCAATCAGATTCATTATGATAATACTTGCAATTTAGATTCACATTGAGTCCACATCAAATAATGAATTACTGGGATTATTAATCACCTTGATTCAGGTGCGAATGGAGATTCCGCAGATTCAGGTTCATATTTACCCTGATTCCCATTTAGGTTTAGATTCGTATTGATTCTATTTCACAGTAGAACTAATTCAGAGTTCAGTTACATTAAATCAGATTCACGTTCAGGGACAAATTCAGTATGTTTCAGGTAAGGTTGAGAATTATTCATTCTCAGCTTTAGATTACTCAGATTCGGAGTTGTAGCTCAGGTTGAGATTCTGGATGTAAGTTTGCTCGAAGAGCTGGAAGATTCTTTTGCTCAAATTTATATCTAGACTCTGATTCATAATGTTTCAGTCTCCAATTTCCATTAATTTAGTTTCACTTCCAATCACATTGTTCCAAATCGAAACTTGGATTATTGCTGAGTTACATTCAGAATGATTCAATTTCAGAGTTAAATGAATTCAGGTAAACATTTTCAATTATTCAAATTCAGGTGTTGAAATTTATCGTTGCTTGACTGGTAATCAATTGACCAAGAAAGGCCGAGGACTGGTTCAAATCCCACTATGACAAATGTTAGGCATCGAATTAAACAAAAGTCTGGAGTTGAAACTCTACCGATGACCATGAAATCATTGTCAATTGCTTTTCTGACGTCCTTTCGAGGTGAAAACTGCCAGCCTCCGAATGCAGATACCCAGAAATGTCATTGACTCTTTACTTCCGTCTGAAATGGCAAAACATTTGTGAGTTTCAACAGCTAGAACATTGCAGAAAACAATGGAAGGACCACGTGGTATCAACAAATGCAGTGGAAATGGCAGCCGAAAACTCACTCCTGTCAGTATGCAAAGTCCGCCTTCTTAATATCTGTGATTAGTCAATCAAAAACGTGACAGAACCTTGCTCATAAAATCATAATCTTCACACACTCGCCATCTCCATGCGTGTTCTGTCCTACTGTCAGGGCAGACTCAAAGGCGGTGGTAGCAATGGTAGACAGTGGAAGAGAGTTGAACTGGGACTCAACATTGACTCTTGACCACATGTCATCAGATCAAATATGGGCAAGGAAATCGCTTGCTCTGTACAATGTTACCCACACCGTCCTTAACCCACTACCCTTGTGATGGAGCGCCGGAGGCTGAGGGATGACATTGTAGAGGTTTATAAAATCATGTGGGGCTTAGATAAAGTGAAGCCAAGTTCTTTTCCTTGGTAGGGGAGTTCAAAATTAGAGGGTTTAGGGTTAATGCCAAAGTGGAAGCAATTAAAAGGGATCTGAGGAGTGATAGGTGTACAGACTGAGGTACCAGAGGAAGTGGTGGAGGTGGGTACAAAAATAACATTTTAAAAGACAGAGACATGGAGCGAGAAGTTTAAAGGGGGTACGAACCAAGTGAGATTAATTCAGTTTGGAATATCTGGCCGGCATGGACGGTTGGACGGGACAGTCTGTTTCGGTGCTGTATCTATGACTCTATAGCGAAAAGGCTATTGATAATAATTGGTTACATCTAATGAAACGAACAGACAAGGTGGTTCAGACAGCACGCACCTTGAATTGTATTTGTCTACAATGACTGAGTGTAGCAATCGGTTGTCATTATTATATGATCGCGACCTTCCAAAAAAAAACAAAGACGTTGAAGCAAGATATCAGAACATCCAACCTTTTTGCTGCAAAATGCCTCATACACGGAATCCATTCTGAGCAGCTGCAGTGGAAGTACAAAAAGTAAATTCAAATACTTGGGCGTTAATAATGTCAGTGACAATCGTGAGTGCATTATATAGAATACTCGAGCGTTAGTTTTCCCTCATTAGACTGGTAGGAACCTCAAACGTCAGCACAACTCATATACCGACAGACACATTTGAAACCGGACATCCTCCCTTCTGTTGTGGTGAATTTGTATATATTACACATAGCAATGCAAATGATCACTTCAGTTTAGCTGTTCAAGATGTTTAGTGTCTTACTTCACTGCACGGCCATGTTATCTATCAGTTATACAGGTTTCGTGCTCCTCTTTCCAATGAGTGACCGTTATTTCACTCTGTTTCTGATGTGTAGATATATGAAAGCTTTTTATACAGCTTTTTCTATTGCTGTTTTGTTTTGTCAATACGTGCTTGTTTTCATAACGTCTTCTAGGTTTGTTATGCATCATTTAATTCGATAGTCAGTTCTTCTTTTTGTTTTGCAACAGCCTCTCACAATTCTCAACTAACGGTGAGACAAGATCGAGAGTGCGCAGTCACGAGAGGCTCCTCGGTTAAACTTTATTGCATTTTCCCCATCTTTCGAGACAAGAAGCCAGTGAAAGTGCAGTGGTGGAGAGATGGGAGAGACGGGTTCTTGGAGGAAAGTTTGGACCGCAGAATCCAGCTTTATTCCCTCACTCAGGGAGGAGCTGTCTTACAACTGGCAGATGTAAGATTGGAGGACGCTGGGGTTTATTACTGCAGAGTGACACACAACGTGGCTGCAAACGGAACCGGCACCAACCTGGTCGTGTTTGGTAAGGATTACGGAGAGGGGAAAATACTGCGTTTGTTCTAAGGCATTAATTTGAATCACAATCAAAATGTGGATTTAATCTCCAAGGAAAGAATTTGTCATCTTCTGTTCCGACCTTAACAACATAAGATGTCGGAGTGGAGATAGACGTTTAGGGTCTGCTCCGCCAATCAATGATATCCTGGCTCATCAGCTAGCCCTTAATTCCACTTTCCTGCCTTTCCCCGATCAGCCTTGAATTAGTTAGCAAACAAATATGTATCTATCCCAGTGTGGAATGCACTTACAAACCAAGTCTCAAGAACCCTCTGTGGAAAAGTATTCTGCAGATTCTCAATCTCTAACAGAACAATTTCTACCTTTTAAATAAGCACCCTCTTATTCTGAGATTATGCCCTCTGGTCATAGTTTCTCTCACAAGGGGACATAACCTTTCTGCATGAATAATGTCAAATCCTCTAAGAATCTTCTAAAGTTCAATAAAGTCGCCTCTCTGTCCTCTGTAATCCAACGCGTACACACTCAATCTGATCCTTGTTGTTAGATTGGGCTACTACAGATGCCTTGCTGAAGAAAGGTTAGGGTTCTAAATGAAAACGAGACGTGTTTATTCAAACTTCACATGCCCTTCAGCCGAGTTTACATTAACTTCGGTTTATTTAATGAATGCGAGTTTTACTCAGTGTGTAACGTGTGTTTTGGGTGGGGAATTTTTGTTGAACTGTCAAAAGCGATCTCCTCAGAGGTTGGAACATAATGATCCCATCTCAGAAAGAAAAGCACGGAGAAGGACTACACATCTCATAATTGGTATGAACATTTGAAACGTGATGTTTTGTGTATTTAAATACTTGGAGGAATGGAAAATACTAAGATTGCGAAATAAGCAATTAATTGATTTCAGAGGCAGAAGCAAACGCATTTGCCGGTGGAAAATTTAAATCAACGTTTCCTTTAATTCCAACTCTATGACGCTAAAACTGCAACATTAGTTATAACAATTCTCTTTTCAAATTTCAAATTACGTCTGTAATTAGGCTTTGAAGAACCTTTCTGCTTTCTCTTCGATCTGAATCTTGTGCCAGCAGAATGTTTGAACTGAATGGTATCACCTTTTAACACCCGAAATGTCGAGCAACTGAACGCCGTTTGCGGTTTTCAGGTTCTGCTTGTCCTTGAGACAGAATTTGCTTCACATTTTTCAAATGAAATGTAGGCTTCAAAACAAACGTTTTCTTTTCTTTTTGTTTAGTCCCTCCGACTCCACTCAAACTGGTCAAACTGCCGGAAGACGGCTCAGCTTTCGTTCTAACTCTTCTTTGCACAACTGCTGCGTTTTACCCAGACAACCTGAACATCACTTGGTACAAAAATGTTTCAGAAATTGCAACCGGGATGGAACATGTCAGACTGCAGAATGCAATCGGTCTCTATGAGGTTTCCAGCCACCTGACTGAGACAGAACCCGTTCAGAGCGGTACCGTTTACACTTGTCAAGTGTCTCACATCTCACTTCGGACGCCAGCCAATGTCAGCTACACTTTCAATAAATCGGGTAGGTTCATTCAATGATATTAACTTCGTTGCAATGAGATTTGTAATAATTGTAGTTTTGGACTCGCCACATTCCCAGCTGTGCAACAAGGAACTGAGTGGTGTTTTTCCCAATGGACATCTGTGTTCATAAGGGTCCCACAGAGGTCAGAGTTGGCCCTTCCTCTTTGTGGTTTATGGAAAAGATTTAGACTTGATTGTAGGAGGGCTGACCAGTATCTTCGTAGATGACACAAAAATTGGTGGGTTGGGAAATAGTGAGGAGGATAACCACAGGTTGCAAGGATGAATGAGTGAAAGATATATTGTATGTATTTGACAGTGAAATATTTAAAAAAGTGAAAAACTTTCAAGTGTCGCCACAATCCAGAGCCGATTTGAATATTTAAGAATAAGAGAAACCGAAAACAGGATACAGAAGGACTGGTCAGATACGTAATCAATGGGAAATGGAAATCTGTATGGATCAAGTGAGGTGATACACTGGATCATGTCACACAATGCAAAGGAATATATGATGAGCAGTAGAAACCTGGGATCAGGGAGATGTTGTGCGCATTCAATGCTTCTTCAAGTTATCAGTACAGGTGGAAAACATGGTTAAGAAATCATTTCTGACACTTTCCGTTACTGGCCGAAGCGTGAAGTTTAAGAGAAGGGAGGGTAGACTCGAACTGTGCAAATCGTTGGTTCAGTATAAAATGATGTGAGACACAGGCAGGTTAGACAGTAAGACACTTTTCTCCTCGATCATAGACTCTGGTAACGTAGAACTAAAGTAAGGGACAGAAGGCTCAGAGGATAAAAACGTCTTATTTCACCCAGAGGGTGGTGGGAATCTGGAACTCCCTGTCTGTAACGGTGCTAGAGGTAGAAACTCTCATAATATTTACGAAGTATTTAGATGTGCACTTAAGCCGCTTAGACAGACAAGTGCTGGAAAATATGATGACAGCGAAGTGTTTTATTTTGACCAACGTGGACGCGATGAGGACCCAAAGTCCTTTTTTCTGTACTGCAGACCTGTCCCACTCTATAACCTAAGCTATAAATAGCGCTCAGGAAGTCCACATGTGAACCATTGCTCTATCCACTGATAAATATTTGCTCACAGATTAGTCTGGTACTAGGCCAACATTTTTTTGAGGTATTTCTGGTGTTGGAGGTGATTTACTCGAATTCCAAGAGCAGCAATTATTGTTTTATATGCTGTTGCACTGTTTTGGAACTTTGGGAAAAGAAAGTCAAAACAACAACAGTTTTAAAAGGGAGAAGAGCAGAGAAAGGAAGCGCATGGTGAGGACAGTGCAGGAAAGAGAGACAGAGACAGAGACAGAGAGAGAGAGAACCTGCACAGTTACCGTGCATGGCTGGACATCGGAGTGCATCTGGGAAAATTAACAAACAGTGAAATTCACAACTAATCTTGGAGGAACTGTTGGGCGAAGTTCACAGCACTTGTTTTTTGTTGTTTTAAGTCTGTCGAAGAGAAAGGCTGCAGTAGTGAGTATAGTGGATTCTTTCTTGATTATATGTTTTTTGAGATACGTCTCTTGATTAAACTTAAAATATACGCCATAGGTATTAATTTAACCTGGGGCAGTGTTTGTAGAGGAATAAGACGGTATTATTTTCTGGGTCTGTAGATTGTGAAGGAACAAAAATCACCTTTGCAGTGATATGTACTTCTTGTCAGATGTGGGAGTTTAAAGAGTGTTTAAGGGTTACTGCGGATTGTATCTGCCATAAATGCTGTTGGATGCGAAACTTATCAGATCGAGTGGATCGGTTGGAGAGACAGATAGAAGCGATGGGGAATTTGCAACAGCAACAGTATGTGATGGGTGGCAGTTATCGGAAGGGGGAAGTCTCAGGTACAGTCACACAGATGGGTTAACTCCAGGAAGGTTAAGAGAGGTCGACACCTAGGGCAGGAGTATTTTGTGGATATACACATTTCAAACAGGACTGTTGTATTGGAAAATGTAGGGGGGTAATGGATTCGGGAACATAGCCCCAACATCCAAGTTTCTGGTGTTGAGACTGGCTCTCATGCAACGTGGTGTATGTCGGCTTCCAAGAGATCAATCGTATTGGAGATTCTGTAGTTAGAGGTACAGACAGACGTTTCTGTGGCCAGCTGAAAAAAAGCAGAATGGTGAGTTGTTTCCATGGTAAAAGGATCAAGGATGTCTCAGGGAGGGTGCAGAAAGTTATCACGGGGGAGAAGGGCCAGCAGGAGGTCCACATTGGAACCAACGATATTGAAAGAGAAAAGGTTGAGTCTCTGAAGGGAGATTACAGAAAGTTAGGCAGAAATTTATAAAAGAGGTCCTCAAGGGTGGTAATATCTGGATTATTCCCAGTGCTATGAGCTAATGAGGACAGGAATAAGGGGATAGAGCAGATGAATGCATGGCTGAGGAGCTGGTGTATGGGATAAGAATTCACTTTTTTGGATCATTGGAATCTTTTTTGGGGTAGAAGTGACCTGTACAAGAAGGACCAATTGCACCTAAATTGGAAGGGGACAATATACTGGCAGGAAAATTTGCTAGAACTGCTTGGGTGGATTTAAACTAGTAAGGTGGGAGGGTGGTACCAAGGGAGATAGTGAGGAAAGAGATCGATCTGAGACGGGCACAGCTGAGAACAGATGTGAGTCAAACAGTCAGAGCGGGACTAATAAATTAAACTGCAGTTATTTCAATTTAAGGGGCCTAACAATTTAAGGGCTAGTAGGTATAGGGAATGCTGAATGACTAAAGAAATTGAGGGTTTGGTTAAGAAAAAGAAGGAAGTATATGTCAGGTATAGACAGGATAGATCGAGTTAGGAATATGGGACTGGGATATCATAGCAATTTCAGAAACATGGCTCAGGGATGGGCAGGCCTGGCAGCTTAATGTTCCAGGATACAAATACTTCAGGGAGGATAGAAAGGTAGGCAACAGAGAAAGGGGAGTAGCATTTTTGATAAGGAATGTCATTACAGCTGTGATGAGGGGGGATATTCCCAGAAATATATCCAGGGAAGTTATTTGGGTGGAACTGAAAATAAGAAAGGGATGACCAAATTATTGGGATTGTATTATAGACCCCCTAATAGTCAGAGTGAAATGGAGAAACAAACTTTTAAGGAGATCTCAGCTACCTTTAAGAATAACAGGGGTAGTTATGGAAGGGGATTTTAATTTTCCAAACATCGACTGGGACTACCATAGTGTTAAAGGTTTAGATGGAGAGGAATTTCTTAAGTGTGTACAAGACAATTTTCTGATTCAGTATGTGGATGTACCTACTAGAGAAGGTGCAAAACTTGATCTACTCTTGGGAAATAAGACAGGGCACGTGACTGAGGTGTCAGTGGGGGAGCACTTTGGGGCCAGCGACCATAATTCTATTCGTTTTAAAATAGTGATGGAAAAGAATAGACCCGATCTAAAAGTTGAAGTTCTAAATTGGAGAAAGGCCAATTTTGACAGTATTAGGCAAGAACTTTCAAAAGCTGATTGGATGCAGATGTTAGCAGGTAAATGGACAGCTGGAAAATGGGAAGCCTTCAGAAATGAGATAACAAGGATCCAGAGAAAGTATATTCTTGTCAGGGTGAAAGGGAAGGCTGGTAGGTATAGGGAATGCTGAATGACTAAAGAAATTGAGGGTTTGCTTAAGAAAAAGAAGGAAACATATGTCAGGTATAGACAGGATAGATCGAGTGAATCCCTAGAAGGGTTTAAAGAAAGTAGGAGTATACTTAAGAGGGAAATCTGGAGGGCAAAACGGGGTCATGAGGTAGCTTTGGCAAATAGAATTAGGAAAATACAATGGGTATTTACAAATATATTAAGGACAAAAGGGTAACTAGGGAGAGAATAAGGCTCCTCAAAGATCAGCAAAGTAGCCTTTGTGTGGAGCCACAGAAAATGGGGGAGATACTAAATGAATATTTTGCATCAGTATTTACTGGGGAAAAGGATATGGAAGATATAGACTGTAGGGAAACAGATGGTGACATCTTGCAAAATATACCGATTACAGAGAAGGAAGTGCTGGATGTCTTGAAATGATTAAAAGCGGATAACTCCCCAGGACCTGATTAGGTGTACCCGAGAACTCTGTGGGAAGCTAGAGAAGTGATTGCTGTGCCTCTTCTTAAGATACTTGTATCATCGATAGTCACAGGTGAGGTGCCAGAAGACTGGAGGTTGGCAAACGTGGTGCCACTGTTTAAGAAGGGTGGTAAAGACAAGCCAGGGAACTATCGACCGGTGGGCCTGAACTCAGCGGTGCGCAAGTTGTTGGAGGGATTCCTGAGGGTCAGGAAGTACATATATTTGGAAAGGCAAATACTGATTCGGGATAGTCAACATTGCTTTGTGCGTGGGAAATCGTGTCTCACAAACTTGATTGAGTTTTTTGAAGAAGTAACAAAGAAGATTGGTGAGGGCAGAGCAGTAGATGTGATCTATATGGACTTCAGTAAGGCGTTCTACAAGGTTCCCCATGGGAGACCGATTAGCAAGGTTGGATCTCATGGAATACAGGGAGAACTAGCTATTTGGATACAGACTGGCTCGAAGGTAGAAGACAGAGTGCGGTGGTGGAGGGTTGTTTTTCAGACTGGAGGCCTTTGACCAGTGGAGTGCCAAAAGGATCGCTGTTGGACCCCCTACTTTTTGTCATTTACATAAATGATTTGGGTGCCAGCATAAGAGGCACATTTAGTAAGTTTGTAGATGACATCAAAATTGGAGGTGTAGTGGACAGCGAAGCAGGTTACCTCAGATTACAACAGGATCTTGACCAGATGGAGTTTAATTCAGATAAATGCGAGGTGCTCAATTTTGGGAAAGAAAATCTTAGCAGGACTTATAAACTTAATGGTAAGGTCATAGGGAGTGTTGCTGAACAAAGAGACCTTGGATTGCAGGTTCAGAGCTCCTTGAAATTTGAGTCGCAGGTAGATAGGATAGAGAAGAAGGCATTAGGTATGCTTTTCTTTATTGGTCAGAGTATTGAGTACAGGAGTTGGGAGGTCATGTTGCACAGGGCATTGGTTAGGTCACTGTTGGAATATTGCGTGCAATTCTGCTCTCCTTCCTATCGGAAAGATTTTGTGAAACTTGAAAGGGTTCAGAAAAGATTTACAAGGATGTTGCCAGGGTTGAAGGATCTAAGCTACAGGGAGAGGCTGAACAGGCTGGGGCTGTTTTCCCTGGAGCGTTGCAGGTTGAGGTTTACAAAATTATGAGGGGTATGGATAGGATAAATAAACAAAAGTCTTTTCCCTGGCGTCGGGGAGGCCAGAAGTAGAGGGCATAGGTTTAGGGTGATAGGGGAAAGATATAAAAGAGTTCTAAGGGGCAACGTTTTCACGCAGAGGGTGGTACGCATATGGAATGAGGATGGGGTGGAGGCTGGTACAATTGCAACATTTAAGAGGCATTTGGATGGATATATGAATAGGAAGGCTTTGGAGTGAAATGGGCCGGGTGCTGGCAGGTGGGACTAGATTGGGTTGGGATATCTGGTCGGCATGGACGGGTTGGACCGAAGGGTCTGTTTCCATGCTGTACATCTCTATGACTCTATGAGTCTAATCAACATCTGTATTGACGACCGATGAACATTTTCCTTTTCTGGACAAATTGAGAAATTTTCGCCTTCTAAATCTTACATCAGGAAAGTTTCTCGTCCTCACCGATGCGGTTGATGAACTTGTATATTTGTTTAAAAGTCCCACAACATCCTCTCTGTGATGAAACGTGCCTACTCTTTGGTAATGATACAATCGGCGGGTGGCCCGCAGTATGCCCAGAGCTCGGTTATAATAAACAAGTTCTAATTTTTAAATTTATTTTCGTGGGATGTGAGTACTACTGACTGGTCCGTGTATTGCCCATCCTTAGTGAAGGAAGGGCGGTGAGTGGCTTGGAAGGGAGTTTGAAGGTGTTTAGATTAGATTACTTACAGTGTGGAAACAGGCCCAACAAGTCCACACCGCCCCGCCGAAGCGCAACCCACCCATACCCCTACATTTACCCCTTACCTAACACTATGGGCAATTTAGCATAGCCAATTCACCTGACCTGCACATCTTTGGACTGTGGGAGGAAACCGGAGCACCCGGAGGAAACCCACGCAGACACGGGGAGAATGTGCAAACTCCACACAGTCAGTCGCCTGAGTCGGGAATTGAACCCGGGTCTCTGGCGCTGTGAGGCAGCAGTGCTAACCACTGTGCCACCGTGCCGCCCTCCATGTTGTGTCCCCATATAATCTGCTGCCATGTCCTTCTAGTTGGGAGTGGTCATAGGTTTGGAAGGTGCTGTCTGAGGATCTTTGGTAAATTTCTGCAGTGTATTTCATGGGTAGAAATCACTGCAGCTACTGAGCATTAGTGATTGAGAGAGTGGATGCACGTGGATGTAGTGGCTGCTTTGTCTTGGATAGTGTCAAGCTTCTTGAATGTTGTTGGAGCTGCATTCATCCAGGCAAGTGTGAAGTATTCCATTACACTCCTGACGTGTGCCTTGGAAATTTCAGGAGTCAGGAGATGAGTTACTGGCCTCAATATTCCTAGCCACTGACCTGCTCTTGCAGCCAGTGTTTAATATGGTGAGTTTCTGAACAATGATAACTCCCAGGATATTCATAGTAGTGGATTCAGTGATAGTAACACAATTGAATGTCTCGGGGCGGTGGTTAGATTGTCTCTTGTTGGTGATGGTCATAGCTTGACATTTATGTGGCACATATGTTACTTGTCAGCCCTAGCCTGGATATCGTCCAGATCTTGTTGCATTTGGGCATGGACAGTTTCAATGTCTGAGGATTCCCAAATGGTGTTGAACATTGTGCAATCATCAGTGAACATTCCCATTTCTGACCTTATGTTGGAGCGAAGTTCATTGATGAAGCAGCTGAAGATGGTTGGGTGGAGGACGCTACCCTGTAGAACTCCTGTAGTGATGTCCTGCAGATGAGATTACTGATCGCCAACAACTACAACTGTCTTCCTATATGCCAGATATGACTCTAACAACTGGAGAATTGTCCCCGATAATGATTGATTCCAGTTTTGTTCGGGCTCCTTGATGCCACATATTGGTCAAATGCAGCCTTGCTGTTAAGGGCTACCACCCTCACCTCATTCCTGGAATTTTGTTCTTTTTCCATGTCTGGACCAAGGCTGTAATGAGATCAGGGACTGAGTGGCCCTGGAAAAACCCAAACTGGGTATCACTGAGCAGGTTATTGCTGAGCAGAGGCTGCTTGATAGCACTGTTGATGACACCGTCCATCATTTTACTGATGATCAAGTGTAGACTGATGTAAAGGTACTTGTCCTGGTTGGATTTTTTCTGCTTATCTATAGGATATATTTGGGAAATTGTCCACATTGCCGCCCAGACAACCGCCTCCGCGATCGCCACCCAGACAACCGCCTCCACGATCGCCATGAAGACAATCGCCGGCAGATTCGCGACCTCCGCGGCTATGGGGAATAACTCTGTCTCTGCGGTCGCCGCAGCCACTTCCGCTCCCACAATGCCGCATGTGTCTCCGCCCCCACGCCGATCTCCACGCCTAACCCCGCCCACCAGCCAAGTTCCGTCACCACGCCTAACCCCGCACCCACGACTATCCCCGTCACCACGCCTAACCCCGCCCCTTCGCCGATCTCCGACTGCATGCCTAACCCCCGCCCCCACGCCTATTCCGTCACCACGTCTAACCCCACCCCTTCCCCGATCGCCATCACCACGCCCAACCCCGCCCCCACGCCGATCTCCGTCCCCGCCCCCAGGCCTAACTCCGCCCCCACACCCAGCTCCAGCCCCACACCAGGTCCTAGCTCACAGCCCTGCCATGGTTTCTCCATCCCTCCAGACCTACCCCTCTCTGAGTACGAAAGATCAGTCCTCAGCAGAGGCCTCACCTTCATTCCCCTACGCTCTCGGATTAATGAGTTCAACACACGGCGTGACACCGAACAATTCTTCCGCCGCCTTCGCCTCCGTGCCTACTTCTTTAACCAAGACTCTCGCCCACCCTCTGACGACCCCTTCTCCCGCCTCCAACACACCCCATCCACCTGGACACCTCGTGCTGGCCTCCTACCTGCCCTCGACCTCTTCATAGCCAACTGCTGCCGCGATATTAACCGCCACCTGAACTCCCCCACCCCTCTCACCCACTCCAACCTCTCACCCTCGGAACGCGCAGCCTTCCACTCCCTCTGTTGCAACCCCAACCTCACTATCAAACCGCTGACAAGGGAGGCGCGATAGTAGTTTGGCGCACCGACCTCTACACCGCTGAGGCCAAATGCCAGCTCGCAGATACCTCCTCCTACTGCCCCCTTGACCATGACCCCACCCCCCACCACCAAACCATCATCTCCCAGACCATCCATAACCTCATCACCTCGGGGGATCTCCCATCCACCGCCTCCAACCTCATAGTCCCACAACCCCACACCGCCCGCTTCTACCTCCTGCCCAAAATCCACAAACCTGACTGCCCCGGCCGACCCATTGTCTCCGCCTGCTCCTGCCTCACCGAACTCATCTCCGTATACCTTGACACCGTCCTGTCCCCCTTACTCCAAGAACTCCCCACCTACGTTCGGGACACCATCCATGCCCTCCACCTGCTCCATGATTTTCGCTTCCCCGGTCCCCAACGCCTTATTTTCACCATGGACATCCAGTCCCTGTACACCTCCATCCCCCATCACGAAGGACTCAAAGCCCTCCGCTTCTTCCTTTCCCGCCGTACCGACCAGTACCCTTCCACTGACACCCTCCTTCGACTGACTGAACTGGTCCTCACCCTGAATAACTTCTCTTTCCAATCCTCCCACTTCCTCCAAACCAAAGGAGTAGCCATGGGCACCCGCATGGGCCCCAGCTATGCCTGCCTCTTCGTAGGATATGTGGAACAGTCCATCTTCCGCAACTATTGGATGCTGCCTGACCTGCTGCGCTTTTCCAGCAACACATTTTCAGCTCTGATCTCCAGCATCTGCAGACCTCACTTTCTCCTCAAATTGTCCACATTGTCAGATAGATACCAGTGTTGGAACTGTGCTGGGTCAGCTTGGCTGGGGGAGTGGCAAGTTCTGGAGTACACATCTTTGGTGCTATTGCCAGAATGTCATCAGGACCCTGTCGCCTTTGGAATGTCCAGTGCCTCCAACCATTTCTTAATGTCACGTGGAATTAATTGAATTGAGTGAAGACTGATATCTGGACCACTGGAGGAGGCCAACATGGATCATCCACTCGCACTTTTGGCTAAAGATTGCTGCGAAAGCTTGAGCCTAATGTTTTGCACTGATCATACTTGGCCTATTCCAGCAGTGAGGATAGGGATATTGTAGACCCTCCTCCTCCAGTCAGTTGTTTAATCGGCCATCACCATTTGTAACTGGGTGTGGCATGACTGCAGATCTTAGGTCTGATCCATTGGTTGTGGGATTGTTTATAGAACATAGAACATAGAAGAATACAGCGCAGTACAGGCCCTTCGGCCCTCGATGTTGTGCCGATCCAAGCCCACCTAACCTACACTAGCCCACTATCCTCCATATGCCTATCCAATGCCCGCTTAAATGCCTATAATGAGGGAGAGTCCACCACTGCTACTGGCAGGGCATTCCATGAACTCACGACTTGCTGAGTAAAGAACCTACCCCTAACATCTGTCCTATACTTACCCCCCCCCCCCCCCCCCCTTAATTTAAAGCTATGCCCCCTTGTAAATAGCTGACTCCATACGTGGAAAAAGATTCTCACTGTCGACCCTATCTAAACCCCTAATCATCTTGTACACCTCTATCAAGTCACACCTAAACTTTCTTTTCTCCAATGAAAACAACCCCAAGTGCCTCAGCCTTTCCTCATATGATCTTTCTACCATACCAGGCAACATTCTGGTAAACCTCCTCTGCACCCGTTCCAGTGCCTCCACATCCTTCCTATAGTATGGCGACCAAAACTGCACACAGTACTCCAGATGCGGCCGCACCAGAGTCTTATACAACTGCAACATGACCTCAGTACTCCGGAACTCAATTCCTCTACCTTCCAATTCCTTTAGTGCTGTTTATCACTAGCTGGTTTATGCTGTTTGGCATGCTAATAGTCCTGTTTGGTGTTTTCACCAGGTTGACACCTCGTTTTCAGATATGTCTGTTGCTGCTCCTGGTATGCTCTCCTGCACTCTGAATTGAACGAGGCTTGATCCTTTGACTTGATTGAGTAGGGCCAGTCCATGAAGTTACAGAGCTGGAGTACAGTTCTAATGCTGTTGATAACCCACAGTGCCTCACATATGCTCAGTACTGAGTTGCTAGATCTGTTTGAAGTCTGTCTGATTTTGCACGGTGATAGTGCCACACAACAGGATGGACATTATTCTCAATCTGAAGATGGGACTTCACCGTCACAAGGACTTTGCGATGGTCACTCACCGATACTATCATGGACAGGTGCACCTGTTGCTGGCAGATTGGGAAGGATGAAGTTACATATGATTTTTCTCTCTTATTGGTTCCCTCCCCTCCTCCTGCAGACAGAGTCGAGAAGCTATGTCCTTTTGGACTGGACCAGCTTGATCAGTGGTACAGCTGCCGAGCCACTCTTGGGGGTGAACATTGAAATCCTCCACCCAGAACACATTTTGTACCCTTCTAACGATAAATTTAAAGCGGTTTTTGGTGGCTGTGGGGAGCTGGTGATACGAGAAGTTTGATAATAGTCTTTTCCTGCCGGCTTTTTCTCGACTTCTGAATTGCATTACCTTTAGATGTGGCAGTGGGAGCGATTCATTCTAAGCAAATCAGTGACACTAAATGTCGACTTGAAAAAACATGCGACTAGAAAGTGCCTGAATCCAAGTCGGACAAAAAGATATGAATACGCAGACATTACAGCGTTTGGTATGAAAACTATTTGTATATAGAACATAGAACATTACAGCGCAGTATAGGCCCTTCGGCCCTCGATGTTGAGCTGACCTGTCATACCAATCTGAAGCCCATCTAACGTACACTATTCCATGTACGTCCATATGCTTGTTCAATAACGTCTTAAATGTACTTAAAGTTGGCGAATCTACTACCGTTGCAGGCAAAGCATTCCATACCCTTACTGCTCTCTGACTAAAGAATGACTTGTTACACAGGAATGGCTTATTCAGATGCTTCAGATGTTGGACGTGTGGCGTCTGGCTTTCCCTGTCATGGAATTGTTTAGTGCGCTGTCAGCATTATCAGGGTCAACTCCCCATTCAGAAAAGTTATTCCCAGTTCAGTATTTTCCTTTTCAATCTTCCTCATTATTTCCGGGACTGGCTACGTTGGTTCCTAGTTCTGAATTTCTCCTTAATTAATTTCCCTTGTCAATGAGATGTTTGGCTCAGGTTCTGTCTTCACCCCTTACCCGGAGTTTTGTTCGGAAAAGAAGGTTGAGTATTCTAACTCTACAATGACGATTAAACAGCGATGAGACCCCAGTCGTAATAATGTGTGAGTTGGAGACACATTTGTTCGGAATGTATACGCTTCCCTTGTATTTGAACGGTGCTGTTGAACCAGATAAGATGAGTTGCTACAATGCCTAATGTAGATTGTGCTCCCTACTGTCTAATGTGCTTCCATGGCAAGGGAAGTCTTAGGAAGACAAAGGGAATTGAGGCATTAATTGAAAGGTGACTGGAGTATGAAAATAGGTCGCGCTGTGTCGTCATTTGCGGGGATAGGAGTGGGAGGAGTGGTCGGCAGCGCTAATAATTTTTCTATATTTAGACGGAGCTTTTGTGAAACTATATCTCGAATTTTAGTCTCTTGAGTGGAAAAAGTACTTAATTGCGTTATAATCAGTTCAGGTAATGAGCAATCAACTAATTCCTGATTAAGTGGTTATCACACGAGGAAAGGGTAAAGATTTATCTCTTCCAGAACAATAAGAATTGATCAGAATGAAACATGCAAAATTAGACTTGATCGATTTTCACTTTCAGGAGAGACAAAATCAAGGGTATACCGTTTGAGAACTTGAGGTTTTAAATTTAAGGTGGGTGTGAGGACAACTTTGTTCTCCTATAATTAATGTGTAGAATTAATTTCCTGGAATATCGCTGATGTTGTCTCATTTAATAGATCTCACGTGCAGTTCATTAGCTTTCCGATAGACAAAAGCTGTCAGGCCTATCGAGGACAGATCGGAATACTGGGTTGAGACCAAAAATTGATCAGCCGTGGTGTAATTGAATGGCAGACAGGTTATGAAGGATTGAATAGCCCAATTCTGCTCAGCACGTATTTGCTGAATCGAATGGGTGTTAATGTTGAAGGTGATCGGTGGGCTGCTGTTCAATCGTCCTGGCTGAATTGCAGGTGCTTCCGTAGTGCTGATTCTCATCCTGACAAATGAAGAGTGTTTAATCATATTTGTTAACTGTTCAGCACAGTCAGAGGACAGGATTTGAGAAGTGTGCAACTGAGCTTCTTGTTGTGGTATTCGCAATACATTGCCTGCTTTCATTGTCACAGCGTTTATGGGACGGTTGTTACTCGATTCAATAATAAGCCAAGATATGGATGGTGCTGTGACTGTCAGAATAAAGCTGTTGAAATTAAGAGAGTGGGAGGCGATTTAAAACAAAATGGCGAACCCAATGCCGGTATTTCTGTGAGATGAAAGATAAGTGACCTCAAAACGGAATGCTTTCCACGTTTTTCTGCATTCAACCATTAAAGGAGTCACTGTTGATAGGGCATTTTATCAATTGCCAGCTACCGACACTACTTCCACCACAGAAAAGGAAGTGAGTTCATTAATGCAACAGTTTAAGATTCGAGAACACTGGGTTGAAGACATTCAATAGTTTTGTCAACAAGTCAACGGATTCACCTTCGACAAATATAACCTTTTTTTTTGGTCCCACAAGTAAACAGTGGAGGGTATCCATTTGAAACATGAATGAGTAATTTTTCGGAATGCAGTACCTGCCCATGAATTTCCAAATTATCGTGGCGCGCAGTCTTGCTGATACCAATTATTCCCAGCTCTCTATGCCTGTCCAGTTTGGATATTTCATGCAAACATTTAAATATAACATATATAAAATAGACTGAGATAAAGGAACTTTTAAAAAAATATTGCGCAATGTAATGGATTTACTACTTAAACGTTTCTTCCTAGACAGTTGCTCCAGGTTTGCTGAATATTTCGAACAGTGTTTTTTTTCAATGAATTTCAGACCCACAGTTCTTACTAGAGGCAAAGCTTTCCTCAAACGGATTGGATGGCACAAGCAAAAGGGGAGGCTGCAAATTAAAGTGCGAATGATCATGCCAAAATATCCTGTTAGCAATGGATCTCTCACCAATTGTTTTATTGTGTTGACTTTGTATGTTAACCAGAGTCATCAGATAAAACATTTCAGCGTCTGATATATATCAAGCTCAAACGTCATTGGAATTATTCTGCCCAAATTAAATGTAAAAAGTGTGATAGCTGTAATAATTTGATATTCATTATTATTCTGTAATGATGCAAACAAACTGAAATTACACCTGTCCTCACAGATAATCGCGCAGATTCCAATGATAACCTTTACCCAAAGATTTTCGGTTTTTTGGGAGGTGGATTGACATTATTCCTCGGCGTGATGTACGCACTCAGGCGAATCGGTAAGAATCAGATTCTATAAACACTGCCAAGTATTGAGGACTACTTCAGATGCAATGCCGCGCTGAGAAACTGGCAAACAGCTCCTGCGTAGCCTGTCCCACATGGTGTCTTCAATTTAATGACACTGTGTCAGTTATTGATATCTCCAACTGGTGGACACACTCAAATGAAAACATAGAACATAGAATAACATAGTACAGGAACAGGCCATTCGACCTACCAAGTCTGTGACAGTGATGCCATTGAAAACGAATCCCAAATGCCCGCATGTGATCAGTATCCCTTTGTTGTCTGGGTAGTAGAACATAAAGGGGCACAGAGCCACCAAAAACGGCCCCCGATGTGACTAACAGTCGAATTACATCCTTTCTGTCCAGTAGGACTGGATTGCTGCGTGAACTAACAGTTCAGTATTCCGCCCAACGCCACCCTCCCCGCTGTAACCTCTCAATGCGGGATTGCATTAGCGTTAACCTCTGCCATTCATGTTTTACACGGAATGCAACAAATTATTTCAAATTTTAACCTGTTCGTTGAGTCAAATTATTACCAATCTACATCATGAGATTTATTCTGAACACAGATGCTTACAATCCACCAGAATAGATGAAGAAGTTTACGTAGACTTCTTGATTAGTCTTCAGCCATTCAGAGGAAATGCCACTGTGATATTCGTTTGTAGCATTTTAGTATGTCGTTGCAATAGAATTCAGGTACTTGCTGACTGATCTATTTCACATTTAGGAACATGCAGAAAACCAAAAGAGCGTAATCAGCGCAATGAGCAGGTAGGTCACTGGCAGCAACTATTGCAAAAGTGGTTACACTGACATTTCAAACAGCATCGCGATATTTTCCAGATATCCAAACTGGTTCAATTTCCTGAATGTCTGCGGTTAAAAGGTATCCAGAGACAGTATAATAATGTCATTCAATGCAAGGAGCTCGATTACAAAGATGAAAGATTGTGCTATAATTAAAACATGAGCAGCGTTGTTTGAATACATTTAATAATTCGGGAGGAACACTTCAGATTAAAGGGCTAAGGGAGTTAATGTGACAGGAGAAAATGTATCAAGGAGATTGATTCAGAATCCAATGTGTTGGACTAAACGACATGTTTCAGTGATGGGAATTAAAGTAAAGCAATAAGTATAATTAAGAGAGGCCGACTCACATTGAAAAAAGATACTTTCATCTCCGAATTGAAAGTATATCGGGTAGATCTAATCTACCCGACACAAAATATATAGCAACGCAATTCTATTCCTCAAATAATAAGGAATGAAATACTTTTTTTTAGATTACTTACAGTGTGGAAACAGGCCCTTCGGCCCAACAAGTCCACACCGCCCGCCGAAGCGCAACCCACCCATACCCCTACATTTACCCTTTACCTAACACTACGGGCAATTTAGCATGGCCAATTCACCTGCACATCTTTGGATTGTGGGAGGAAACCGGAGCAGACACAGGGAGAATGTGCAAACTCCACACAGTCAGTCGCCTGAGGTGGGAATTGAACCCGGGTCTCTGGCGCTGTGAGGCAGCAGTGCTAACCACTGTGCCACCGTGCCGCCCACTTATATTGAGGTTAAGAAATTTATCTTCAATACATTATTTGTTGGGAAAACGTTAAATGTTGCAGAATCACATGCATGAACATCAAGGTAATGTGTAAAGAGTTCAAAGGTGACATTCAGAAAAAAAATGCATTTTAAGAATGAATAGAGCCAAATCTTGTAATGTCAACAACATGAATTTTGGCATGATACCTTGAAATAATTGGAGTGTGGAAAACACCATTACACCCCCAGGCACTATTGGCACACTTTGTATCTACACATGAAATCTGGGGCTGACATGATATGTTGTATGATATGTACTGATATGTACTGACACACAGTGACCTTGCCCCCATCCTCACCCCACCCCGCCTTTTATCATTGTCCTCTTCCCTTTCCCAAGAATCCAGGACCACTAAATGACAATATGTATAACCTCGTTTCCACCCTCCCTATTCACCATCAGATCTCAGCAGATCTTCCATTCACCTTCTACTTTCGCCTCCTCTGCACTCCGGCTTCCAATAACCCCGGTTTCATATAATAATCAGTCTGTTGTACATATTGGACACTCAGTGAATCGAGTTTCACCAGGATTGCAACATACAATAGACATGTTGATGGATTGTGCTCTATACTAACACTTCGTTTCTTTCAGATCAGGTGTACAAAAACTAATGAGGGAGTAACATACGCCACTCTCGGTTTCGTTAACCCCAGGGAAGCTAAGGAGTCTCGACCTTTAAATGAGACCACGGTGTATGCGCAGGTAAAGAGAATATGTGTCAATCTAAAATAAATAGAGGAAGGGGAAACACAGGCCTGAGAACATCTGTGCAGAGGAAGACTTCATGTGTGATAGCAGTGACATTTTTACCCGAAAATAGAATCGAAATGTGAGTTTGTTTTTGTTCCAGCGAAACTAAAGGGATAGTAAATATAAATGCAAACATCCAGAATTGAATAAGATTAAACAACAAAATGTTTCATGATTTAACGGCAGAAACAATTGTAATCTTAAAATTAAAGAATCAAAAAAGGGAAGCTGATGAGGTTTGAAATTTGCACAGTCGTCATCTGAATGCTGCTTGAAGGTAAAATCAATGAAATAAGATCCAATCGACTCAGACAAAAGAAAACGAACCGAACAAACGATGTGTCCAGAACAAAATTTCGGCGTAAGTGTTGCTCCAAAGCTTGTGAAGCCAGTACAGTGTATTGAGTTCTGACGGCTATAGAACATGGAATCAATCCTATTCCTCGAACTGGCATTGAACACCATTGCAATGCTGCAGTGACCAGGGTGTAAAGCAGCCAGGGTGAGGTCGGAAAAGAGAATTAAATGATAAAGCGCAAGATAATGAGTGTAAGATGACCAGAGGTGTTTTATTGTCCAGTTGAAATGAAGCTATCTTTAAAACACCATTACAATTTCGTAAATTGAAAAAAAAAATCCTCGGAGTAGAATGTTAAAAATTAGATGCTTTATCCGCTTTGGAAAGGTTCCACAGACAATTGAGGAAATGTCAGGTTTGATTGAAAAGTGGACCAAGGTGTCGCGGAGGAAATAGCCCCTCTGTGGAATGTTAACAGTGGAGAGTCTGGGGAGATTGTGTGTAGTGGTTTCACTACACGGTAGCTGCAGGGGAAGGCAGAGGAATATTCAAATGATGGAGTTAAACACAAAGACAGCGGTGAGCAAGTCATACCGCCTGAAGGGTGGGAAGAGGTGAAAAAATAACGCTATGAAGTTTAATGGAGACCCATTGAACGACAATCGGGTAGCATACTCTTCCAGAGAAAGGAATACAAATCAGGAGCACTTACATGGGAGTGACAAGCTGGGACTAACGAATGATAAACTTATAAGATCTTACATTCTGTGCGGTTTCCCGCATACTTCAGACACCTGAGCAGCGCGTAAAGTTTTTTTTAGATTACATTACAGTGTGGAATCCTCCCACAGTCCAAAGATGTGCAGTTCAGGTGAATTGGCCCGTAGTGTTAGGTAAGGGGTAAATGTAGGGGTATGGGTGGGTTTCGCTTCGGCCCAACAAGTCCACACCGACCCGCCGAAGCGAGACCTACATTTACCCCTTACCTAACACTACGGGCAATTTAGCATGGCCAATTCACCTGAACTGCACATCTTTGGACTGTGGGAGGAAACCGGAGCACCCGGAGGAAACCCACGCAGACACGGGGAGAACGTGCAAACTCCACACAGTCGCCGGAGGCGGGAATTGAACCCGGGTCTCTGGCACTGTGAGGGAGCAGTGCTAACCACTGTGCCACCGTGCATGAAGGCATACCAAGGTCTTCTAAAAACCTTGCAAGACCTTTGCTAAAATGTCCAAATACAGATATACACACGGACTTGATGACGGACTTCAAATTTGATATTAAAAAATAACGTTATATTGTGACACTCAGAAATGACAGAGATTTGATCAGAGTCTAGATTAGAGTGGTTCTGGAAAGCACAGCAGGTCAGGCAGCATGCTCCTCGGATGCTCCTTTTCCTGCTGTGCTTTACCAGCACCACTCTAACCCAGCGATTTGATCAGAGCTGAACATAGAGCGAGGTGAACAGCAGCAGAAAGTGGAGTCGACCATTCGGCCCAGTTGGATTCTGGATGTTGCAGAATGGTCATCGACGATGAATAAGGAATGTATGAGGGTGTTGTAAGACAGACCGAGCTTGATATACCATGATAGCAAATCCCCAGGGGAGAGTAAGCACACGCAGCAGCAGTAGTTAAACGCCACATCTTCTGAGCAAATGTGACAAATGTGGAGAAACTGGTAGACAGGAAGAGAATCTTTATGGAAGACGGGAAGTGCTGAAGTGGAGTCAAGGTTACTTGGGCTTGTCGTGATCTTACAAGATCATCGAACTGAAAAGTTAATTCTGCTTCTGCTCACCTCAGAGGTTGAATGCTTCCCTTTAAAAAGATATTTTCTCAGATATCTGGGATTTCTCCATTTTTCACCGTCGTACTAAATTAAATTGATCAGTGACTTCATTTCCCGAATCATTATATGAGTAGTCCTTTTGAAGCCTGAGTTTCTCCACATGTGTGAAAGATATATTAGCGACTATTGAAATTGTACAGGTTAGAATGGATTCCAAACTTTACACAGGAATTGTTGGAAACCTCTGCATAGTTTCACTTATCTCAACAGTTTCTACAACTGCACCTCAGAAAGCAATAGTTAAACCAATTTTACGTACAGACAAAACCTGACTTTTAGATAAGTATTGAAACAGGTGCTTCAATATTTAATTAGTTATTTTTCATGTAAAAATGTGCAAGGTTTTGGCAAATCGATTGGTGGGACGAATGAATAATTATGTGCGGGTAAAACGATATTTGACAGCCAATTGACCACCTCCATTGTTGTAGAATAACAATGCACAAGCTGCATTTCAGAAGTCTGACTTCAGCCCCAATTGTTGGTATTTACAGGCGAAACACGAAGTGACAGGGAACATAATCTACGTTGACTTCCAAATAAACCTGTTTGTCTATAACCTGGTGTTGTGTGATTTCTAACTTTGTACAGCCCAGTCAACACAGGCTCCTCCAAATTAGGGAGCACAGGAATCTTGCGGTTTCATTAGAACAGAGAAGATTGAAGGGATAGATTATTTTTCTTTAAACAACACAGTATTCGAAGGTTGTGCAACTGAAAGAATGTCCAAAGTTGATAGCATTTACGTAGAAGTTAAGATAAAAGGAAATTGTACTGGCGTGTTCACCTTTTGATGAGGTAGCTTGGTCAAAATATATTTTACTAAGCGAGAAGTCTTCAATCGCATTGCAAAGATTTTAAATAAGTAGCAAGGTGAAATGACTAAACTCTTAATTTGTCCATCTCTTTTCAAAGTTTGTGCGAAGATTTGTAGCTCGGGTGCTCGTTGTTGTGGTTCTGTTCGCTGAGCTGGAAGTTTTTGTTGCAAACGTTTCGTCCCCTGGCTAGGCGACATCATCAGTGCTTGGGAGCCTCCTGCGAAGCGCTTCTTTGATGTTTCCTCCGGTGTTTATAGTGGTCTGTCCCTGCCGCTTCCGGTTGTCAGTTTCAGCTGTCCGCTGTAGTGGTTG
Source organism: Chiloscyllium plagiosum (assembly GCF_037043375.1). NCBI lineage: Eukaryota > Metazoa > Chordata > Chondrichthyes > Orectolobiformes > Hemiscylliidae > Chiloscyllium > Chiloscyllium plagiosum. The sequence continues at coordinate 82,264,956 of NW_028270155.1, forward strand.
GTATATTGGGTCCAGGTCGATGTGTTTGTTTATGGAGTTTGTGGATGAATGCCATGCCTCTAGGAATTCCCTGGCTGTTCTCTGTCTGGCTTGCCCTATGATAGTAGTGTTGTCCCAGTCGAATTCATGTTGCTTGTTGTCTGCGTGTGTGGCTACTAAGGATAGCCGGTCGTGTCGTTTCGTGGATAGTTGATGTTCATGTATGCGGATTGTTAGCTGTCTTCCTGTTTGTCCTATATAGTGTTTAGTGCAGTCCTTGCATGGTATTTTGTACACTACATTCGTCTTGCTCATGTTGGGTATCGGGTCCTTCGTTCTGGTGAGTTGTTGTCGGAGCGTGGCTGTTGGTTTGTGTGCCGTATTGAGTCCTAGGGGTCGCAGTAGTCTGGCTGTCAGTTCCGAGATGCTCCTGATGTATGGTAGTGTGGCTAGTCCTTTTGGTTGTGGTATGTCCTCGTTCCGTGGTCTTTCTCTTAGGCATCTGCTGATGAAGTTGCGCGGGTATCCGTTTTTGGCGAATACCTTGTATAGGTGTTCCTCTTCTTCTTTTTGCAGTTCTGGTGTACTGAAGTGTGCAGTGTCCATCTCTTTATCTGCAATACATTATCCACAAATTTGCAGAAAGCAGATAAAACGTTAACCTTGTAAAAAGACTTTGAAATACAGGGCAAAATTATAGTGACCCGGAGAAACGACAGGTCAGTTGGAGCAACTGGTTGTATTTTCAGAGCGTCAACATTTTTTCATCTTTCTAGACTCACAAAGGATCGTCATTATTTTGACATCTTCAGCAAAGCAAATGTCTGTGATGCTCTCACTACTTTGAATATACATCAGTTAAACAGATGTTTGTTGCATTTAAAATAGGCGCTCATAATACAAAATGTTTCTGTGTTTCAGATCAAACGAGGGCAATCAAACAATGGAGCTGTATACACTGATTCATCTATTCCTGGCAGTCATACAACCTAAATGACACGGTGGATTGAATGCGCAATGAAAATCGATAATAACAGCGGGGTTTTTTGTTACACGGGTATCGATTATGACATTTTGTCTATGACTTTTCATGTTAACTGATTCAAGTTTATTCCATCTAATTAATCTTTCAATGCCTTACTAAACCTTAAAGGGTGACTCAGCAGCCAATAAATCGCAGTGATACATTTCTGTGGACTCAAAGCTATACAGATCCATTCGTGCACAGTGCCCTATTCCTTTCAGACAGAAAGAACATGTGCATTTACACAGGGATTTCTCGGGACAACTAATTGACTCTGATTGCTCAATCCACCTGGATTACCAATTACAGAAACCTCGGTATTAACTGTCATACAGTATTTGTGAGTGGCATGGCAACCCCATGGCAACACACACACACCAATCAGTGATCATATATCAACCAATCAACACTCTCCTTTCATCCTGAATCAATGCTGATTTTCGCCTAAATTGAGATTTTGCAAATTGTTCTGATTAGTGCAAGATGAAAATCTTTGACTGAACGTGTCGTTTCTTCCTTGCAAAACCTTCAAGCCCGTTATCTACCTGGAAATAATTGCTTGTCACCCACCACATTAATAAGTGCGTCCCCTCTCTCATCTTTAAGGAAATCAATTAAATGGCTACAATTTCCTGTCAAGATCTCTTTGCACTCAAACAGTCAGCCTGCCTGTGGAGAGCTTCACCCACCAGGGCACTTTTTAAAAAGAGGAATTCAAATTACGTCAAATTGTTTCCACTGTCAATGCTCAATCTTCACACGTCTAATTTTATAAAAGAATAATATCTTGTTTCCACCCAAAACACTCAACAACTCAGAAAATCTGCAGTTTCATTGGCAATATAGAATAGAATCCCTATAGTGAGTAAACAGGCGACCAAGTCCACACCGACCTTCCAAAGAGTATCCATTCTGACCTGTCCCCCCTATTTCCACTAACTAATGCATCTAGCCGACACATCCCTAAACACTATGGGCAATTTAGCATGGTCAATTCATCCTAAACTGGGTATCTTTGTCACTCTGGGAGGAAACGGGAGCTCCCAGCGGTAACCCACGCAGACACGGGGAGCATGTACAAACTTTACACAGGCAGTCGCCCGAGACTGGAATCTAACCCTGTGAGGCAGTAGTGCTAACCACTGAGCCACCATCCCAAAAACAAACGTCATCTGGACTGTATTGTTCTTCTACCCTGAAATCATCCTATAAATTCAACATTGCCACCTTCCTCAATACAGTCAGGATTATTTTCATTGTCAAGCTTCATAATCTTGCTAATTCTCGAGAAGTCTCCAAACCTGGGCTTTGTCTCATGCAGACATAGAGTCATAGAGATGTTTAGCATGGAAATTAAGACTGTCAGCCAATGCGGTCTTTAATTTCTTTTTGAATTTTGTGTCCCTCCGCATGTAATAGGAGCCAATGAAGGTTCAATATTTTTCATTGAGTCAATTAGAACCATATTGCGTAGGTTCTTAATGACTTATAACCGTCGGTGGTCTACGATAACATCGAAGCTTTTAAAAGGTCAGCCATTTTAGAATTAAAGCGCCTCTACTGCTTCAGGCAGCAGGAAAGGTACAAAATATGTTCCAGAGCGTTTCTTAATACACAGGATATTGCATATCCCAGTGACTTCAGTGCTGCAGCAATAAAAAAGCAGAATTTGATAAACCTGTAATCCATTGCAGTCAATCAAAAATTTCCAAACCAGAATTTATTTTGTGCATTATGCCTTAGAAGCATTTTAACTTCCACTGTGGATTAAACACCACAACACATATGGTAGTTTGTAGTTTGATCTGATTGTGGACATGTCATCTATTGCATTAGTGCCACCTTCTCAATTAGAGTTTATGATACCTTCTCAACTGAATAACATGTTTTGAACTGATGAAACAATCTCATGTTTTTGGGAACATTTTATATGATACAATTTAAATTTTCAATAAAGGCATCGCTTGAACTGAGGTCCACATATTTGCTGACTTTCTAAAATGATCTAAAATATGTTTCATTGCACTGCAAGGCTGCAAATATATAAAAAAGCAGAATTTGATAAACCTGTAATCCATTGCATTGTAATCCATCGAGACTTCTCGAGAATTAGCAAGATTATGAAGTTTGACAATGAAAATAATCCTGACTTTATTGAGGCAATGTTGAATTTATAGGATGTTTTCAGGGTAGAAGAACAATACAGTCCAGATGACGTTTGTTTCTGGGTTGGTGGCTCAGTGGTTAGCACTACTGCCTCACAGGGTTAGACTCCAGCCTCGGGCGACTACCTGTGTAAAGTTTGTACATGCTCCCCGTGTCTGCGTGTGTGTTCGAAATTGATTTCTCTTTATGCCCCAGTTGTGGCTAGTGTTCAGTTTTAGGCTGATTTCTGGCGCATCACTTCCCCAATCCATTTAGTTTGCATTCCTGAAAATTTTGGGGGCAACTTTATAGCCAGAATTTAATCCCAAATCTGCAATATTGCCAATTGTCAATTATAACACAAGAATTATGCTTTTCAGTGAGAAGGATGGACTTCTCCAACACTATGCTTTGGAGCATATTTTCAGAATTGAGACCCAAATTCCCTCATGGGAAATTCACTGTTGATCATTTTTCCCTTATTCAGTACTAACACAATTTTGTTTTACTGAATGATAAAAAAAGGGAGAACTTTGCTTGAGTGGTAATAAATCAGAATAACCAGAGCTATCCATTGCCTCAGGCATGAGGTGAGGTTGAGAAGGTGGGATTTCTGTGAGTTTTGACCACATTTGAGAATTCACATGCACATACAAACCGAGATATAAAAAGACAAGGAAGTACTCATATTAGGAATGGGAAAGGAATAAAGAACTCAGTGAAGCTGTGTTGTTTCCCTCCATTCCTTTTGAATCTTTGAAGTTTGATGAGGAGAGGAGTTTGTGGATACACTAATTCTCAATCTGTCATTCACTGGTTAAGACTGGCCCATTAAATTTCCTTGAAGAAGGTTATTTCTTACTTTTTCCATGCTTAATGATGGGATTTGCACAGAGTAGTTTATTGGAAAATGCTGAGTATGAAGAGCTACAAGGAGGTTATTCTGTTGCTTCCAAAGAGAGTGAGAGTGATTTGGGTGCTTTCTCTTTGTAGATGAAATATTTCATCTCTATTCTCGAAATATGAAGCTCTCGATTCTTGCCCAGAAACCAATATTTAGATTACTTCTGTACTGAGCACACCCAAACACAGACCTACAGAACTGACATGCCCAACATTCTCAGCTACTGCTTGAATAAGTCAGCATTCCAGATATGATTCACAATGAGCTCCAGTAACTCATTTTGAAACAACCTCCTGATACAAAGAATCTGGATAACCTAAGCTCTCCCTCTACAACTGTCAGTATTCAGCCTTCAATTCATAAGCTCTGAGCTGAAACTGGCTGGCCTTTACATACTTTCTGCAAATGTGCTTGCCCAGGATCGCAAGGAATCCAGGAGTACAGACATGCTCCGGTCTTGATGCATTGACTGTCATTGGGATAGGGTGTGTGAAATCTATCTGTGCCTGTTCCCATTGATTAATCAATGTCTCTGTACAACTTTACCATATTCACATCTTCAGGCCTAACTGCTGCTGCGGCCACCTCATAACTCAAATCAGGGCCTTGCAGCCTCCTTAGCTCCTGTTCCTGTCCACTGATTACCCAATTTAATGAGAGTCCTCAACCTTCTGGTCGACTCTGACTTTTATTCTTACTGCCTCAAGTGGTTATTTCACAGCTTCCACTAAATCCTTGACTATAATAATCTTTTCTTTCATATCTTTGCTCAATATTTTATTCAGTGAATGCCCTCTTAAATATTAGAGTGTAGTATTCATTCTATGTGATCATCTGGATCCGACATTTCATTAGATTTCAATGTTCCCTTGTAACTGCTGCTTAAATATAAATTGAATGAACTTAAAAGGTCATACATAGACCATAGAACATAGAACAATACAGCACAATACAGGCGCTTCAGCCCTTGATATTCTGCAATCTTTATCCTACTCTAAGATCAAACTAACCTACACAACCCTTATTTTAATCTCATCCAGGTACGTATCCAAGAGTCACTTAAATGTCCCTAATGTATCTGACTCTACTAACGTTGTTCACAGTGCATTCCACCCATCCACTACTCTCTGTGGAAAGAGCCTCCCTCTGACATCGCCCCGAAACCTTCCTCCAATCACCTGAAAATTAGCCATGTTGCGATAGCCATTTCTGCCCTAGAAAAAGGTATCTGGCTATCCACTCTATCTATGCCTCTCATCATCTTGTACACCTCTATCAAGTCACCTCTCATCCTTCTTCACTCCAATGAGAAAGGCCTAAGCTCCCTCAACCTTTTTTCATAACACATGCTCTCCAGTCCAGGCTGCTTCCTTGTAAATCTCCTCTGAATTGAACTGAATAGGTAAACAGCAGCAAAAACAAAAACGAAGGTATAGGCAAATGTAAGAGTTTGTGAGTCCATTCAGTATTCTAACAACAGTAGGGTAAGAACTGTTTTAAAACTGGATGGTGCATGTGTTCAGGCTTCTGTACATTCTACCCGATGGTAGAGGTTGCAGAAAAACATTGCCTGGGTGGAATGGATCCTTGAGAATGCTGACGACCTTTCCTTGACAGTAGGTCTGGTAGATGGATTCTTTAGATGGGAGGTTGGCCTTTGGGATTGTCCGGGCCAAGTTCACCATGCTCTGTAATTGTCTCTGATCTTAAAAGGGACAGTTGCCATTCCAAGTGGTGATACATCCAGACAGAATGCTCTCGATGGTGCACTTATAATAGTTGGCAAGGGTATTTTCTATCATGCCAAATTTCCTCAGCTGCCTGAGGAAGAAGAGAGTTGTTGGGCCTTTGTTGTTGATGACCACTCCCTGGAGCTTGACACTCTCCACTTGTTTCACCTCTATGCTGTTAATGTTTAGGGGGACATGAGTAACATCCTGCCGAAAGTCAATAATGAGTTACTTGGTTTTGCCAGTATTGAGAGCTAGGTTGTTCTCAGTGCACCATTTTCCAGGTCTTCCACAACCCATCTGTAGTCTGTTTCATGACCACCTGAGATTCGTCTGCACCTTCTCTAAAGATACACATCCTTTGTATAATGGGGTGACCAGAACTGAGTACAATATTCCAAGTGTGATCTAACCAGGGCTTTACAGAGCTGCAGCGTAACCTTGTGGCTCTTCCAGTTCTCCATTTGTCTGCATTACTCTTTTGGTGATTTTTAAAGCCAATTTCTATATGGGGTATATGTCAATGTCTCATCATTAAAAGCATGTTTTATTATTCTTCAGGTAAAAATATCGAAACTTGGGGGGAGGGGGGGGGGGGCATGGGAATCCTCCACACTCAATCCTGATATTCTTTATGACTGCCAAATCATCCAATCCAATTCTCTTCAAACTTCTTGATCAATGATATGCAGAGCTCACAAGGCTGTGAATTGATTTGCTTCATCTCAACTTTCCTTTCCTTTGAAATATCCCATTTAACTATTGAAATTCAATGTTTACTTTCCTTTCACTATGTAAATTCAATATTCACATGATACTCTTAAAAGAGAAATAAAATATTCCTGCGTAAACTCAAACATTGATAATTCTTGTTAATTAGTTGTTTTACAATTGGGTATTTCAGGTTTTCAAAAGTTATAAAAGTACTTTACTAAACTTCTTTGGACATGTCACTTCTCAAAATACTACAAGTTCACAATCACATATTCCCTTCAGAACTTGTCAGCTTCCCATAACTCATAATGTGTGTATTCTTTCTTTTTACTGACAGAACATTTAATGCTGAACGAACTCTGACTGATACATTACCTTCAGCTCACACTTCTTTTGTCAATGCTTTTTGGAGTGCAGCTATTTGGCAAAGTTCTTCACAAGGAGTCCTACAAGTAATTAGACTCGGTCTGTGACAGGTAATGAGGAAACCCACAAGAGGTGAAAACATATTTGATCTCATTCTTACTAATCTGCCAGCTGCAGATACATTTGTCCATAACAGTATCCGTAAAAGGAACCAAAGCACAGTCTTTGTGGAGACAAGCTGATGCCTTCACATTGAGCATGCCCTCCATTATGTTGTGTGGCATTATTGTGCAAATTGGGATTTACTTCACACAGATCTGGCTACTTAAGACTGGGTTTCAATGTGGATGCATCAGTATCTGCAACCACATGGACCAGCAAATCCCACACTCACCCATTGCCATCATGACAGGGGATCAACCCTGGTACAATGAAAAGTGAAGGAGGGCATGTCAGAAGCAGCACCAGGCATATATAAAAATGAGATATCAACCTAGTGAAGCTACTAAACAGGACTGCTTGCTTGCCAAACAGCAAGTGATAGACCAAGCTAAACAATCCCACAATCTGCGGATCAGATCTAAGCTCAGCAGTTATGACACATCCAGTTGTGAATGGCAATGGACAATAAAACAACTCACTGGAGGAGGATGCTCCTCAAATATCCTCATCATCAACGATGAAGACCCCAGTATTTAGTGCAAAAGATACAGCTGATGCATTCGTAATAATCTTCAACTAGCAGTCCCAATTATATTGTCCATCTTGGCTCCAGCATCACAGATGCCAGTCTTCAGCGAAATCAATTCACTCCATATGGTATCAAGAAGTGAATGGAGGCATTCGATATTGCCAATTCTTTGGGTTTTGACAACACACCAGCAATAGTATCAAAGACATGCGCCCGGACATACAGCTCCACAAGCCAAGCTATTCCAGCACAGTTACAGCCCGGGCATCGACATCTAACAATGTTAGAAGTTACCCAGATTATGTACTGGACACATAAAGCAGGACAAATCCACCCCAATCTCTTACTGCCTCGTCCATCAATTTGCAAATATCAGGAAAGTGACGGAAGGCGTTATCAACAATGCTATCAAACATCACACACTCAGCAATAACCTGCTCACACACACAGTTTGGGTTCCACCATGACCGTTCAGCTCCTGACCTCATTACCGTGTTATTTCAAACCTGGAAAAAAGAGCTGCCTTCGAGAAGTGAGGGTGACATTCCTCGATACCAATGCCACATTCGATTCAGTGTGGTATCAAGGAGCTTCAGCAAAATTGGAATCAGTGGGTATCAAAGGAAAATCTCTCCACTGGTTGGAGTCACACCTGGCACATAGGCAAATGTTTGTGGTTTTTAGTCAGTCATAATATCTCTGGAGCATCTCAGCAGGAGTTCCTTAGGTAGTGCCCTACACTGAACCAACCTCAGCTAACTCGTCAACAACCTTTCTTCTATCATCAGGTCAGAAGTGGAGATGTTCGCTGATGTCTGCACAATGTTCAGCAACATTTGCAACTCATCAAATAGCACAAACAGCAAGTGATAGAGCTAAATAATCCCACTACCAACACATCAGATCAAAACTCTGCTGTCCTAACACATTCGGTTGTGAATGGCAATGGACTAAAAAACAACTCACTGGAGAAAGATGCTGCAAAAATATACCCATCCTCAATGATGGAAGAGCCCAGCATATTCGTGCTCAGTGGTTAGCTCTGCTGCCTCAGAGCACCAGGGACCCGGATTCAATTCCAGCCTCAGGGAACTGTCTGTGTGGAATTTGCACATTCTCCCCTCCTTTGCATGGATTTCCTCCAGGTGCACTGGCTTCCTCCTACAGTCCAAGGATGTGCAGTTTAGGTGAATTGGACATGCTAAGTTGTCCATAGCATTCATGGACATTGAGGCTTAGTCGCATTAGTCAGGGTTAACATAGAGTAATAGGTGTAGGAGAATGGATCTGGCTGGGATACTCTTCAAAGTGTCAGGGTGGACTTGTTAGGCCAAATGACTTGTTTCCACACTGTCCATAATTCCATGATTCACGATAAATACTGAAGTAGTCCATTTTCAAGTGCAAACAAAATCCAGGAGAAAGGACTGCAGATGCTGGTGATCAGAGTCGAGAGTGTGGTGCTGGGAAGCACAGCAGGTCAGGTAAGTAGCCAAGTATTAGGAGAATCAATGTTTTGGGCATAAACCATTCCTGATCTCTCTCAACTGCAACTCTCAACTGCAACCAGGTCTAGAAAATATCCAGGTCAATGATTACGCAGAAGGTTGGTGTGCAATATGTGTTTCATGTTGTTAGGAAGCATTGCTCTTCTGAGCGGGGTACTGAAGGTGCAGGTAAATGAACATAAGGTTAGGATCAGGCAGCAAGCTGTTAAGGCGAAGGATTTGGAGGCTGATGGAGCGATATATTTGGGAGGGCTGCCATTGGAATTCAGAGAATTCAGTTTAATTCCAGTCGCAGTGGAGACCTGGTGATTAACAGTCAAAGAGAGAAGGCAGAGAGATGGTTATGTGGATCATTTTAATGTGAGTTTTTGCATAGTTGGAACATTAGTGACAGGGAGAGTTTCAGTGGTTTGGAATCATCTGGGAAACCAGGATGGAGTGTTCATGTGAGTTGAGTGAGTCTGGGATCAGTGGCTGGTGTGGGAGCGGGGATTGACAAGAAGGGGATTGGAAGCAAAGGCTATGTCATTCCTGTCGTCAGTCAGCAGAGAGTGTCTGAAGGAATTTCAAACCTGGCAAGGATTTCAGGTCATGGAGGTTTGAAGCTGGAATTTGGGATTCAGGGCAGAGGTCTGGATGTGAGCTGTTGGGAGGATTGTGTGGGTGGGATCAGCAGAGATTCAAGCTAGTAGTTGAGTTGTTGATATTGAATCAGGCAACAATCAGAGAAAGAGTTTGGTTGTGGAATCAGGGAATAAGGGGATGATAGGGCATGAACCTATGATGGTTCTCAGGATTGCGAGGAGAGTTGGATGATATCTTAGTGTGAGTAAATGCTATTCTGGGAGGTGAGAATGCTGGGGGCAACTGGGTAATAAGGGTCTTCAGGAAAAGACAGTATCTGAACTCTGAAGATTTGTCGGGTCCAGCGTGAGCATCCAAAGACTTTGAGATGGGAGGTAGTGCTCAACTTGCAATTGAAGGGATACGTTTTTGACTTGTAAGGTGTTGGTTTGGGCAATTGCTGTTCTATATGAATGGACTGTAGAATCTGTAGTTTGGGGTGGGGACTCTGTAATGTGTTAGTGCTTGTATTCTCATTAACTATCTTTTTTGGCCGGTTTGAATTCATCCTTTCTCATGGTAAATTCAAAAGGATTTTGATCCAGCAACAGTGAAGGAATGCAATATATTTCCAAGTCAGGATGGTGATCCTTCCTCAGAACTGATGGTAGCTAGGAAAGTGTTGGTTTATATACAGAAGATAGAATTGGGGGAGGGAGTAAGGAGTAAATAATAGGTAGTGACAGAGCCCAAAGAGAGAGAAGAGCAGTTGGACAGACAAAGGATTCGATAATGATCTGTCTGGGAGAGTGAATAGCTGTTATTGGAGACTGTTTGTGGCTTACATAGGTAGTGTGTAATGGCAGACTACAGGTTGTTTTACTATAATGATACAGTTGAGTTCCTCTGCAACATGGCCTGACAGAAAATCACGCTGTAGAAGATTGCTGATAGGAAATTGCTATATCCATCCAGAAAGTTTGCATTGTCCAAAGAACATCCGTAACGTAATGACCAGGTAATAGCCAATTCACACTGATGAAATCCGTGTTTTGGCAGAATGACCTGTATGTGATAACAAGGCCTGGTGTGTGTGGGAGGGGATTAATACATGCTTATGGTGATGGAAGGTCAACCATATTATTCCCAAAACATTTCCACAGAAAATCCACAAAGCCATGGGCCCAACCACCTTCATCTGATGCTTCCATCTTCAGGTCAAAAATTATGGCTCGATGATAATATTCAAAACTATTTGCAATTCTTCAGCTACTGAAGGAGCCAGTGCTTTCCGCACAGAATTGGATGATATTCGGGTCTCTACCGATAAATAGAAATTATTGTGACATTCACAAGGAACACAAATGTCAGACAATTACAGTCTGCAACAAGAGTTTATCTAATCATGACCACTTGACATTGAGTGGTATTACCATCACTGAATCACATCCTATCAACAATCCAGAGGTTGCTGATAACCAGACACTGAAATGGAGCAGGCAGCTGAATAGTGACTACAAGGGCAGGTCAACAACTAGGTGTTCTTTGGCAAATTATGCCGTTTTGGATCCTTAAAACCCGACAACTATCTATGCTACACAAGAAAAAAGTCTGATGAAATACTCTTCACATTCTAAAAGAGAACAATGCTCCAGGAGCTTGATTCCATAAAACACAAAGTAGTCATCTTGAAGAAAGCCTCATTCATAGTATTAGAAAATCTCTACAGTATGGAAACAGGCCATTTGGCGCAACAAGTCCACAGCAACCGTCTGAAGAATATCCCACCCAGACCCATTCCCCTATCCTATTGCTCTACAATTCCCCTGACGAATGCACCTAACCTACATATCCCAGAACACAACGGGCAAAATAGCATAGTCAATACGCCTAAGCTGCACATCCCTGGAGTGTGCGAGGAAACCACAGCGTCCAGAGGAAACCCATGCAGAAACAGGGAGAATGTGCAAATTCCCAAATTCCTACACAGAGAGTCGCCCGAGGCTGGAATCTAAAATGGTTCCGTGGCATTGTGAGGCAGTAGTACTAACCACTGAGCCATCATGCCACCCTAAAGTCATACACTTCTTCAATCGTTGAAGCATAGCATTTTCATTGTGGACTAACTAGAAGATTCACTGCAACAAGTCTCCACATTTCCTATGACAGACCCTTGCAAACTCTCAATCTCTATGATCTGGAAGGACAAAGGCAGTGGGCTCATGGGAACGGCATTATGTGCAAATTCCACTCGTTGCATATTACATCTTACCTTTGAACTCTATCGTCGTTACTTCAGTGTTGCTGGGTAAGTCTTGAAACAAAATCCTGGAACTCTCTCCCTAACAACACACTGAGTGCACATCCAAAAGATTGGTTGCTTAAATTCTAGAAGTGACTCATGTTATCCAAGGATAGAAAATCAATTTTGTTTAACTCGTGATACCCACAAAGAGCGATCATGCATTTCTTTTTTATTCCAGAGGTTTAGACATTCCTGACAATGAAACTCAATCTTTGTGGAATTCCAAATGACTCTCATCAAACACAGTAGCCACATTACATTACTCTGTCATATTATTAATTAAGACCAAACTCAATATTGTCAAAGAGGAGCCAACTTTATCAGATGAACTGTGTCCAGCTGAGAGCATAGGAAAGATGTAAATGCATTGGAGACAGTGTAGCTGTGATTTACATGAATGAGAAGCTTCACAAATTGAAGATGTTGGGATTATTGAAAGGAAAAAAATATTTGAAGTCATATCAGGTCAGGCAGCATCCATGGAGAGAAAGCAAGCTCATGCTTTGAGTTTAGATAAAGAGTCATCTTGTCTCAAAACGTGAGCTTGCCCTTTCTCCACGGATGCTGTCTGACCTGCGGTGATTTCCAGCACTTTTTGTTTTCAGTACAGATTCCAGCATTTGCAGTAATTTGCTCTGATGTTGGGATTATTCTCTGACAGAAGAAGACTAAGAGGAAATTTGATAGAGGCTTTCAAAGTTCTGAGTGGTTTGAATACAGTGGAAGCTGTTTCCAAGCAAAATATAATAAAAAAACTAGAGGGCATCGATTTAATGTGATGTGCAAATGAAGTGATGTGTGAAACACTTTTCACACGGTGAGGTGTTACCATACGGAATTCACATCCCAGAGATCTGGTGGAATCAGGTGCAAACGAAGCACATAAAAGGGCATTGGATGATTAATTGGATTGAAATAGTATGCAGGGATGTTGAAAGAAGGAGCAGATTGGCCCCAGGCAGAAGAAGTGGTGCAGGCATGATAGATCAAATAGCTACCACTGCAAAATAATAATTCTGTGATTTATAGCATATTTTCCTAATTAATTCACCTTTGTCCAATTGATTCATAATTTTGACACAGGTTTTGTTCTCCAAAATATTCCTCATCACAGAACCTAAACTAACTGGATTGTATTTTCTGTGGTAATTTTTTTTTAACAGAAATATAATTTGGATATTATAATTTAGGAGACTATCTCCTGCATCATTATTTATAGCTAAGTAGGTTTAGAAGTTGATTGCTAATGCCTTCGAAATTTATCCTGTTGTGCTTTTGTGGATCTGGGTGGCACAGTGTTAGCACTGCTATCTCACAGTGATGGTGACCCACGTTCAATTCCCGCATTGTGTGACTGTCAGTGTAGTTTCCATGTTATCTCTGTGTCTATGTGGGTTTCCTCTGGGTGGTCTGGTTACTTCCCACAATCCAAAGATGCGTGAGTTAGACATGCCAAATTGTCCATATGTCCAGGTACATTCAGGCTAGGTGGATGAGCCACAGTAAATGTGGGGGGAGCTGGGTCTGGGGAGGATGACCTTTAGAGGATCAGTATGGGCTTAATGACACTGTAGGCATTCTATGATTCTTTTGGTGACCTCAGATGCATTCCATGCAATCACAGTGACTTGTCAAATTTAAATGTCATCAGACATTTTGATTGCACTTTTTCTTAACATTTTAAATTTTCCTGATGGTTCAATTAACACCGATATAATTTTGAAAGTATGTCATTCCATATTAAAGTTTGAAATATCATTATAATTTGCAAAATCACCTATATCCTCTTCCTCAGTGCAGAAAACCCGATTTTGATCTCTGATCTACCTCACCTAAACTTTTACATTTTATTTGGTTCTTTGTATACATATGGTAAACCTATGAATTTTACGTTAACAGTGATTCTATCCTCTTAATTTATATGTTTATGCATCATGTCTGTGCTGTCAATTGCTCTGAACTTTCTACAATGTATGTGGATTGTATTATTAACTTGCTAACCCTTTGCGTCTTCTTACTCTAACTCTATTTCTTTCATCAACAAGGGAACTCTGAACCACATTTTTTGCTTGGGTTCTCAGTCGGACTAAGTTCTCATGTCAATCATTTAATTGAATAGTCTCAGGAGCAAGTATATCCTAGCACAGATGAGGAGATCAAAAATTTGCACATTATTCCAATTGAGGACTGAAGGATTCAAATGCAATTCTATCAATAATCCATTAGTTTCATGCCACTTAATCCCTCTTTATAAATTCACTTGCATGCTTAGTTTTGTTCATTCCTGTGCACGGAACAACAAATTCTTTGCAAATGTTTACCACATGCTCACCCTCAAACAATAGCCTGCTTTTTGTATTACAGAATCATAGAATCCCTACAGAGTGCAAGAAGCCATTTCCCATGACTAATCCACCCTGCCTCTACATTCCCTGGCACTATAGGCAATATGGAATGGCCAATCCACCGAACCTGCACATCATTGAACTGGGCGAGGAAACTGGTGCACTCAGAGAAAACACATGCAGATACGGGGAGAATGTGCAAATTCCAGACAGACAGTCGTCACCTGAGCCTGGAATCAAACACAAGGCAGCAGTAATAACAACTGGGCCACTGTGCCACCCCAGTTGTGTCTAAAATAATTTATAATCTCACGCTTGTCACAATATACAATTTGCCAACACTTCAGCAAAAATGGTTGATGAGGTCTGGTGTCCTATTTGCAGCCTTAAATGCACTTTGCTTCCTAAATTTTCATGGTGAGCAAATGTTGATACATTAGTCTGGGCCCCATTTTTAGCTGACATAAAATTGCAGTAGCTGAAATCCAAACTTGAAACGTTGCTTTACCCCACCAGTTAGTCTCTACAAAGCCAAACATGACCCTTTTTAAAAGATCGGCTTTCTGCTTGTTCCCACCAGTTAATCTTACACCCTTAGAGATTGAATGAATGTCAAGGTGCCTTCTGATCTTATGTGTGACACAGGAAGAAACACTTTTAACTCTGCAAAACATGAAAAAATAAGATATCTGAAACTGAAAAACTATGATCAAATTTTGATCAAAAACAACAAACTTCTGCTGTTGATTTAGCAATAACTACCCCATACTCACTTGAGTACGATTTCTTCATCACAAACTCCTTTGTGGACCCTATGGTTTAGCTGTTTAAAAGCCAAATATATGTATGATTCCCTCAGTTTTCCCTAATCTATATTTTTATTTACACATGGGAAAATCAGCATAGTTTCATATGAACAATGGAATCAGAAGCAATGTTAGGTCAGTCAGTCTCTCTAGCCTGTTCTGCTATTCCGAAGATTTAATAAAATAACTGGTACGAGATCAGTCCACTCTCGGAGAGCAAATCAAAACATTGTACAAACAATATCATAGTGAATCTGCTGTAACCTCAAATCCACATTCAAACAGTATCCCTGATAATCTTTTACCTCTTGCTCCGCCCGAATCTCTCAATTTGGGATTTTAAAATATTCAAGAACCTTGAATCCATTAACTTTTGAGGAAGAGTGTTGCAAAGACTCATACATCTCTGAGAGGGACAATTAACCAACAGAAACTTTGTGAGCACTGTTGAAGCAAAGCCCATCATTTCTAGGTCAAAATGCAGTGACTGGAGAATGGGAATGAAAATAATGGCATTCCCCCATGTTCCTAGTATAAAGTGAAATTATAAATATCTGACTGCATTCAACCACAGAGAAAAAAAAGTCAAAATAATATGCTGAATTTATTGCAAATATAAAGAAAATAAAGAGATCCTTGACAGTTGGAAATAATTGAATTGCATTTTTTCATGGTAACAGTTGTGTTAATTTTCAAGTTGAAATGGAATGGATCCAAGCGACAGTATCTGAGGGAAGAAATTCATCCACAGTTTTGCAAAATTATGGCAGAGTTATGTGGGAAAAATAACAGCTTAAAATTGATAGAGAAACATAAACACCTCCATGATACAATCTGTTTTTCTATCTGCTAAGCGTACTTTTATTTGCCCAGCTTAAAGGCTGCTTTACATCGCTGCACACACTGGACTTTTTTTTCTTGGTGTTTAGGTTTCGATGATGCACCAGAGCCATTGAAGGTAAGATAGCCTGCTTTATGTCATGCTCTGTTTTGTCTGAAAAACAGCATTGAGACTGATTTACCATTCATTTAAATCATTCTAGATGAAAATTACACAAAGCAATTACTGACAACATCTTGAAATCAACTCATTCTAATGAATTATCTCATTATTTACACATATGAGTTGAAATGTATCTCTGTATATAATGTGATTTTTTTTTCCTGTTGTTTAGGCATGATGCCATTCTCAGAACTTACTAGGTTAAGAGTAGAGTATCTGAGCTTATCCTCAGGAATCTCTTGTTTTGTCTAGAAAGTCAAGATTAACATTCAGAGGTTATTTTGTTTTGGAGTCAGTGACAAGCATGCATTCTTAATGTAGGCAATTTGTTTGTTGTAGTGACTTTGCTAACATTGCATTTACAATCATAATACTTTACAGTTTCTCACTCTGAACTATTTGTTGCTATGAACATCACACCTAATCACAATAAGCAAACATTATTGTTTCAATATTATTAATACTAATATAGCTTTAATTCAAACTTTCCTGGGAAATGCTGCAATTATGCAGTCTTCTGAAGAAAAGGTTTCATGCGTCAGTTCAATTTAATTAGATTTTTGAATTCTGATAAGTGACTTTCTGTTTTATTACATTCTGCTACAGATTGAGTATGCAGTACAGTTCATGAAATGAGGCGAAGATAAATATGTTTGTGTTTGCTTAACAACTATAAAAAAGAATCACAGGTCACGCTGCTGTAACGTAAAATTACAAGGAGCAAATACTTGAAATGAGTTAGTAAAGTTTCATTCGGAGGGTATATGGTGCAGGATTTAATTGAAAATTCCCTCACATTAAATTAGTTAAATCAGTAAGTCAGTTAGAGAAAAGGACCAACTGTACTTACCACTGTTAATAGAAAGATAATTTCAGAATCACCCTAATCCTTTATGAATAAAGGAAGGTTTTTTTTTCTATTTCAGTCGGCCATCTAAATAAAGGCATTGAAGTCTTAAGTGAAGACGAAATTGCAATGTATTTTCAGAGATTTTGCAAGGTATTCTTGATGCCAGATAGCATGTTTTAAAGTAAATTATTGATGTTTTAATTTAAAATATGGGCCATCTATTTCGGGCGGTATATGTTCAGCTTAGTGACAATGAAGAATTCTAACAAGTACAGTGTGCTTTTGGCTAAAATGTAAACTACAATATTTCAGTGCTCTAAAATGTGCTTTTTGGGCTTCTGTGAGGTATTTCTCAATCATAGATATTCTTGTCTTCTCTTTTGATCATGATAACCTGCTCATGAAACATTGTATCTGGCTATGAGAGAATTTTATTCTGTTACCTATAACACTGCAGCGTCAAAATCTCACAGAAAGATATGCAGAACTGGAGTAAAGAATTTGCCCAGTTTTCTGAAGACGTCCGAGAAATTTTTGCTTCACCTTCATTACAGAAGTGGGTCTATTCTGCATGACAACTATTTTTAATGGTAACTGCTTAGTTTAAGATTCCTGTAGCAAACCAGCTTCTTGATTTACTGCAATCCAGGTAATTTAGATACATTGTTGTCAGGGAGAGAGTTCCAGGTACCACATACGATGAAAGGGTTCTTTCTGCTGTAGTAAACTCAAAGCTGTAGAATGAAAAAAAATTAAAAAGCAAATTCAGATCCACAACTGAAATGAAGCCGTTGAATTCATACTTTAAAATGCATTTAAAGGGAATAAATCTGCTTGTCTGCACTGCACTCAATTGCAGTCAAGAATAAATGTCTATAATTGTATGGTGCACTCTGCAGTTCACAACAAAGACTTCAAGGCGAAAGTGAGGACTGCAGATGCGGGAGATTAGAGCCAAGAGTCTGCTGGTGGAAAAGCACAGTAGGTCAGGCAGCATCCGAGTAACAGGAGGGTCGACATTTCGGGTGGAAGTCCTTCATCAGGAATGAGGCCAATTTGAATAAGGCCTGACCTGCTGTGTATTTCCAGCATCACACACTCAACAAAGACTTCAAGTTTTACCAAGCTGATCTAATTGTTCTTGAATAAGTCACACCTGCTCCTTTTCAGTTGTCAGACTGGGAGCTTCGTCTCACATGTCACTAAATATCCACATTTGAAAATTAAAACTGAGGGAGGTTTGCATCACAATGGCTCATTTGCATGTTTTATCAAGATTGCAGCACGTTGCACGAGCAGAGAGGCAGCCTGCATTAAAAGTTGTCTGAGGAAGCCAAGTTGGGCAAGCTGTCTGCCTAATACATTGGGATCTTTGCCAGAGTCACGCAATACAAGTCAGTCATTATGACCAAACTCAGACTAATGGATGAGTAAATTTTCAACAGTGTAGTAAGAAAGGAGAGAGCAATCATGTCTATTTGCAGCTTGAAACCTACCATTGAGAATAATCATCACTCCAGTGTAACATTATGTCTATAATCAATGCAGCAAAATTATTCAGCACACTGTCACTTGTTAAGTACAAATGAAAAGATAAGTCAAAGCTATTAGTCAGCTTCAAAACTACGACTGATAGTTGACAATACCAGCATAAGTTAACCAATACAACTTAAATATTTATAAATATGTTTGAAGATTTAAAATAGTTGCGATAGCTTGTGAAACTTCCTACCATTTTCTATTTTCTTTATTTTGTTTTTATTCAGCTGCCATTGTGCTACTGAGAACTGATGGTATCTTCAAGACTTATCCACATGTTAGAATGTTAGAAATATATATGTGTGTGTATGGGGTTCCCAGTTTCAATTGTTCAACTAGACTCGAACATTAAAATAGAATAAAGGAAATTTGCCTCACACCGAATCTTCACGCTGAGTTGGATTGAATGATTTTTTTCTCTCTTCCTCTTGAAAAATTAAAATTATGTAAATCAACAATAAAAAAAGGTGATACTTGGACACGTCAGCACACCAAAGAAATCAAAAGCAAATCGAATACTATTTGCTAATTGTAAACAGGGTGCAATAGGAAACAATAATTTCGCAATACTGGTCTAAATGCTACACACAGGTTAGATTACTTACAGTGTGGAAACAGTCCCTTCGGCCCAAAAAGTCCACACCAACCCTCCGAAGAGCAACCGACCCAGACCCATTCCCCTACATCTAACACTACAGGCAATTTAGCATGGCATTTCAACTAACCTCCACACATTTTTTTGGACGGTGGGAGGAAACCCACGCATACACGGCCAGAACATGCAAACTCCACACAGACAACTGCCTGAGACGGGAATTGAATACGGGTCTGCACCACTGTAAGGCAGCAGAGCTAACCACTGTACCACCGTGATGCTTTGCATTTATGTTTTGAAGATTCAAGCTATGGAAACTTCTTTCAGCACTGATTTTCTCTATCACAATTTAGATCTACACTGATACAACATAACAAAGTGAAACTTCAACTCTTCTTGTTGTATATTTGATGTGAAGCAAGGCCTTTGACAAGGTTGCACAAGGCAGGCTGGTCAGGAAGGTTAGGTCGTATGGGATCCAGGGAGAACTAGCTAATTGGATTCAAAATTGTCTTGATGGTAGGAAGCAGAGGGTGATGCTTGAAGGTTGTTTCTCAGACTGGAGGCCTGTGACTAGTGGTGTGCCACAGGGATCAGTGCTGGGAACTTTGTTATTTGTCATTTACATAAATGATCTGGACGTGGCATAATTAGGAAGTTTGCGGATCATAGAAAATCAGGAGGTATCATTGATAGCGAGGAAAGTTATCACAAATTACAAAGGGATCTTGATCAGATTGGGAAGTGGCCTGAGAATTGGCAAATGCAATTCAATACAGGTAAGTGTGAGCTGTTGCACTTTGTAAGGTGAAACTATGATAGGACATATACAGTAAATGGTAAGGTCCTTAAAATATTTTAAAATGCACAATATTGCAGATAAATTCAAAGATATTCATCCTGTTACTCTGTGATCAAATGCAAAAAAAACCTTATTGCAATCAATGTCTTTGCAAAAGCAAAAAAACAAAAACCTGAAGCAACCCATGACCAAATGCAGCAAGAACCATACAATATCAAGGCTTGGTCTGAAAATTTTGGAAGTAACATTCATGCTACACAAATGCCAGGCAAACACCATCTTCGACAAGAGACAATCTAAACAGCATGTCTTAACATTCAGTGACATTATAATCAGTGATTCCCCTTACTATCTACATGTTGGGCATTTTCATTGAGCTGAAACAGAACTGGGCTCGCCATTTATATCGAACTGCAGTTCAAAGGCTAGGAATACTGCAGCGAGTAACTCAATTATTGACTCGCCAAAGCCTACCATTCAAAAGATGCAATTTAGGACTGTGTTGGAATGGTCCCCATTTGCCTGCATGCTTGCAGATCCAAAAACACATAAGAGTTTGACATGCTTTAGTAAAAACCGCCCACTTGACTGGCACCACATCCAGCCACTCCACTACAGAAGCTCCAAGTGGCAGCAGTGTGTATCATTTAGATGCACTACAGAAATTCACCAAAGATCCTGACACATCTTCTAAACCCACAACATTACCATCTAGAAGGACAAGGGCAGTAAGTATATGGGAACACACCACTTCCAAAATTTTCCCGAGCCACTCACAATCCTGAAATCACTGTTCCTTCACTGTCACTGAGGCTAAATCATGGAAATTCCTCCCTAATAGCATTGTGAGTCCACTTACAGCATGTAGATTGCAGCAATTCAAAAAGGCAGCTCACCACTACCTTGTCAAGGGCAAGCAGGGACAGGCAAGAAATGCTGGACCAGCCAGCGACGCCCAATTTCCCCAATTTTAAATACAGAGCAGATCTCAAACTTTGCAGTGTTTCTCCAAGATTCTTGAACATGTTTCAGTTTAAGTAAATGCACATATTTTGCATGATGCTTCTGTATCTAATAAAGTTTCCTTTAATCACACACAGGATATAGGCATCTCTGGCTAAGCCAGTATTTATTGCTCATCCCTAATTGCCCAGAGGGCAGTTAACAATCATCCACATTGCTGTGGTTCTAGAGTCACATGGAGACCAGACCAGATAAGGATAGTAATTTCCTTTTCAACGGTTTATTAGCGAGCCAGATAGTTTTTTTCTGACAATCGATCATGGCTTAACAGTTATCATTAGGCGCTTACTTCCAGATTCTTTATTGAATTCGAATTTCATCATCCACCATGGCAGGCTTTGAATCCAGTTTCCCAGAATATTAGCTGAGTTTCTGGATTGATTGTCTGGTGGTTATACCAATAGGCCATTGCCTTCCCAAGTGATTGGCTTATTGTTGTTGATTGCTTTTTAAGCAGCTAGGACTCCACATTTATCTGCAGTGGCATTTAAGTTGCACAGAAGTTTCTTTCCCCGCTGTTCGATGCTGATATTTGATGACACAGTAATATGTTCCAGTATCCTGGACAGTTACATTCAGAAGATTAAGGTAGGCTACTCCTTTAATGGATGAAGACCTTTGTGTTATCGTCCTGCAGAAAGATTTTGTTACCTTCTCTCTGCTAGTAAGCAATAACATTTGAATAGTCGATTTTGAGGGGGTAAAGACAAAGCAAGAAAACTGTTGATCCTCTCTGTGCTGTTATTCATTTCAGATCTGGATTCACTTTGGCCAAAATTCTCACAACAGCCAGCAACCAAAGAAACACACTGAAATTAAATAAGAAGGACAGTCAGCACCAAATAACATCATCATTCCAGGCGATTTATGCAACAGCAAGTTATTACACTTTACGTTTCAACTATTCTCCAGTTTATTCAACAATTGTCCTAATTGAATGTCATATTTTCTTCCTACTAACTCAATGGAAAATGAGTTCTGGGAAAAAAAGACAAGAATAAAAAGTATACATTTATGTGTCACATGTTGCTTTACATTAACATTGTGTTTTGATTACAAACACTGAATACACAGCAAATGAAATGTGTACCTGCACGCAATATGCACAGCGAACAGACACCCCATTGTGAATGCCATATAGAAATATTGACAGGGAAAATGTCAGACCTTCAGTTGTGACTGAGAACAAAATAGACAAATGAATGTTAAATGTTCGTCTCTGTGCCTTATTTAATCATATACATATGTGTGGGTTAATAAGCACGTGACTACTTGCTGCGTGAAAAAATGCCTTTTCGAATGAGATCTGCTGTTTTTATGGGAAACACCACAAAAATTGCAACACTAGATAGTGAACAGAAGGGTATTCAGGAAGGAACTGTCAAGAACTTGAAAATGTGACTGAGGAACAATTGGATGGGATGATGCTTTTGCCTTTGAAAGATAATGAGATTGATCGGAAATTTGATTGGGATGCTCAAAACTGAGATGGGCTGAGACGCAGTCGATTGGGAAGAGGTCATTAGCCTTCATATTCAGGTTAGTGACTGGGGGTCATAGACTTAAAGAGATTATTGGAAAAGCTTAACGAGGAGATGACGAAACATCTCCAGAGTGTGGTAGACACCTGGAACTTGTGGCCTGAAAGGAAATTAGAGACACCTTTGACCCTATCACAAGTAATTTTGTTTGGATATGTAATTGATGTGCTATAATCTGCCATACTTCTGTGACAATACAGTCGCTTTAAAAGGTTATTTTAGACAGTCATTGAGTCATAGAGATGTAAAGCACGGAAACAGACCCTTCGGCCCAACCTGTCCATGCTGACCAGATTCCCAACCCAATCTAGTCCCACCTGTCAGCACCCAGCCCATATCCCTCCAAACCCTTCCTATTCTTACACCCATTCAATGCCTTCTAAATGTTGCAATTGTACTAGACTCCACCACCTACTCTGGTAGCTCATTCCATACAAGTACCTCCCTCTGAGTGAAAATGTGGCCCTTAGGTCTTTTTCATATCTTTGCCCTCTCACCACTAAACCAATGCCCCCTAGTTCTGTATTCCTCCACACCAGGGAAAAGACTTTGTCTATTTATCCTATCCATGACCCCATAATTTTGTAAACAACTATATGGTCACCGCTCAGCCTCCGACACTCCAAGAAAAACAGCCCCAGCCTGTTCAGCCTCTCCCTATAGCTAGAATCCTCCAACCCTGGCAAAATTCATGTAAATCTTTTCTGAAACCTTTCAAAATTCACAACATCTTTCCGATTGGAAGGAGACCAGAATTGCACGCAATATTCCAACAGTGATCTAATCATTGTCCTGTATAGCCGCAACATGACCTCTGAACTCCTGTACTCAATACTCTGACCGACAGAGGAAAGTATATCAAACGCCTCCTTCACTATCCTATCTACTTGTGACTCCACTTTCAAGGAGTTATTAACCTGCACTCCAAGGTCTCTTTGTTCAGCAACACTCCCTAGGACCTTACCATTAAGTATATAAGTCCTGCAAATATTTGCTATTCCAAAATGGAGCACCTTGCATTTATCCAAATTAAACTCCAGCTGCCACATCTCAGTCTATTGGCCCATCTGATCAAGATCCCATTGTTATCTGAGGTAACCTTCTTCACTGTCCAATACACCTCCAATTTTGGTTTCATCAGCAAGCTTACTAACTATATCTCTTGTGCTCACATGCAAATAATTTATATAAATGATGAAAAGCAGTGGACCCAGCACTGATCCTTGTGGAACTCCACTGGTCACAGGCCTCCATTCTGAAAAACCACCCTCCACCACCACCCTCTGTCTTCTATCTTTGAGCCAATTCTGTATCCTGTTTTTTATTTGAATAGAGGTTGAAAGGCAAATGTTCCAAGCTGTCTCTAAGAAAGTAAACAATGTATGAGGCCTTGGTTTTTTTTAAAATGTTGGGACAATGCTAGCAGACTGGGTGTGGCCAGCTCTCACAGACCTGTTTTTCTACGTTTTCGATTTTTAGGTTTAGTGTTATGCAGAAGCTTTTGATGTCTCAAAAGAGTCGGGAGCTTCAGTGACTGTCTTCTGGCTGCTACTTTCTCTGAAATTTCTCCTGATGCTTTTTTTGTACCCCTTGTGGATTGGAGAACTGCATGTGTCAATCTGTGTCTAAAATTGCCTTTTGGCAAGGGTTATGTTTATGAGATATTACCATTGTGGACCAATTAATTAGAAATAGGTATTGTATCGATTATCCGGTGAAGATTTCTAATAGTTAAGATATTTTAAATTCCTCTTTCTTT
Source organism: Chiloscyllium plagiosum (assembly GCF_037043375.1). Taxonomy (NCBI): domain Eukaryota; kingdom Metazoa; phylum Chordata; class Chondrichthyes; order Orectolobiformes; family Hemiscylliidae; genus Chiloscyllium; species Chiloscyllium plagiosum. The sequence continues at coordinate 82,289,149 of NW_028270155.1, forward strand.
TGCTTGTATTTTAACTTTGATGTTTAAATAAGTTGCACTTGACTTAATGTTGACCATCTGGAACATGGCACTTTACATCTACCTTTAAAATAAAAAAAAAGTTCGGGTCTAGGCTGTCTTCTTAAAATTTATTGAGGGGATCTGGTCTGGTCCATAACACTTCACACTAAATCCTTGACAGTATCATTTGATTTGTTGGCCCTTTGTTTGTCTGGCGCAGCCAAGAGCTTTTGGTTATCAGTGCAGTTAACTTTTTAAAACAAAATTTTCTGAAGAGGCAAACCACTGTAATTTTAGCAATTTGAAAGACATGGTGGCAAAACTGCTGTTACATCCTGTAATGCAAGCAGGAATGTGGAGGACAACAATTAACCTCTCAATATTATACCCTACAGAACTGAGCAGCAACGTCAGATTAACCTGCCAAAATCCCATGTCTTATTACTTTTTAAGGTCTCTACATATCAGCATTATGTCTTTGACAGCATTTCTCTTGGGCAATCCATGTACATGTTTTTCTCAATGACTCCCTTTTCACCAGTAATTCCCACTAAAGATATTCTCAATGTATTGAGAAACCAACTTGGTGTAAGCAACATTATCAAAGAACTGATATTCATCACAAATTTAAAATCGAGGAAAACATGTTGGGTTAGTTATTGTATTGTGTTAAAATATATTCCTAATTAGAGTCATAGAGATATACAGTACAGTAACAGACTCTTCTGTCCAATTCATCCATGACAACCAGATATCTCAACTCATTCTAGGCCCACCTGCGAGCACCCGGCCCGTATCCCTCTAAATGCTTCCTACTCATACTTATCCAGGTGCCATTTAAATGTTGTATTGTACCAGCCTCCACCATTCCTCTGGCAGCTCATTCCATACACGTACTATCCCCTTAGTGAAAAAGGTGCCCTTTAGGTCTATTTTATGTCTTTCCCCTCTCACCCTAAACCTAAGCTCTCTAGTTCTGTATTCCTCCACCCCAGGGAAACCACTTTGTCTATTTATCTTATCCATGCCACTCATAATTTTGAAAAACTCTATAAGGTCACCCTCAGCCTCCGACGCTCCAGGCAAAACAGACCCAGCCTATTCAACCTCTCCCTATAGCTCAAATCCTTCAACCCTGGCAACACCCTTGTAAATCTTTTCTTAACCCTTTCAAGTTTCACAACATCTTTCCGATAGGAATGAGACCAAAATTGCACACAATGTTCCAACAGTGATCTAATCAATATCCTGTACAGCCGCAACATGACCTCCCAACTCCTGTACTCAATACTGTGACTGATAATAGAAAGCATACCAAACGCCTCCTTCACTATCCTATCTACCAGTGACTCCACTATCAAGGAGTTATGAACCTGCACTCCAAGATCTCTTTGTTTAGCAACACTCTCTAGGACTTTACCATTAAGTGTATAAGTCCTGCAAATATTTGCTTTCCCAAAATGCAGCAACTTGCATTTATCTAAGTTAAACTCCAGCTGCCACTTCTCCTTCTATTGGCCCATCTGATCAAGATCCCATTGTAATCTGAGGTAACCTTCTTTGCTGTCCACTACACCTCCAATTTTGGTGTCATCAGCAAACTTACTAACTAAACCTCTTGTGCAAATCATGTATATAAATGATGAAAAGCAGTGGACCCAGCACCGATTCTTGTGGCACTCCAATGGTCACAGGCCTCCAGTCTGAAAAACCACCCTCCACCACCATCCTCTGTTTTCTCGCTTTGAGCCAGTTCTGTATCTGTGTTTTTTTAAAGAGAGTTTGAAAGGCAAACGTTTCAAGCTTTCTCTAAGACAGTAAACAATATATGAGGCCTTGGGTGTTTTTTTCCAACTTTGGAATAATGCAAGCAGACTGGGTGTGGCCAGCTCTCACAGTCCTGGTTTTCTAGATTTTTGATTTTTAGGTTTAGTGTTATGCAGGAGCTTTTGATGTCTCAAAAGAGTCGGGAGCTTCAGTGACTGTCTCCTGGCTGCTACATTATCTGAAATTTCACCTGATGCTGTTTTTAACCCCTTGTGGATTGGAGAACTGCATGTGACAATCTGTGTCTGAAATTGCCTTTTTCCAAGGGTTGTGTTTGTGAGATGTTACCATTGTGGACCAATTAATTAGAAATCGGTATTGTATCGATTATCCGGTGAAGATTTCTAATAGTTAAGATATTTTAAGTTCCTCTTTCTTTTGTTTGTATTTTAACTTTGGTGTTTAAATAAGTTGGGCTTTACTTAATGTTGAGTAGTTTGACCATCTGGAATATGGCAGTTAACATCTACTTTAAAATAAAAAAAAAGTTTGGGTCCAGATTGCCTTCATAAAATGTATTGAGGGGGTCTGGTCTGGCCCATAACACTTCGCCCTAGTCCTTGACAGTATCATTTGATAAGTTGGCCCTTTGTTAGGCTGTCCCTCCTCCCTACCTTTTATCTTAGCCTGCTGGACACACTTCCCTCATTCCTGAAGAAGGGCTTATGCCCGAAACGTCGATTCTCCTGTTCCCTGGATGCTGCCTGACCTGCTGCGCTTTTCCAGCAACACATTTTCACCTTTGTTAGGCTGGCACAGCCAAGAGCTATCGGTTATCAGTGTAGTTAACGTTTTAAAACAAAATTTTGTGAAGAAGCAAACCACTGTAATTTTAGTAAATTGAATGACATGGAGGCAAAACTGCTGCTACATCCTGTAATGCAAGCAGGAAAGTGGAGCACAACAGTTAACCGCTCAATTCTATACCCAACAGAACTGAGCAGCAATGTCAGATTATACTGCCAAAATCCTATTTCTTATTACTTTTTAAAGTCTCCATATATCAGCATTATGTCTTTGACCACATTTCTCTTGGGTCAGTTATGAACATGTTTTTCTCAATTACTCCATTTTCACCAGTAACTCCCAGTGAAGATATTCACAATATTTTGAGACACCAACTTGGTGTAAGCAACATTATCAAATAACAGATATTCATCACAAATTAAAAATCGAGAAACACAAGTTGGGTTTAGATTAGATTACATTACAGTGTGGAAACAGGCCCTTCGGCCCAACAAGTCCACACCGACCCGCCGAAGCGAAATCCACCCATACCCCTATATTTACCCCTTACCTAACACTACGGGCAATTTAGCATGGCCAATTCACCTGACCCTGCACATCTTTTGGACTGTGGGAGGAAACCGGAGCACCCGGAGGAAACCCACGCAGACACGGGGAGAACATGCAAACTCCACACAGTCAGTCGCCTGAGGCGGGAATTGAACCCGGGTCTCAGGCGCTGTGAGGCAGCAGTGCTAACCACTGTGCCACCGTGCCGCCCACGGTGCTTCCTATTAAAATATATTCCTAATTAGAATCATAGAGATGTACAGCACGGGAACAGACTCTTCTGTCCAGGTCATCCATGCCAAGCAGATATCTCAACCCAATCTAGTCCCACCTGCCAGCACCTGCCCCATATCCCTCCAAACCCTTCCTATTCATATACTCATCCAAATGCCTCTTAAATGTTGCGATTGTGCCAGCCTCCACTACTTCCTCTGGCAGCTCACTCCATGCACATACCTCCCTCTTTGTGAAACAGTTGCCCTTAGGACTCTTTTATATCTTTCCCCTCTCACCCTAAACGTTTGCCCTCTAGTTCTGTACTCCCCAACCCTAGGGAAAAGACTTTGTCTATTTATCCTATCCATGCCCCTCATGATTATATAAACTTCTATCAGCCTCCAATACTCCAGGGAAAACAGCCCCAGCCTCTTCAACCTCTCCCTAGCTCACATCCTCCAACCCTGGCAACATCCTTGTAAATATGATCTGAACCCCTTCAAATTTCACAACGTCTTTCCGTTAGGAAGAAGATCATAATTGCTTGCAATATTCCAACAGTTGTCTACTCAATGTCCTGTACAGCTGAACCATGACCTCCCAACTCCTGTACTCAATACTCTGACCAATAAAGGAAAACATATCACCATCCTATCTATTTGTGACTCCACTTTCAAGGAGCTATGAACCTGCACTCCAAGGTCTCTTTGTTGAGCAACATTCCCTAGGACCTTACCATTAAATGTATAAGTCCTGCTAAGATTTGCTTTCCCCAAATGCAGCACCTCACATTTATCTAAATTAAACTCCATCTGCCACTCCTCAGCTCATTGGCCCAACTGATCAAGATCCTGCTGTTATCTGAGGTAACCATCCTCACTGTCCACTACACCGCCAATTTTGGTGTAATCAGCAAACATACTGATTATACCTCTTGTTCTCACATCCAAATCATTTATATAAATGAAGAAAAGTAGTGGAACCAGCACCGATCCTTGTGGAACTCCACTGGTCACAGGCCTCCAGTCTCAAAATCAACCCTCCACCATCACCTTCTGTCTTCTACCTTTGAGCCAGTTCTGTATCCAAATGGCGAGTTCTCCCTGTATTTTGTGAGATCTAACCTTGCTAACCAGTCTCCCATGGGGAACCTTGTTAAACGCCTTACTGAAGTCCATATAGTTCACATCTACCACTCTGCCCTCATCAATCCTCTTTGTTACTTTTTCAAAAAATTCAATCAATTTTGTGAGACATGGTTTCCCATGCATAAGCCATGTTGACATAGAACATAGAACATAGAAGAATACAGCGCAGTACAGGCCCTTTGGCCCTCGATGTTGCGCCGATCCAAGCCCACCTAACCTATACTAACCCACTATCCTCCATATACCTATCCAATGCCCGCTTAAATGCCCATAAAGAGGGAGAGTCCACCACTGCTACTGGCAGGGCATTCCATGAACTTACGACTCGCTGAGTGAAGAACCTACCCCTAACTTCAGTCCTATATCTAGCCCCCCTTAATTTAAAGCTATGCCCCCTTGTAATACCCGACTCCATACGCGGGAAAAGGTTCACACTGTCAACCCTATCTAACCCCCTAATCATCTTGTACACCTCAATCAAGTCACCCCTAAACCTTCTTTTCTCTAATGAAAACAGCCCCAAGTGTCTCAGTCTTTCCTCATACGATCTTCCTTCCATACCAGGCAACATCCTGGTAAACCTCCTCTGCACCCGTTCCAGTGCCTCCACATCCTTCCTATAGTATGGCGACCAAAACTGCACACAATATTCCAGATGCGGCCGCACCAGAGTCTTATACAACTGCATCATGACCTCAGGACTCCGGAACTCAATTCCTCTACCAATAAAAGCCAGTACGCCATATGCCTTCCTCACCGCACTATTTGACTATCCCTAATCCGTACTTGCCTTTCCAAATACATGTATATCCTGTACCCCAGGATTCCCTCCAATAACTTGTCCTCCACCGACACCAGGCTAACTGGTCTATAGTTCTCCGGCTTGTCCTTACCACCTTTATTAATTCTTGTAATTAGTGACGTTTTGTCTTTAAGTGATGTAGCATGCAAACTGTTTATTGAATG